>NC_141365.1:29554243-29949243 GCF_057382095.1 Aulonocara sp. 'chitande type north' Nkhata Bay
TCTAGAAAATATTTTAGCCTTGTCCTTGTCCTTGACAAGGTCAGTTGACACATAGGCAAGTTTACCAACATCTCCAAACACCAGTCAAGTATTAGCGAGCGATCTGTGTTGAAATGTCACTTCTGTCATGAGGAACCATCAATTATTTGGCAGAATGGTGTTTTTTAAATGTTGCTGGTCAATGACTTTCACAAGGTCACAAAGAAAACATGTAGATAGATATTGTTAGGTAATATCAGATATCCAACATGGCTCCAAAGTAACTTGTTAAAAACAACATTTTTGACAGAACATGCTATTAGCGGTCTTTGGCACTTCTACAGTGATTTTGTCTTGACACAAGCGACAGTCCCTTCTTCCCAATGTCATCCTGCAGGTCACAGAATACTGAGGGTTATTAGGTAATAAAAGCCCCATCTTCCACACACATGAATGATTACTGTCCCGTGTACATCTTAACTACATCTCAAAGTCCTGCTGTCACTGAAGGACATCTCAATGCCATGGCAACCCTATCACCAAAGTGCCATGACCTCCCATGGCCTGCAATTAAAAGCAGGCATTGTCTTTCATGTGTCAGGCCACCATTGAATGTGCATTTCAAAATAAGATTTACTGTCAAAGGGCAGCTTGGATTGATAATCCCCAGATTTGAACTTTAGTTAAATATTAATAACGTATTGGATTAATGTATCAGCTCAGTAGTAAAACTGTAGGTGACTCTCTATGAAACCCATGGATTTGGCAATCTGTTAATGATTATTGCATCATCATACAATTAACCGAGGCATCAAAGTCCAGCTAAAGACAAAGGGAACAGGCCCACAATAACACAACGCAGCTAGTGATTTGATAAATTGTGACAAAGTCTAACAGAAAGTCCTAAATATAGATCTTACTGAGTTATAGAGTTTGTTTCTTCAGCAGTTTGTGGATGGCCAAGGTGTAGGTCTTTATAAGCCAGAATATGAAAGCTAGCCTGTAGCATGTAATATAAGCACAGTATCTGTGGCACATTTGGTATGGAACACTTTGCATGCTTATTGTGATGCAAAAAAGTGGCCATGCTGATTGAACCATGCGGTTACCCCCATTTTTTTCCCCATGTGACAGGAAAGCGTGCAGAGAAATGTCATCAAGCACAGTGAAGAAAGAGAAGTGGTTTAATTAACTTTTTTAATTAAAAACTTAACTAGTCAGATCAACCCAGCACACAGTAAGTGAAACTTGATGTGCACTCCTTCTGTTAAATAAAGGTTAACCAAAAAAGAAACTGCAATCTATTAAAGCAGAAAGCTGAGTGACAATCATTTACCTGCAACTACAACTCTGACACGCTTTTCACAGTGCAGGCAGTAAACGACTGGAGCTTTTACACTTTAAACAATCAAAGTGATCCTGTACTTTCGTATCACCAGCACATGCCCATGCCACAGTACACGTGCTATGATTTTTAGTCTGTTGGTAGGCGGTTGCTAGGCAACGTGATGATGTCACAACCCACGTAATACACCATCCAGGTTTTGTGGATACAAATCAGATGGCATTGTTTTAAAATTAAAGTGATAGCGATGCTGGAGCTGGTTTGCTGTAGGTGCATAAACGCCAAAAAAAAGAAAAAAAAGAAATGGGTCATCTTAGCCCATTGATAGGTGGTTGCTAGGCAACGTCACCTCATGATATGTGACACAGCAGTCCCAGAAGATTATCTGCCGCTATCTTTAAAACCATTAACATATAAATTTGTGGCTATAAAACAACATCCTTGCTTTATTTATGTAAATAATAATTTTTGTTTTTGTTCGTTTTTGTCTGGAAATGGAAATGGAAATTGCTTTAGTGCACTCTTGATCGCATGACTGTGTTGTCTCTCAGTTTCCAATCAATGAAAGGTGGGAGTTAGATATCACTGCAGCTCATCCGAATGACATGAGATAATCTCAATGTAGGCATCGATGAACACATGCGTCTCTGGTGGTTCATTTGCAGAGCTACTTTAGTTTCTGCCACTATCGCATTTGGAATTAACTGAATTATTGCTTGATTAAAACGTTTGGTGGCTTACAAACACTCATGGTTAAACACTACAAGAAATCATTATGAAAATCTTGCACCAAATTCACTTTGATGTCACTGATAATGACGTGAGTTAGCCTCTGAGTCAGATAGAGTTCTTGGGGAGCTTTGCTGAAATGTCAAACAAATGAGCACAAACTTTTGAGAGCAAACATCAGTCTATCAGTTGGGTGACATCGATTTACGGAGTGTTTGCTCGCAGCAAACTGATTGCTTGAGCCAATCCGAACGTCACTGAGCTCACGGCAGCCTTCATGTCTCACTTATGCAATGTCTCTCAGTCTCTTTCCTTCTCTCTCCATAGGATGATC
This sequence comes from Aulonocara sp. 'chitande type north' Nkhata Bay, assembly GCF_057382095.1. Classification (NCBI taxonomy): domain Eukaryota; kingdom Metazoa; phylum Chordata; class Actinopteri; order Cichliformes; family Cichlidae; genus Aulonocara; species Aulonocara sp. 'chitande type north' Nkhata Bay. The sequence continues at coordinate 29,556,631 of NC_141365.1, forward strand.
ACAAGTTAACCTTGGATGAACTTCACAGAAAATATGGAACTGACCTAACCAGGGTGAGCATTCCAGATGTGTGTATGTGTGTCTTTGTTTTTGTGAGTCTTTCAGCTGATAAAGACAGAGGTAAGGGAAGATTTCACAATCCAAGCTGAGGTCAAACAGCGGACTAAAGACGTGGACAAAGTTTCACTTTTTTCTTGTACTTATCCAGCAGTGTAGTGTTTATCCAAGAGCAAAGAAGTGGAGGCACAGATAGTCATGCAGCAAAGAAATTCATTTCTTGGTTTTTAGCCTAGTTTTACAGGTGTTGGCCTCATTCCTTCCTTCCTCCCAATGAAAAGCAGGTGAAAAGGGACTTTTCAAAACACTGGATAGAAATAAAAAGTGTCCCTGTTATTTAAAAGTACTGTAATGGTCTTGGCTATAAGTATGATTTGCAAGCAGGTCAAAGACTACTTTGTTAGAAAGTAGTCATGCTGTTGCATTGTTACAATGATGCTACATGTTCCCACAAACAAGAGAAGACACGAGAAATTTCTAGGAAGAGGAAAGAGAGTAGCTCTTTAAGGTATCAGTGCACGCCACACTGTACAAAGAAAGCAAAGCTAGCTCCTACACAATAGTTGTTCTTCATGTTTTCCTCATCAAGCTAAGGTTACATACACACAGAATCCAACTGCACTAGCCAATACAATTCCACCACGGCCAAATGCCTGAGTGACGCTGGTTATCTCCTGAAATCTGATCTGTCTGAGTTTGCCCTAAAACAAAGGCTTCATTCACACCAGAACACCAGACTTATTGATCCTGCCAACAAGGAGAGAAAAAAAGCTCCTTGTTAATCTTGGTATTTGTTTAAAGAGACTTTCAGTCACACATGAAGTAATAGAAATACAACTTGATCATCTGGTATATTTCTCTGTCTTGGTTTTATTACTACTGGTATGTTGAGTTTTCATTTACTGCAAGTCACACATAAAACAGAGGAAGCTCTCATTTTAAGATTAGGGAGATAATTTTCTTCACGCGTTCGGGTTTTCTTTTGTTTTGCGTCAACCAGACCTTAATCCACCATGTCTTTGTGGAATAGAGTGAACCTGTTTACCAAATAAAACCGTTCTTGTTCTTGTCCTTTATTATGGTTCTCACCCAGTAAATGAAGATTTAGACAGATTTAGAGAACAGATGAATATTTTTTTATATTATAGTTTGCACAGCTTCTTCTTATCTTTGTTTTTCTTTTTAGGGTCTTTCCTCCTCCAGAGCAAAAGAGATCCTGGCCCGAGATGGCCCCAACGCCCTCACACCTCCCCCCACGACACCTGAATGGGTCAAGTTCTGCAAACAGGTAAGAGTCAAACATCCTCCCCTTGCAAACCATAAACCTGTTTTTGAATATTCAAATAGTAGAAATGCAAATTAAGTCTGTGTCACTGTAAACCAGTACAACCAGCAAAGCCTGATTGTTATTTCCTCTTGTTTCCAGCTGTTTGGTGGTTTCTCCATGCTGCTGTGGATTGGTGCCATCCTCTGCTTCTTGGCTTATGGTATCCAGGCTGCCTCAGAAGATGAACCTACAAATGATAACGTAATGATAGTTTCTTTATATAGATTGTGACATATTAATTAAAGAATTAATAGTTACAAAGGTTATGTCTCTCTTCTCTCTTCATGTAGTTGTACCTAGGTATTGTGCTTTCTGCTGTCGTCATCATCACCGGTTGCTTCTCCTACTACCAAGAGGCCAAGAGCTCCAAGATCATGGAGTCCTTCAAGAACTTGGTCCCACAGGTGAGACACAAAAAGAAAAGCTAATGTAACAGCCCATTTATACACACTGTTTTTGTCTTAAATTGCTTTGTAGCCTCCCAGTGGTAACACCCAACAGTACTAGTTGCACAACTCTAAGGAGTAGTGTTTCGTCATCGGTATTACAACAATGATGATACATTTTACCATCACTCATCTGAATCATCTGGGAATTAAAAACAAGAAATATTCATCATGTCTTTTTGACATGTTTTATAATGTAGTTATTGTTTTATAATGTTTAACTAAAGTCTTTGGCAACAAGCAACAGTACTAGTTGCACAACTCTAAGGAGTAGTGTTTCGTCATCGGTATTACAACAATGATGATACATTTTACCATCATTCATCTGAATCATCTGGGAATTAAAAACAAGAAATATTCATCATGTCTTTTTGACATGTTTTATAATGTAGTTATTGTTTTATAATGTTTAACTTAAGTCTTTGGTTTTATAGCAAGCCCTGGTTATCCGTGATGGAGAGAAGAAGAACATCAATGCTGAGGAGGTGGTGCTTGGAGATTTAGTGGAGGTGAAAGGAGGAGACAGGATCCCTGCTGATCTGAGAATTATCTCTGCTCATGGCTGCAAGGTCTGTATCAACTACTTGTGTTAATCCCAACAAATACTTTTGTAGAGCGTGGGTTTGATAGCTAATATATATTTTTAGACTGTTCAATTTACTTCTTTACACTCAAGCTGCCCTGTGATAATGTTTCTGATTCATGTGTTATGGTTTTTGAGTAACTGGGCGGAATGTTAGTCCACGAAAGCATTAAAGGCAAGCTCACATCATGATCTCAGCATCAGATGATTGCTTATCAGAAACCTTTCTATGTTTCCTAACGAGGAATCTTATCTAGACTGTGTTTGAGTTTCTTTACCCAACATACATTTGTTGCTCACCTGCAAGCTGTTTGGCAACCCACCTCCATCTCAGCTTCTCAATATATCCTTTTTCTGGCTTGATCAGCGTGATGTCTTTTGTCACTGATTCCTGCTTCTGTGCTTTCATTCCTCAGGTGGACAACTCCTCCCTGACTGGTGAATCAGAGCCCCAGACTCGTTCTCCAGACTTCTCCAATGAAAACCCACTGGAAACCAGGAATATTTCTTTCTTCTCCACCAACTGTATTGAAGGTACAGCATGGAGAATTAGTGGTTGACATAGAAATGTATATAGAGATCATGAATCATCACCAAGCTTTCATGGACTCAGTCTGACTTCTCTTTTCAGGCACAGCCAGAGGAATCGTCATCAACACTGGTGATAATACCGTCATGGGCCGCATCGCCACCCTGGCTTCCAGCCTAGAGGGCGGAAAAACTCCCATTGCCATTGAGATCGAGCATTTTATCCACATCATCACTGGAGTGGCCGTGTTCTTGGGTGTTTCTTTCTTCATCCTCTCTCTCATCCTTGGATATAACTGGCTGGAGGCTGTCATCTTCCTTATTGGTATCATTGTCGCCAACGTGCCAGAAGGTCTTTTGGCTACTGTCACTGTGAGTTTTGGTGTCTAATGGCATTCCTTTTAAATACCTTATATTTATTGATACAAAAAGACTGTGGTTCTTAAAACCTAAATTGTCTGTAGGTGTGTCTGACTCTGACTGCTAAGCGTATGGCCAAGAAGAACTGCCTGGTGAAGAACTTGGAAGCTGTCGAGACTCTGGGGTCCACCTCCACCATCTGTTCTGACAAGACCGGCACCCTGACCCAGAACAGAATGACTGTGGCCCACATGTGGTTTGACAACCAGATCCATGAGGCTGACACCACTGAGAACCAGAGTGGTACCTCTTTTGACAGGAGCTCTGCCACCTGGGCTAATCTGTCCAGAATCGCTGGACTCTGCAACCGTGCCGTTTTCCTGGCTGACCAGAGCAACGTTCCCATTCTGAAGGTGAGAAATCTTCATCTGTAAAACTACTCAGCTTCCTAAGCACTACCTGTTGTACTCTAGTTCATCCATCGTGACCATCACGAAAGACTCCAAATAATTCCCCACTGTAAGAACCTTTGTTTCAGTGGAGCAAATCCTCACAGCTCTGGTTGTAAACAAGCACAGAGCTTATTACCTCGTGGTGTATTGACCTAATTCCTTTAAATATTTTAAGGAATTTGATAGTATACCCAGTGAACATGGGATGCAGTGGCTATGTGTGAAGTGCTGCAGTGTTATGACTTGGCTTGGAACTTTTGGGATACAAGCAAATACAAATGCAGCCAATCAGCGCTAGAAGTCTTTAGAAAAGCACTCAAGATAATTAAAGGCTGTTTTAAATATACAGCTGGTTCTTTAGCGATGGCTGGCCAGAAAAAAACCATAAGTTAATATATGTAATGAATCCTGGCAAGTGTGCTACTAATGCTCATTATGGACGGAATCAAATGTAGGCAATGCATAGTCGGCGAATTATATTAGAGTTTATATAAGCTTATATAAGAGTGTAAGAGTAAATCAACATTTGATACAAGTGATATTGTACTGTGGAATTAAATTAAAACTGAATCCTAGTCCTCAAAATCATCTACCCAGTTTAGGGAGTGGTATTCATTAAGACCCAGGTGCTGTATATTTTATGTAATTCAACAACAAATTATCTATATATATAGTTCTGTATTTATCAGTCTACATTTGCAACATATTGTAATAGAGAAGGCATGGGATGTGATTGTTGATCCAATTTTAATGACAGTTTTTTTCTAAAATCCACAGAGAGATGTCGCTGGTGATGCCTCAGAAGCTGCCTTGCTGAAGTGTATTGAGTTGTGCTGTGGATCTGTCAGTGAAATGAGAGAAAAATACCCCAAAATTGCTGAGATCCCTTTCAATTCCACAAACAAATACCAGGTAAACCATTCAGATAGTGTGATAAAAGCTCAAAAATAAAAGAAAACTGATCCACAGATTGTTTAGCCACTCAAGTGTTGTTTTAAAGCATTGATTTGAGCATTAGGCTGTTTCCATCTTATTTCTTTTTTAACCTGAACAAGAAGGCTTGTGGCTCTGACTGTGAAACAAACAGCACAACAACCAAATACAAAGGCAACTTGACAATCACAGCCTGGCAATCCCCTAAACCCTACCCTGCTTTATCATATATTTTAGTTTAAATTACGCTGTGGTTTGCCAGTTGAGCATCTGCAAATTTAAAAGAGTTAGACAATAAACTAATCAGTAAAGTATTTACTCAGGTTTAATATCATACAGTCATCAATACAAACTGCTTTATCCAAACAGACCTTCTGGACATTAGAAGGCATGCAGGTTTTAGGCCATTCTGGAATGCCCTTTTTAATTAAATCTTTGATTATCTTGGTCTGTTATGTATAGTCTCGGTGTACAACATATTTAGTAGTAAATGCTGATTTGTGCCCCCTAGTGGTTGGATTAATCATAAGCTGTTTTTGGCTAAAGTTCTTATCAAAGCTGTCTAGAGTAAACCAGTTTTTTTTCATTACATAAACCACTGATAGTATAGATAAAACCTGAATTTAAATCCAGCCTTTCTGTTGTCCCAAAGCTCTCCATCCATAAAAACACCACTCCTGGGGAAACCAAGCATCTGTTGGTGATGAAAGGAGCTCCAGAGAGGATTTTGGACCGCTGTTCCTCCATTGTGCTTCAGGGCAAAGAGCAGGCTCTGGATGATGAGATGAAAGATGCTTTCCAGAATGCCTATGTTGAGTTGGGAGGTCTTGGAGAGAGAGTTTTGGGTACAGAGCATTCCTTCTATAGCTACATCCTTTATTAGGTAGTGGAAACAAGGCAAAGTTCTGCAAAGTCCTGACTAGCATTTTCTTTGTGTCTTATTCAGGTTTCTGCCACTGTCACCTGCCTGATGACCAGTTCCCAGAGGGATTTGCTTTTGATACTGATGAAGTGAACTTCCCCACTGAGAACCTGTGCTTCGTCGGACTCATGGCCATGATTGACCCTCCTCGTGCTGCTGTGCCTGATGCTGTTGGTAAATGCAGGAGTGCTGGAATCAAGGTATGATAACTTTTTGGATGACCAGATGTTTGTTTTTTGTTTGCACAAAGTACTCCATTTTTTTCTCTTCTTTCTCTCTCAGGTCATCATGGTCACAGGTGACCATCCAATTACAGCCAAGGCTATTGCTAAAGGTGTGGGTATCATCTCCGAAGGCAATGAGACTGTTGAAGACATTGCTGCCCGCCTGAATGTTCCAGTTTCAGAGGTCAACCCTAGGTTAGTTCTCTTTCAAAGATTCACTGTGCTAGTATTTCTCAAGCGTAAGGAGCAGCTGGTAAAAATCGTTCTGTGGCCATTAGCTGGTGAATGGGCTGGTTCTTAAATAGTGCTTTTGTACTCTACCTTAGCACTTAAAGCACTTTCTTACTACAAGCTTCATTACCTCTTCAACACACAGTCACACAAGCACCCTTTTCTATGCCAAAAGTGTTTTTAACATTACCTCTACTCCATTTTAACCTTTCCATTTTAACTTTTAACCTTACATTTACTCTGGATTTATGGCAACTCGGGGTTCAGTAACTGGCCCAAAGATACTTGGATGCAAATGGAGGACTCCCAATTAGTAGACAACGTGCTCTACCTCCTCAGCCACAACCCCCTTAGAACAAAGCAGTTGCTGTAGGGTAGGTGTGGCTGAGGAGCTAGAACTCATTGTCTATAATTGGGAGTCCTAGTTCTTCCTAAGGGTGATGCTGTCTTTGTTTTGGTCAAATTGACTTTATTTTTTTGTTTTTTTTTCTTTCTAATCTCCTGATGATACCCTACTGTTGTACTAATGTTGTTGTAATTTCTTCAGGGATGCTAAGGCCTGTGTTGTCCATGGTGGTGAGCTTAAAGACATGACCTCAGAGGAGCTTGATGATTTGCTGAAGCACCACACTGAAATTGTATTTGCCAGGACCTCCCCTCAACAGAAACTGATCATTGTGGAAGGTTGCCAGAGACAGGTGAGCATCGGGGGGGATTCTCACAGACACAGTTTGACAAATGTTTTGTTTGGAACTTGTAAAAACATGTTCTTCCTTGTCCAGGGAGCCATTGTGGCCGTGACAGGTGATGGTGTGAACGACTCTCCAGCTCTGAAGAAAGCTGACATCGGTGTTGCCATGGGCATTGCTGGATCTGATGTCTCCAAACAGGCTGCTGACATGATCCTGCTGGACGATAACTTTGCCTCCATTGTCACTGGAGTGGAAGAAGGTAAGATCTATATCAAGACCTACACCTGCAGAAATCTGGAAATACAAAATACGAAACATCACTGAATCTACTAAATTACTTTGTTCAGGCCGTCTGATCTTTGACAACTTGAAGAAGTCCATCGCCTACACTCTGACCAGTAACATCCCCGAGATCTCACCCTTCCTCCTCTTCATCATCGCCAACATCCCTCTGCCCCTGGGAACCGTCACCATCCTCTGTATTGATCTGGGAACTGACATGGTGAGCTGTTTGGCTCTTCATCCTGTTCTATAGAGAGATTCAACTGAACTCAAATTTGGGTGGAAAGTTCATGTGTATATTTATTCACTTGTGGTTTTGCAGGTCCCTGCCATCTCCCTGGCTTATGAGAAAGCTGAGAGCGACATCATGAAGAGACAGCCCAGAAACCCCAAAACAGACAAGCTAGTGAATGAAAGGCTCATCAGTATAGCCTACGGACAAATTGGTAAGACATTATTTATATATAAATCTCAGTTTTTATAATCGATACATGACTTGTGACCAATGTTCCCTCTAAGCTGCGCGCGTGCTGGCACGGTCTGTGCACAGAAAATCTGCGTTGTGCACAGAAAAAAAATCTACCTGAATTGAAATTAAAATTAATACTTTAACAATTCTGTTTTGCAGTGTTAGTCAGTAAGTGACTGGCTGTTCCCGTATGGGATTAGAACGATGCCACCTTATCCCATAGTCCAGCCAATAATGCGATTCACATTCGTATATACGCAGCTAATCAGCGTCGCTGACAGGCTATGACAGCGTCCTTATGTGCCGACACCGGTGTTTTAGCTAGCAAAGCGGCGTGGCTGATGTGGAGTGAAGCCACGTTAATCACAACGTGTACGACCATTGGAGATGTGAGCAGGACAGACGGAGCAATTGACGGAAAAAGTGTGGACTTTATACCAGTTTTTAAATTGTGTTGTTGTGGGCCACGTAAAACCAGAGTTATGATAAAAATATATGCAATGTTTGGTTGCCTTCCTGAATACCATTGTTATTTATATTTACTGCGGGAAGAAACGGTAAAACCAGCGTTTTATACGGAACACGCTCGAAAGCACTCTCCGCCTGTGAGCAAAAACAAAATCAAAAAAACCCCCACCTTTTCCTATTGGTGGAAAAAAGTACCATGTCGACCAATCAAAAAATGATATGGCAACATGGCATTTAGTTGCTTAGGAAGGGGGACGTTTTAGGACTGACAGTGGTGTTTTGAGATGTGAGAGATTTGCGATAGTTTTCAATAGTTTTGTTGTGTGTGTCAGAACAATGAGGCATCTGAATGTTACAGGTGTTACAGGAGTGATACATCTCCTGCTGTCAGGCCTGCAGGTATCAGGCTGTTGTTCTCCATTATCTCATAGTGGACAGAAATTTTTTTTTTGGAGTGGCACAAATAATTTGTGTGGCATCAAATTTGATGCAGAACACCTGATTGTTCTGTAAATAGTTTGAAACGTTTATTTTAAAAAAACACCTTGGCTGCATTTTTAGGTAAACAGCTGCAAAAAACGTTTGCAAAACTCAGTTACTTTTTTGAAGAAGTAACTACATAATTAATTGCCCAGCATTGGTCATTATATACAGTACTGTATTTCCCAGACCACAGACTCATACTCATAATACAAGTCAGAGCTTTATAAAAAATAAAAAAAAGAAAAGAAAGAAAGAAAGTTGTGTTTTCAAACTTTGAGTTCAAGTTATTTTTACTTCCAATAGTGTTAACATACTACACAGGTCATGAACAAGTTTTTTTTTTTAATTTTCATTGTAAGTGGGCTAAAGCAGTTAATTAAAAGTAGTCTAACATAAATGTAAATGCTGTAATTTTATTATTTTGGTGTTTAATATATTTATTATTTTTCACAATGAAATACAAAAACATAAAGCATCAAATAAAAGTAAAAGAGGGGAGAAAAATTAAAATAAAAACCCACCCTGACAAACAACACCCCTCAAGTAATCAAAAGTTTAAAAGGAAAAACTTTCAATCAGTGCGAAATAACACCAGCCAAGGTATACAGAATAAGAAGGAAGAAAAAATAAGCAAACAAATATAATTAAAAATAAATAAATAAAGGTCACTCCTGAACCTGTGTTGATGGTTGGTCAAAAAATATCAAAAAGGGTTTCCAGACTTTATTAAATTTCTTTACTGATCCTCTCAAAACGAACCTAATTTTCTCTAATTTAAGATGAAATAATACATCCTTAACCCAATACGAAACCATGGGCAGGGCTGCGTCCTTCCACTTCAAAAGTATTAGACATCTTGCCAATAGTGTAGAGAAGGCAATAAGTCTTTGACCCCCTGCCGGTAGTGCCAGACCATCGGAATTGACCCCAAATAAAAATAAAAGTGGATTGAGTGACACTCTCATTCCAAATATGCCTCACAGACATCCGTCCAGAACTTTTGTATTTTGGGACAGGACCAAAACATATGGATCAAGGTGGCCTCTGCCAATTTACATCTTTCGCACGTTGGGTCAATCTGAGGATACATCTTTGCCAATTTTGATTTGCTGAGATGTACCCTATGCACTATTTTAAACTGCAGAAGGCAATGTCTTGCACACATGGAGGACGAGTGAATATTACTTAAAACATTGCCCCAGTCTGCTTCAGCAACACAGATTTTAAGATCCTCTTCCCAGGATCGCTTAATTGCAGACATAGAGGAAGAACCCAGGCGCAAAATCAGAACAAGTATTGATGATATGGCCTTTTTCTTAACCGGGTTGAAACACATAATGTCATCCATTACATCATTAGGGTGTTTATTTGGGAACCCTGGGATAGAGCCTGAAAGAAAGTGTCGTATTTGTAGATACCTAAAAAAATGAGAGGGGGGTAAGTTGTATTTATTAGTCAGCTGTTCAAATGAGGCAAACGTGCCGTCAATTAATAGTTCTTTTAAAGATCTCAGCAACTCACCTCTGCCAGCCCTGAAATGTGGCATCAGACATTGAAGGGGAAAAAACATAGTTGGAAGCTACTGGGCTGCCTAAGCACATCTTCAGAAGATTAAAATGTTTTCTAAACTGAAAGCAAATTTGGATAGTATTATTAACTACAGGATTCTCAATTGTCAGGCTTTTGGGTAACGGGATAGATGCACCTACGATAGACAATAGCAAAAAAGAACCAGAAGAGAGCTTCTCCATTTCTACCCATACGGGTCCGCTGCAATCGTGCTGTAGTGCTGATAGCTCAGTTCCGTATCGCGAAATGCCTTGAATAGCATGATTACTTCTTATAGCTATTGCCAATGGCTCAATAGCTAATACGAAAAGGAGGGGGCTAAGGGGGCAGCCCTGACAGGTTCCACGATGTAAGCGGAACGGTTTAGAATAACGGTTATTAGTGAGTACCATAGCTGAAGGACAGGCATAGAGTAATTTCACCCAGGATAAAAAGGAACTTCCAAACCCAAATCTTTGCAAGGCCTCGAATAGATATTCCCATTCTACTCTATCGAAAGCCTTCTCCGCATCCATGGAGGCATTTAGAAGCAGCTTGACTGGGGGTGTACACTATATTAAGTAGTCGACGAATACTAAAAAAGGAGTGACTGTTTTTAATAAAACCAGTCTGAGCTGAAGAGATTATGTTGGGTAAAACTTTTTCCAATCGGTTGGCCAAAATCTTTGCTAGTATTTTATAGTCTGAATTCAGGAGTGAAATCGGCCTGTAGGATCCACATTCCAAAGGGTTTTTATCTTTTTTGGGAAGTAATGTTATACAAGCTTGATTTAGGCTATCAGGCAAAACACCTTTGGCAAGAGAGTCAGTATATAATGTAGCTAACCAGAGGTGTGGACTCGAGTCACATGACTTGGACTCGAGTCAGACTCGAGTCATTAATTTTATGACTTTAGACTTGACTTGAAAAAATGTTCTAAGACTTGTGACTTGACTTGGACTTTTACACCAATGACTTGGGACTTGAATTGGACTTGAACCGGTTTACTTGAAAAGACTTGATATTTTACCCCAAATATAAAATTTAACATGCATATTATATAGAGATTGAAAATGTGACGTCATTCACGGGTAGAACCGCAAAGGATTCTGGGAACTCGTGGCAAGCGGTACTAGCGCACGCAGGCTTTCAATTAAAATCAGTTATACAGCGATAAAAAGAAACACAAAAATGTCAAGAAGCCGTTGTATTATTAACTGCAATAGCCGGTTGCATGACAGCCACGGGAAGCCGACGGGTAAAGAGATCGGTTGTTATCGGATTACGTCGTTGAAGAGAAATTGTTCTAGCCATGTTTCCGAAGTAACAAAGACGGCCTGGATTGCAGCCATTCAAAGATCAAATATAACGTCCCAGAACCCTCCAGCTCACAGGTTAGTCTGCTCCAAGCATTTACACGAAGGTCAGTGTTTTTTAGTAGTTAATACGTCATTTTCATAACATAATTAGTGATATAGGTTACAAGCAAGTCTGGCGCTGAACAGAAATTGTCGCGCTATGCTCCTTTATTTATTGTGCATAAATAGTGAATTGTCCTGACACAATATTGCGTTTCGCTTCTGTTATTATGGTACATTGACAAAAACATATACTTTTATTCACAGGATAAAACAGGGTTTTTGTATCACTAATTGCCCAGTACGATTACAGCATACAATATTGTTGTCACTGCTACATTTCTGTGATGGGTACCAGAAATTATTTCCACTACTAATTAATTACCCTTGAGCTCAAAGGTCCTATTAATAAACGGTTAAGGAATGTGTATTTATGACGACAATTTGTGAGACTGGTAAACTTATGATACGTACGATGGTCTTTCGTTCTACACGGTGCATTTCAAGGTCCTGCACCCATCCGTCGGTAAACTGTACCTGGGCTTGTTGCAGTGACCTGAAGTTACTAAACTTCATGAGTGTATGCACTCACTCCAAGAACCATATGATTATAAATATGCATATAAATATGCTACAATGAGATAGCTGACTTCATCTAACTAGCAAATGTTGTCCAGGCTACGTTGGTGATACAGTTTTTTTAAATGTGTATGATATTTTTGTCATGCGATTTTAAAGCTGGTCCTACAACCGCATCCAAGAATAACATGCAGCTTATCTCAGAACTGTCGGTGAAAATTATTCTTGGAGCTAGGTTTAATTGAGCTGCATTTTAAAGAGGTGCAATTTCACAATTTGTGTATATTTTCTAAGTTCACTATTTTGTCATGTGTTGAGAAAAACACAGATTTTAAAATTACATGGTCTAATATTTACATTTAGCATATAACTGCAACATTATTTTTTCGTTTTTTTTTTTTTAAAGACTCGAAAGGACTTGAAATTCAAAGTTTCAGACTTGTGACTTGACTCGGACTTTTACACCAGTGACTTGAGACTCGACTCTGACTTGCCTGACATTACTTGAGACTTGACTTGAGACTTGAGGATAAAGACTTGAGACTTACTTGAGACTTGCAAAACAATGACTTGGTCCCACCTCTGTAGCTAACACAGGGGCTAGTTTTCCAGCAAAGACGGCATAAAATTCGTTCGGTAAACCATCAGGGCCTGGTGATCGGCAAAACTGTAATGATTTTATTGCCGTTATGATCTCCTGCTGCTGCAGAGGTGCATCTAGGGTGGAAACCTCGTCTGGGGACAATGTTGGAATCTTTAGGTCTCTAAAAAAGTCAGAGAGAAGGTTAGAATCATTGGTATTATCGGAGCTATACAACTTATAATCCTGTTGATCTGTAACAGTTCCACCATCTCGGGTTGCGACCCCATTAATAGTTTGCCTGGCTCTTGCACATTTCAACTGTCTTGCTAGAATCTCTCCCGCCTAATCTCCGTGCTCATAGGTATCACTGCGGTTCTTTAACAATAAATATTCTATAGAGTTTTAAGATGGGTTTCTTGGATAAAGGCTATATCAGTACCCATATTTTTCAAGTGAGTGAGAACCTTCTTTCTTTTAATAGGATGGTTCAGGCCTTTAACATTCCAGGTCACTAAGTCAATAGGGGTAACCATTGAAAATATATCAAAAATTTTAGCTCATTCTTGCTCAGACAAGAAACATAAAACACTTGGAACCCTCCCAGAAACCCCCTGAACCCCCAGGTGACGCTAGATGTCAGAACAAACAGCACACCTATCCAATCTAACTGAAAAACTTCCATAACTATCCTACCTAAAGCTCCTTAATCCCGCATAGTGGAAAGGTTGGAATAAGACTCACCAGGTGTACACCGGTGAAGTCCACCATTCAAAGTATGTGTAAAATAATTGCACTGTCACGCCAAAAAATAATAAAGAAAAAGAAATGAAGTCAAATGTCTGAAAATCAACAAAGGATGCATGACAATGCCGTAACAGTCGTCCGAAGTAGTCCCGTGTTCCACGCGCCTCAAAACAGTTCAGTCTTCCATGGAGTCTTGCACAAACCTTTCGGCCTCAGCCACAGAGCCAAATGTGAGGCGTACACCATCTGTTTTAACAATGCGTAGTCGTGCCGGGTATAGCAGTGATGGTTTCAGGCCCATCTTGTACAAGCTTGACATCACTGACCTGTATTCTCTCCGCTGGCTCACCACCTCAGGGCTGTAGTCTTCATAGACTCGGAATGGTTTATCCATATACTTCAGGTCGTTCCTCCTAGCCTGTCGTATTAGCAGCTCCTTGTTTTGGTAGCGGTGAAAACAGACAATGACGGGCCGCGGTCTGCCTCCAGGGGTCGGTTTGGGGGCCGAAATACGGTGTGCACAATCCAGTTCGGGGGGAGAGGGGAAAATGTCTCTCCCAAAAACGTCTTGCAACAACTGTGAGAAAAACTTAGAGGGTTGTGGACCCTCAATCCCTTCCTCCAGGCCGATAAGGCGGGCATTGCAGCGTCTGTTTCTCGACTCAATGTCCGATAGCTTAGCCTTCAGCTTTTCATTAGCGACCCGTAGTGTCTCACAGGTATCCTCCACTTTAGCAAGGCGCTGGTCGAGCGGTTCAGCGCTTTCCCCCAAAGATTCTAGGCACTCACCATGGTTGTCCGATGCCTTCTGTAGTCCATCCAGCTTTTTACTCAAGTCATCAAAAGCTGACTTTTAGTTTCGCCAGTAAAGCTGAATGGTGCTCCGCTAGCAGTGCTGTTATGTCGGCTTTGCTAACATTCGCAGGAACGCTAGCAACCACGCATTCGGTTGTTTTACCATTCGACTTTGCAGGTTTAGGCGACATGACAGGGCATCAAATGTTCCAACGGCTTCACCAAATCACCAAGATATTTGCCTCAAAAGATAAGTTAGGTGGGCTCGCTCAAATAACTAAAAGTTGCGGGAGCTAAGGGAAAGCGTGACTACCCCATGCTTGTCTATAATTTGATTATTTTAATAAACCATGTAACTTGGATGGATTCGATGCTGGCGTGACCACAGTGGACATGTCTGCTGTTGCTCACAGTGGTCCAAAGGACCGCTCAGGGAGTTTGTGTCGCTCAGACACATGCTCCTCCTACCAACTCAAAACAAAACAAAACACAAACTGAAGTGTATGCTCTCTACTGCCCCCTGGTGGACAGTCTGCATACTGTACTTTGAATCCCATATCCAAAATGGCTGCCTTGTTTTGGCGAGTTGCGCTTTGCTGGGGAAATCTTTGCTTTTACAATACATTTCTGGTGTGAATATCATTGCTTTGTTTCAGATGGTTTTGATGTTTTTATACCTGACTTCATGGTAAAGTCTGCATCAAATACAACACAATGGGTTTCCAAAGTCAGTTTTTTTTGTCCCCCATATCTCTCCTTTTTTCACCTTATGAAGCAATCTATATGATGCTTATTACAGTGACAAAGTCAATATTTCCATTAATTAACTACATTTATTAAAGCTTGAAATGTCTCTGTGCGGCGCCAAAATCACATTGGATTTTAAATCAACTGATCAAGATGAGATTGTAGCACAGACTTCCAGCTTTAATTCAGCACATTTTTAGAGACTAAATCCATTTAAAGTCGTGTTTTTAAAAATCCTCAAAAAGAAGAAAATCAAATTAAAGGATATCTTCACAATTTCAAACATATAGTTTTATACTGTTAAAAACTCATCTTTTTAAACTTGCTTTTGGTTGATTTTTGTTTCTATGTTTTCAGTTCTCTGTGAAGCACTTTGTGTTTTTATCTTGGAAGGGGCTATACAAATAAAATGTTACTTGATTTACTTACTTTTATGTCTCTCCAGAGGCTTAGCTTTGCAGGGAATGCCACTTACATGTTATATTTGGTTGTCTTATCTCCATCTTGATTACCAGAGACAAGTATGAAAGTTGTTAATGAAAGCTAGAGAAACTGTAACTCTGCTTCTGATTTGCATTTCCTGAGGTTTCCTGTTGTTTTTCTCCTGTTAGGTATGATGCAGGCCACAGCTGGCTTCTTCACATATTTTGTCATCCTGGCTGAAAATGGTTTCCTCCCCATGGACCTGATAGGACTCAGAGTGCTGTGGGATGATAAATATGTAAATGACCTGGAAGACAGCTATGGGCAGCAGTGGGTCAGTCACACTTATGCTTAAATTTAATTGGCGTTTCAGTCTAGGAAAAGGAAAACATTCTAATCTTTTCCTTTTTATTTTATTCTGTTCCAGACATATGAGCGCAGAAAGATTGTAGAGTACAGCTGCCACACAGCCTTCTTCGCCAGTATTGTGATCGTGCAGTGGGCCGATCTGATCATCTGTAAGACCAGGAGGAACTCCATTGTGCAGCAAGGAATGACGTATGTACACATAGAGATGCTTGAGATCTTCAAATGACAACTGGGTCTTTATATTTGAGTAATTGTAAATAAAATCAAAGACATTACTGATGAGATGGCTTCAAGCCACAATGACAGCTTGGTACTGTGTTGCATGCTTTCCTATGACAAGAACATCAATATGTCAGGTAATTTTAAGAGTAGGAGCTTTTGTTGTATTGACCCATACCTTTTTTTCACCCCCACAGGAACCGCATCCTCATCTTTGGGCTCTTTGAGGAGACGGCTCTGGCTGCCTTCCTTTCATACTGCCCAGGCATGGACGTTGCCCTCAGAATGTACCCTATGAAGTGAGTCAAGTACACAAACAGAACCATCCTGTGACTCATGACTTTAAAATTAGCTTCCAAGATAATTTCGTAGGCTCCAATAATCATGCAGAACGTTTCATTTTCCTTTTTCACTGTTGGCTTTTGTTGATATCCCACTTTGCGTGTCTGTTCAGTTTATTTGAGGACCTCGCTGAGCACAAGGCAACTTTTGTTAAAGTGTGAAAAGCCTTCTTTTGGCAAATTTGCAGACATCCCTGGTTGCTGGATCCTTCCGGAGGTTTCTCGTACATCACTCAGTGCAGACAGCCCTTTGAGAGCTTCATGTTTTCAGTTTGGTGATGCTTTAGCTTTATCATCTCGTTGAAAATAAGATGGCTATTATCTAGTGTCACTGGTAATTTCCACTTCAGAGGCAGAGCGAAGCACAAGAGATGCTATACTAATGAGTTTCTTTGCCCAAAAGAGAAAAATAGAAAGCACTGAGGCTCATTAGCTCAAGAGTTCACACGCTACTTTCCTTTGTCACCTTTATTCATCGGTTTCCCATGGATCTGTCTCTCCTTTCTCACCTTCTTCATTCACCTGTTTTGTGTCCCAGACTCTAGCTTCTGTTTTGTTCTTTCTAAGTTATTTCTCTCTTTACCTCTGTAAATATCTTATGCAGATTAAAGGTGCTGAGCATATGTGTCTGACACTATGCCCTTCTGGGGTATTTTATTGGGTAAAGACAGGGGTGTAGGCCCCTGCTCTAGTTCTAAGACACTTATAGAATCACACAAACCCCCTCTAGAAGTTTTGTGGATTTGTTTTCAGGGCTTTGCATTAGTGGGCTTTTAGCAGCCTCGTTAGCGTTGCCAGAGAGCACTATCAAAGAGATGAACAGGATATGTCCTCAACCCAGCTGTCAGATTTCTCTGCATCATTTTGTTTCAACGGCTTCTGAATTCATTTAATAGCCGGTTCTCCACAGCCTAATGCTCACCCCAAAAGCTTTTCTGTTCAAAAGAGAAGAGTGTGCTTGTGTTGGGGTTTTTTGTCACATTCCCATTAATAATTCAACCTGTCTGTCCATCCTTACCTTTAGGCCATTGTGGTGGTTCTGTGCCTTCCCCTACTCCCTCCTCATCTTTGTTTATGATGAAGCCAGAAGATATATCCTCAGACGCAACCCAGGAGGTAAGAGCTTCACTAACTCTTGACATATATAACTATCTGAGGCCCCTAGGACACATTTTTGCCTGTATTCTCAGTATTGTAATCTGAATGTAGTGGGGCACAGAGGGATTTTTTACTTGACTTGAAGTCAGATGCAGAAAAATGTGCTGCATTGCTTAAAATATGTGCTCTCTGCACATTTGGAAAGAAGAGGATCATATTTTTGCATATTTGGGAGGTGATTTTCTCAAAAGTTCGCCCCACACATTGCAGTAATCTCAATGCATGAAAAGCGCTGAAGGCAGAGGAAAAATGTGTCCCTTTAACGTAATTAAACCGCATTAAAAAAAACCCCATCTGAATGGGAGACCTTCTTTTTAGCTATTTTTTGACAAACACACGGGATTGAAAACACGACTGCAAAGTAGTGAAATATTGATGGCTTTAAAAGGTGTTGAAACTTCTAAAAAAACCCACAAAAACAAACAAACTCCCTCCAGTGGCTGATGTCAGTCTCATTGATTCATTGAGGCTGACATCACAGAGCAAAGGCAGCCGCAGCTTTGTGAAGGTGCCCACTGTACTGTGTGAAAATGAGACACAGGTGTGTGTGTGTGTGTGTGTGTGTGTGTGTGTGTGTGTGTGTGTGTGTGTGTGTGTGTGTGCGCACACGCGCGCTCAGCAAAAGTGGCGTATGCCTCTTGCGAGTCTATTTTTCGTGGATACTCGTGCCCAGTATTGCTGCCACAACTGCGTCCCTACACTGACCAGTGAGCTGAGGCAGATGGCAGAGCCCGGTGGGATTTGAACCCCCAACCGTGGTGTAGTTAATGCATCATTCCACCCACAAAGCTGAACAGAACCTGTACGAAGGGCTGGCTCTGAAGCAGCTGTGTGAGAGTGCGTGTGCGCTACATCTGAGCCCCACGGCACAGATCAGTGAACATCCCACTGCCCATCCATGGTGAATAATGTGTTACATTCAGACAGGAAAAAACACAAGTTGAGCTGACATGGTTTCTAGCAACTTTGGCCCCCTTTTCTTTCTTTTTTTTTTGAAAGCGCTAGCAAATAAATACTTTTTCCACTCCATAAATAGCCCAAAGTGAACTGCCCTTAGATAATTTTTTAACTTTTTTAAAACTATTTTTTAACTCACAGTTTCTCCCAAAAGTGAAACCCAACATGCTAAATGGTATAATTCAAGCATTTAGAGCAGGGATGTCAAGCTCATTTTACATTGAGGGCCACATACAGCCCACTTTGATCTTAACTGGGCCCTTTCTGTCGTTGTAAGTTTAAGTTTAATCCATCTCTATATTTTTCTATAATATAAGAAAATTAAGTGAAATAATAACCAAAACAGAGGCATTTCTATAATAGATGGTCATCTATGACATGATTTTATTATTTAATATATCACTGTAGGATGATTAGTATGCATGGGGTGGTCTTTATCAGTAGGTAAAACTGAAAGATTTATGAAAATACAGTTAAAAATCCAAGATTTATGCCCTCCTTCACATTGTCCAAAGATGTCCAGCGGGCCAGATTGGAGTCTTTTGCAGTCCTGGCGCCTTATGTTTGACACCAAATACCAAATTGGTGTCAAAATTGGGGAATTTTGGTATTAGGACCACTCTCGCCATTCATTTTTACTGGATTTTATGTCCAGCTAATGATATAAAACCCAAACATCTAGCTTTTGAGCTACAGGGTCATTTTATGTGATTCTTTTAGTCATTTCATCCCAGGGTGATTATTCATGGCCTCACTGATGGTGTAACCTCATAAGCAACCATGAAACAAAAATGACACAGCCTCTCCCGTCCCTTCAGGGTGCATCTCCTAATGGCCGCATTTCCCCTAAATTTAGCATGCAGTCTCTCGCACACGGCCCAAGCCCAGTCAAGTCTTATTTCTTCGAATCACTGTCAGCCAGCATGAGGGGTGAAATCTTTCTGAGCACGAGGTTTGAGGCCAAAGCCGTTTTAGATGTGGCTGTCGTGTTGTATTCCATCTTTTTTTTCTCTGTAAAAGACAATGAGACAAATTTGAGCCCTAAACTGTGAGAAAGATTAAAAAAACAAAAAAAAAACCCTCCCTAATTGTGTCTCCTTTGCTTTCTAGGTTGGGTGGAGAAAGAAACATACTACTGATCCAACGCCACACAGACACGGAGGGAGCGTGTGCTTCATTACTATTTAATGCCATGTTACATATTTGTTTGAGTTATTAGACCCCCCCATTAATAACACCACAAAGCATGGATAGATTAAGATTATATTGATGTGTGTTTCTTTCCCAATAAAACATTCCCACTGTTCACTGAGGCTGCTTGCATGATTGCTTGTCTCTCTGATGCCTTTGGACTGGAAACCGTGTTTCAGGAACTTGATTCAGGATGTTCCGAGGTTCAGCAGATACATACCTGTGAGTCAGGCGCAATGACCCGTGCAGTGGGATTATCCACCTCAACAGTCTTCACTGCAGGAATTGAATATGAAGAGCTTAATGGGGAACAAACAAGATGTCTCAGGGAAGGAGAAATATTTTAGGGCATTTTCACAGGAAAGCATGATCATCATTTACCATCAATTAGTAACTTAGAGTTCAGAGTGTATTGAAGTATTGAAGAATAAAGGTGGTCAGAACAAATATTGACTTTCAAATTCAGTAATTGTACAAACTCTGTTTTTGCCTCATATAATAATAATAATAATAAACTTTATTTATAAAGCACACTTAAAAACCAAGGGTATGCCAAGGTGCTTAACAAGTAAGATAGAGAATAGGAGGAGGATAATAGAAATAGGACCAAAGCAAGTACTAAGTATGCAAGCAGATAACTGTCACTGATACATAGGAAAGCAACAGGTACAGAGCAAACAAGAATTTAAATGAGCATAAAAGTGCATGATATAAAATCATAAAAGAAATATTAACTAGAGGGAAAGGCAAGATTGAATAAGTGGGTTTTTAATCGTGATTTGAACAGTGCAATGGAATCAGATGCGCGGAGGTCGAGAGGAAGGGTATTCCACAGTACCGGGGCAGCTAGAGCAAACGCACGGTCACCCCGGGACTTCAGCCGAGATCTGGGTTGGGTCAGAAGTAGTTGAGTGGCAGATCTGAGTGTTCTAGCAGGAGTATGTGATTTGAGAAGTTCACTAAGATAACTTGGCACTAATTTATTAATAGTTTTGAAAGTAAAGAGTAATATTTTAAATGGAATACGGTACTTTGTGGGCAGCCAATGCAAGCTAGCTAGGACAGGAGTAATATGGCAAAATTTCCTGGTGCCGGTCAAGAGGCGGGCTGCTGCATTTTGGACTGTTTGCAGTCTAAGAAGAAGAGAAGAGGGAAGACCGTAGTACAAAGAGTTACAACAATCCAACCTGGAGGTCACAAAAGCGTGAATAAGCTTCTCCAGGTCCTCATGCGGAACATAATGCCTAGCCTTAGAGATAAGGCGCAGTTGGTGGAAGCTAGATCTCACTACAGCAGACACTTGCTTATCGAGTTTGAGCGAGCTATCCAGCAGTACACCCAAGTTACTGACATAGTCACAAGAAAAGCTAGCAAAGGAACCCAGGGCAGCACAGAGTTGGGCACGAGGGATTTTACTGTTGAACACCACAATCTCAGTCTTCTTATCATATACTGTATTTCCATTTTCATGTGCAGTAAACAGCTGTACTTTCCTCGCAAAAATGAGGAACAAGCATACTGAAACGGTGTGTGTGTGTGTGTGTGTGTGTGTGTGCGTGTGTGTGTGTGTGCACGTGCTTAAAAGTGTCTCTATTATCTCAAGAGCCATGTCTGTCACAGCAGTGTTTGCAATGGATTGGTCTGTTGACCGCTAATGCAAAGAGGGCCTCAGTGAAAATGAACTGAAACCACTCTAGTGCTATCTTTGTGTTTACACTGGTCATTATGATCGCCCCTCAACCTGTCTTGTGTGTGTGCGAGTATCTAATCATCATGCCAACCTGGTCACAGATGGCCAGCTTCACATAGACACACACACACTTGGGGTTAAAGTGCTTGAGCCGAAAGAGTAATCTTTCAGGTGATTTCTTCCACAGCAGAGGGTGCTGCTGCAAGACAGAGTCTAGAGTCAGGAGTCTGCAGACAAAAGGATGGAGGGATGTAGAAGAAAGAGGGACAAAGAATGGGGTCGACAAAAGTGAGTCAGGGTGACGATGAGGAAGCGAAAGAGTTGGGGCATGAGAAACAAAGGCAGGCATTAATTTGTGTTTTTAGGGGCTGACATTATGAAGCTTAGTTTATGGGTTTCTGCTCACTGCTTTGAGAGAAAACGAGGCTGCAGACAGACTAACATTATCATGTCTTCAGCCCCCCCCCCCCCCCCCCCCCCCTCACCACACACACACTCCTCCACTCCCCCACCCCCAGTCCTGCCCTCCTTCACAAGCAGGGCCCCTGAACGTGCCTGTTGCTATGGCAACTCATTTGAGAGCCTTCTCTCTCTCGCTCTCTGTCTCTTTCTCTAACATCTAAATAAAATCTTGGCTATTTATAGCACAACACTGGCAACATGCAAGCCACATTTAATCGTGCACCCACAAATGGGAATGCAAAACAAAAATGCAGTAAACAGGCAACTGCACATGTGCAGTAATACACAGGAAGACGTATAGGCTTGTGTGCACACCCGCCTCCTCTATGCCAAGGCTTGCTGCTGTGCGTCCATCTGTGAATTAAGTCCACCTGTGGGTTTTGTTTGTTTACCCCTGCTTTGGGGTATTTTTTTCTCATCATATTTCAGAGCAGAGCTGGTCTGATAAGCAACCATGGAGTTAATGTGTGTGTGTCTGTTGAACTCCTTGCTGAAGCCCGCCATTGAAATCTTCCCGTCGTCTGTTTGATCTATCTCAGCTTTATCTTGACACTTGCCGCAGAGTGCTCTCCAGGCCAGCTGATAAAGTCTGTCAGACTACACAGGGATCCAGACAGCGAGTGACACCGTTTACCTATCGGGACACAATAGCACTCCGTAACTGCAGGCTCATATTGCCCTGCCCCGGTCTACTTCATTCTTGAGAAGGTCGCTCTCAAAGCGTAATCTGTCACAGCCTTCTGATGCGGCTGGTTCGAGCTGCAGACAGGAGACAGGAGAGCAATGAGGGGGGAATTATAAATGTGGGTTTGCCCCGAGATTTACGGAATCTAAAGCCTTGGTGGAGCTTTGGCTCATGAACATAAGGCTGTAACTTTCCTTTTTTTCCCCTCTGGCCATATATATACGACAGCAAGTGGCTGACTGTTTCTGGTTTCAAGCTTACATGCAGGGATGAAAGACTAAATCTCCCATTTGTGTTGTGGGATGAAAGGGTTTAAAAGCTCATGGAACAGATGCAAATGGCCATAAGAGTGCTGCTGCTGCTGGGGTAGTGTACAGCAAAATCTTGCTGCAGTGTGATAGTCAGTGGGCTCTCGGCACAGATCCCTCTCCCTCTATCTTGCAATCTCCGCAGGAGGTGGTCAGAGGTTGGGCAGTGTTCTGGAGCTGGTATATGTTCAAAGTATATGTGGCCTAGTCAGGGCTGGACTGGGACAAAAAAATCGGCCCGGGGAATTTGGACTAGAGACCGGCCCACCAAAAATGTGACGTCATTCAGGGGTAAAACCGCAAAGGGTTCTGGGAACTTGTGGCAAGAGGTACTAGCGCATGCAGGCTTTCAATTGAACTCAGTTACACAGCGATAAAAAGAAACACAAAAAATGGCAAGAAGCTGTTGTATTATTAACTGCAATAGCCGGTGTTGTGCCAAAAAGTGATTGTCTGCCAAAAACCGATTTCCGGTATTTGCCAAAAACTGATTGCTCGTATTTAAATTGCTATAAGTAACTTGTTGGGCTATAATATGTGAAACATATGTCAAATGCATCCCTCATGGATGACATAAAGTCATCTCTCCATCTCCATCTCTCTCTCCTGTTCTTTTATTTCTCTCTCTTGCTCCATCTCTCTCTGCTGCTCTTCTGTCTCCTCTGTCACAGACTTCTCCACTTTTGATAATAAATCAGCCTGGTGCAACATGTAAGGATTGGCACAATTTGTTAAGATTTTGAGGAGTTTGAGAAACTAACCTTAAGCATAAAATAAAATTTACTATCAGTAACTTTATAGCACCCACCCAGCAGTATATAAACTCTGTCATGCTAGCTAGTACGCAGTACCAGTTATTCTAAGCGACTGTAAAAAGTCAGCACAACGAAAACAAACTACAACTAAACTTGGTTTATATCTGACACAGATAGACAGCAGGTCATAACTTACCTGAAGTTCAGTTCCTCTGCCACTATGACCGGCGGCCGCCTCGGGTCTCTCCTCCTCTTGCCTCCCCTTTCCCTTATCCACCTGCTGGCCTCCACCACTTGCTGATGTTGCTAAATCTGTGGAAGCTATGCCATAGCTACCGCCAAACAATTCAGTTATTTTTACACATTTGGCAGCGTCTGCCTGAAGGGCTTGTTTCTTTTTGGCCCTAATTTTTTCTGCACCTCCTTTCCTTTTTTTGTTCTCCATTTTCTTTAGTTCGTCTATCCGGTTGTTCAGTGATGACGCGACGAATCCTACTTCCGGGTCCAAAGTAGTCTGCGTTTAATATGGCTTTTGTGTTGTTAACATGTTTAATGTTATGTATTTTCTTCTATTTGATCTCAAGAAGCTCCTAAAAACAGTCAGTGATCCCTGTTGACCTCCCTCGGCTTTTATTACCACTAATCATTTATTTAAGCTCAGTTTTTTTTAAAACCTTAGGATGTAACTACAGCCCAGCCCATGCAGCAGTATATGAATGACTAACCTCGTATTGTGGATGGATTATCTCAGTTGTTCTCCTGGCTGAAGTTTGGTCCTTTTACAGCATCCTGCCATGCGATTACATTTGTTCCTGACCACCGAGAACACTCACATTAACTTTTATCGAGTGGAAAAAAAGGTTAGCTTGTTTATATTATGCTAACATGCTGTGTCGCTAGCGGTCACGTAGCACATCATTATATACCAGCTAGCCTAACTTCAGTAACCCTACAAACGTCACTGCTGTCTAGTTTTCTGTCTTCATTTATGCTGGAAGTGATAGCAGAGCTGTACGTTTTAATTTGTTTCCAAAACCCCGCAGTCAGAACATGCTATATTGTATTTAGATAGAAGCTAGCGAGCTAACTCCCTGCTAACTTCTAACTCCGTTAAATGTCATAAATTCCGTTTTCATGGATGCCTGGATGTTAAACTCAATTGTTACACCTGGTAGAGCAGAACGCTGATCATTTTATTAAAGATGAAAGACTTTAGACAGTTTTTCAACTCTCAGTAATGCCATAGTGATCGTTTGATATATGGACCTGCAGCGGGGTTTAGACCCAGACACGGCCAGTGACGTCAGACTGAACAATCGGATTGGCCAATCCAACACCTTTCATTATTTATACCCTTCCAAAAAAAAAAATCGATCGGCCCATAAAAACAAAAAGTCGCCAGCGGCCCACCGGGCAAATGCCCGGTATGCCCGATGGCCAGTCCAGCTAGGGGCCTAGTACCAGGGGAGAAAAAGGAAACAATAGGCTGGCTGGTCAGAGGGAAAGAAGGGAAAAGTGTCAAGGCGCCCCAGGGCAGAATGGAGGCCTGGGATGCTAATGAATTTTGACATGATAAACCAACAAAACAGATAAGCTTTTATAAGCTTTTGTCTGCTTATACCCTCAAAACCCATGACAAGCCTGGTCAGACTATACTGCGAGCATGAGTGTGCCTTTTTTTCTGCAGCTAGAGATTCAGAAGCAGGGGCTTCAAAAGTTGGCTGCCCGCTATCAGCAGCAACAACCTTGTCAAAGCAGCAGGGGAAGGGAGGTGTCTGCGAACCCAGCTGTTAAGCTGGGAGAGGTGTAGATGAATCAGGAGTGTGTGTGCATGTGTGTGTGTAGTAGTTTGCTAACAGCAGGGTGTTAGTGGTGGGCCTCTTTTGTGCAGAGCTGAAGTTTAAAGCAATAGTTCAACATTTCTGCTGAACAGTCTTTCTTGGTTGGTACTTTGATTCTAAACTCACATTAAGCTGTCCTTTAATGAGGATTTAAAAAGTATAGAAATGATATGAGTATAGTTCATCTAGATGGTTGCCTTCATATTTAAGTGTTTCTTCTATAAAAGGGTTTGAAGGTGCCAATATTGCTGGTCACAGAGGCTAACCACATTTCGATTTAATTTACAAATAGATAGGACCTTGAAAACATATTTGTCCTCATTTATTAACGGAAAATAAGTATCCACCTATCTGGCCCTGTGCCAGTGTTAGTATTTCACACAAGAACTGGTAATGAAATAGGCTACAGTTTCTCAAAAATTAATGCATCAAAGTCAATGACACCTATCAAAACCATTTCTAAGGCTTTGGGACTCCAGTGAACCATGGTGAGTGCCATTATCCACAAGTGGAAAAACATGGAACAGCGACAAACCTTCAGGAGTGGCCGACGTACCAAAGGTACTCTAAGAGTGCATCGTCGACTCATCCAGGACATCACAAAAGAACCCAGAAAAACACCCAACGAACTGCAGGCCTCACTTGCCTCAGTTAAGGTCTAAGTTCATGATCCAACAATAAAAAAGAGACTGGACAAAAATGGCATCCATTTCCAAGGAGAAAACCACTGCTGACCAGAAAACACATCTTGATGATACCTGAGACTTTTAGGAAAATATTCGCTGGACTCACATGACAAATGCGGAACTTTTTGGAAAGTTTGAGTCTCGTTACGTTAGACATCAAACAGAAAATCATAACAAGATCATAATACTAACATTTAAACATGGTGGTGGTAGTGTTATGGTCTGGGGCTGCCCTGCTGCTTTAGTACAACTTGCTGTGATTGATGGAACCATGAATTGTGCTCTCTAGCAGAAAAAACATTAGTTAATGCCATGGAGCTCAAGAGCACTTGTGCTATGCAGCAGGACGATGATGCGAAACACGCCAGTAAGTCCACCTCAGACTGGTTAAAAAAAAATAAAATGAATATTTTGCAGTGCCCCAGTCAAAGTTTGGACTTACATCAGATTGAGATGCTCTGACGCAACTTTAAATGTTGCGTCAGAGCACATAAATAAAGCACCACAAATAAAATTCTGGGACAAAATTCTTCCACAGTGATGTGAAAGACTCATTTGCTGTTATCACAAACACTTGATTGCAGTTATTGCTGCCTAGAGTGACACAACCAGTTATTAGGTTTAGGCTTTGCACACAGTGGAAGTGAATTCTCATCATGCATCGCACCAGCTGGTTGCTTGATGACATTACAGGCTTGGGCTCCCAAGATGACCCGCAAATGTATTTATCAGTTGGTCATATGTCAATCAACATTATTCTTCACTCTCATCATCACACTTTCCATCCAAAGTTAACTTCCGTAGTTGCTTGATGTCACCAAAAATCATGCACTTTCTATGTTCTCTGGTTGTCGCGTTGCTGCAAATCAGTTTCATTGGGTACGCAGCTTTAAGGGGCAATTGCTTTTTCACACAGGATAGTTTGGATAGCTTTTATTTCATTAATACAGGAACGGATAATCATTTAAAAAAACAGAAAATTGTAATTCTAATACAAATTATGTCCACTATTAAAATTTCTAAAACATGTAAGTGTCACAAATATGCAGAAGACTAGGAAATAAGGAAGGGGTCATAGACTTTGTAAGCTAGCAATGTTTCTCAAAAACAAATAGTTCGTTCAGTGAATGAGCAAAGATACATAACATTTAACATAGAAAATCAACAGTTGCCATGATATTTTAATTGTTAGTATTGTCATTATCATTATTATTATTATTATCATTTTTATTTTGGACTACTTGCGGTGCAGATTAGTGCCCATCAGTGTTGAATTGTGTGTGTGTGTTTGTGTGTGGCGCTTAAAAAGAAAAAAAAGAAAAGAAAAAAGAAAAAAAAACGCCCAATAATGGAGGATGCCCCGCCTTCATCCGTGGGGTTACCATGGCAAATGGCGTCGACGTCACTATGGAAGAAACGCCGTCTATAAGTATTGGAGGGTCTGCCGCGACGGCTTGCGAGCTCGGATGTGTGCTGCGGAGGAGTGACACGTGCTGACTACAAAAATAAAGAAAAATAAATAAATTAAAAAAAAAAAAAAATATATATATATATATATATATAATAACAGGCACATCCAGGAGTTTTATTTTTTTATCTTTGTTTTTTGTTTAGCTTGTTTTTTTAACTGTATATAAATTTAAGGTGGAGTTTCGTTGCTCTTTTTTTTACTTGAACTGGGAAGAATTAACCCCGCATTTTGGCAACCATGGGACGAGGAGTGAGTATAAAAAATGTTTATTTTACCTCTTTGTTCGACTCCACAAATGCTCTTATTTGCTCCCGCTGAGAATAAGCGGTAGGCAAAAGGAGATATTTGAAAGTTCGCCATTCAAACAAGTGGTTCGCTTTAAGTCGATGCTGATGCTACACCATGTGTTGCGATTCGCTCGAAACGCTTCAAAATGCCTTCTCCTCAAATGCCTCTTGAGGGGTACTTCCGTGTTTCGAACCCTCAGAGAGTAGAGACTCCCCCCTTTTCTTGTTCTTCTCCTTCTGTTATTTATGTATTTTGTCATTGACTTGAGCCCGTCAAGGATAAAGACCGCTGTGAAGTAAGTTTCCATCGCTCACAGAGATGCTTTTGAGTGGCGTCCCGTTATGTAACGAGATGTTCTGAACCGCCTGAGCTGTCAAAAGTTTTCCAGCTGCGACGGTGCAGCTGTGGAAATAAACCCGCTCGAGAAAGTAACGGTGTCCTCACTTTACTGACTTTAGAGCCACTTTAAGCTTCAACTCGAGTGGGAAAGCTCTTCGTGAGCAACAGATAGCACAGAAATGTATGCCTTTGGGGAAGAACTGTGGCTTTTCTTTCTCGCTACTTGTATGTATTTATTTATTTTATTTCAGCACCAGGCGTTTTTATTCTGGGAATAACAGCCTGGCAGTGGGAGGGATATGTTAGCAGCCCGACCCATTTTTCTCTGCCTGCAACTGTGAGCAGCTATCTTAAACTTATCTGAAGTCAGCCGTACCTCCTTTTAGGGAGAATTTCTTCGACTGCTTGCTGGGTAGTTTTGTGTCATGCGGGTTCACTATTGTGACTTTAACTGCAGGAATATAATGGATGAAAGGGTAATTGTGCTCCATGGTGGCAGCAATCCATCACTGATAGATTAAAATTGCTATAAGCTGCTTGCAGGCATTGTTAAGAGAAAAAAGAAAAGAGGACAGTTTAAGCCCTTTTTGTGATGCTTTAAAATTGATTTAAAATTCCCACGCCTCCTTGTCTTTTTTCATCATATATTAGTGTCCAGCTTTTTTACATGGAAAGATTCAGTCTGTTATTGTTCCTCTGTTGCTTCTTGGTATGGCTGATATCGTCCCCTTCCTCCCCGGCTTGAATTGTAGGGGATGAAACTGAAGCCAGTTGCATGTAATGTCAGCAGTCGCCACACCCTGCCATTCTGCGCAGGGGAAGCACTCATTACAGATTCAGCCTGCAAGGGATGGAGAGGTGGGATGAAGGGGAGAGGGAAGATGGGCTGAGAGAGATCTGGCGGGAGATGTGAAGCAGAACGCCTCATTCAGTCTGTTCCTCTTTCATTTTTTCCCTCCTTCTGTTTCCGCAGAGTTTTCTCCTCACTCTCTCTCAGCTTCTTGGCCACCGCTTCTTTTTTCTCCTTCCCATATGTGATGAAAGCCATGCCCTGCCCCCATTCGAGCCTCCACTTCCCCCACAGTGTCTCCCCTCCTTTCCTGCCCCCCTCCCTTTCCTCTTCTCTCCTTTTCTCAAATACATTCAGTGCTGGCACGGACAAATAGCTAGACTTGGAAGAGATGATGGCCACCATAGAGCCTTCCGAAGGGGTGGGGGGGGGTTAAGTTGCAATGGAGAAGAAGTGGGGCAGAGAGTGAGCACAGGTACGGGAAGATCATTTTTTGGGGGGGAAGTGTGCCTCCCACTTGCTCCCCTCATAATATGAGGATGACATTACTCTTTCGCCCTTTTAAAAAAAAAAAATAAAAATATTTTCCTCACCACATCAGCAGCACAGTGCAATAAAGAGACAAAAGCAAAGTGAGCTAGCAAGAGGGTGGATTGATTGCTTGAAAAGAGGGAGGTGGGGGCCAAGAGGCACCAGTTGCCACTGCCGAACAACTTCCAGACATGATGGAGGGGCTGCGGACATTTCTGTGCAGTGCACTCTCTTAACCTGAATGATCCATTCATGGATTAAAAGCTCTTTAGGAAAGAGGAGCAGGTAGCTGAAGCTTATCTATATTTATTTATGCCCCCCCCCCCCACACACACACACACTTGTTTTTCCTTTTGTTTAAATTCGCAGTGCAGAAGCTGATGGGAGGTTACCTCACCTGTTCAAACTGCAGCTTCTGCACTTGAACTAGGCGAGCACTGCGGAGTGGGGGATCTGAACGCAGAGGCAGCTGTCAACGCTTTCAGGGGAGCAATGGGGGCGAAGTGGACTAAATATTTCATAGTCTTACCTAGCTCAACCTTTAAGATCTTTTTCTCCTCAGTTGGCTGAATTATTAAGAAGTTTCAGGTCTTCAAAATCATCCGTTTTTACAACCAATTCAAACGCTTTAGCTATAGCAGTTTCCTTTCACCAACGAAATTATCCTGTTCTGGTAAATGGGTGGGGTAGGGTGAAATGGTCACAGTTGCATGAATATTGGGTTGTCAGGTTGAATTTGTTTGTTTTCGTGCAGCATGCGTTCTGCAGTTATAGAGAGTTAAACTACCCAGTTGTCTTAATCATACTTGGATGGATGACACATTGAAGAGAAATATTTTTTATTTTTTATGATTCAATATCAGCCTTCCAGCAAGCTGAAAGTACATCACTCAAATGTGACAAGGGTCTTTCTAACTGGTTGAAATGTCCATAGCTGCCATAGCCTCCTTGACATCTCCCATCAGTTTCTAGACTCTGCATTGCAAAGCCTCAGTGTTTTGGCTCCCACCCTTCTGGGGTTTTCTTTTCTTTAGTGCTAAAAGTGGTAACATTTGACTTGGGTTTATGAGGGTTGAGTTTTGACAAAGTTTTGACCTTTCAACCGTCATATTGTTACAATGTGACCGCTGGTCATTTTCATTCTGATGGGAGTAAGCTTCTTCAGGATGATAATGCCCTCTTTGTAGGACACACATGCCTCTTTTCCACTAGCACCAACTCGACTGTACTGGATTCAACTTGGCTCAGTTTAAGCCTTTTCCCTTTCAATTACCACTCACTGTGGGTGGGGTCCTTATAACAATGTGGCCCAAAGATCCTGTGACAACATTTACATGTGAAATAAATACAACACAGCAATGGAAAACAGAGGCGTATACCTGCTGCTAAGCTGATGGTAAATGTCTGCACCTAGTCTTTGGACTAGGGTCTTGGTTTGTGTGCATCCATTTCCCTAATTTCCATGTTTGAGGGAATCAGTGGCATGAAGTCTGTTGGTCCCAGCCCAGTAGACCAGGCACTACCACCTAATGGGAAATCCTAAAAACTGAGTACAGTCAAGTGAGTAGGTAGTAGATGAGTAGGTGCTAGTAGAAAGGAGGCAATACAGTCACTAATGATAACTATTTGAACAGGGTGCAGTCAGTCCTATTAGAAAATTTTAGGACGGACATGTTGGGGAGTTCCACCACAATCCTTAGGAATGCCAAATGAGGACCCTAATGGAGTTGTAGAAACTTGGCAAATCAATACAAAGGATGACCAAAGCAGGTGTACAGGAACGTGTAGCTGCGGTACCTTACTGAAACACCCAATGTTAAGTTTTTCCTTGAATTTGTCTCATCTGAAATCTATGGACAGGCAGATTGGCTCTGTGAAAGTACTGGTTAAGGACACAGCTGAGGATTTTCTGATCTTGAGCTTGCAGTTTTGCATGGAAAATATGACTATGCGAGTGTAGTTGAAACATTGAAGTGTACATGCTGTGAACAGTGAAAAGATGGTAATATTGCTGTTTCTGGATGGCACTCCCCTCACTCGTATCAAAGACATTTCTCTCTCATCTTCCCACCATAAGCTGACTTGGCATGCTAGTCCCCGCCCACTTTTAATCTACACCTTCACATCCATTCCTTACAGTTCGTTCCCCCCTTGTTCTCTGTTTGTACCTGTTTTCCTTCCGCTCTTGTCCCGCTCCCCCTCTTTACTGGGGATTTAACATTCTTTCCGCTTGGCAGTCACTGTGAATTAACTGGGACTTTTGTCACACAGTACCCCTTGTCTGTTTCCGAACACCGCGTACCCCCTTCTCTCTGCTTCTTTTTCCTACGCTCAGTCAATCTTTACCCGTTGTGTTTCCTACGTTCCATTAATCTGTTTGCCATCTTTAGCTTCTCTCTTTCTTTCCTGCTTTGCCATTCTTTCTGGCTTTCCTCGTTTTTATTTTTAATTCCCTCCCTCCAATTCTTCCACATGCCATCCCTCCCTGAGCCTTCCCCTCTGTTTTGCTAAGAAGCTTGAGCCGTGTGATTTGTTTTCCGTGGCAGCTCTTTGAACTTTCCCTGCGAGCCTGTAGCTGAGTAAATGTGGAACATGGACATAAAAACCAAAAACCTGCAGAGAACACACGGGTGGCTGTCTTTTGTGCTCCTTTCCTGCATGAGGAAATATGGGAATTTTCCACGCCATGTTAAAATCTAGATCCAGGATCTGCAGGCTGAATCACTGAGCTGTTGGCTCGTGCGATTATGACATAAGATTGCAGTTTGAATTCTTGAGGAAACACTGCCAGACATTCATTCATTCACTCACTTTTGTTCTTTTCTTTTTTTTTTTTATGGGGGGAAAAAAAAAAAAGCTGAGAGTCACAGGGACGTGGAGGGAGTTTTAAACACGACCCCCCCCCCCCTCCCCCACATTTAAATTAACACACTTTCTTTTCAGTGTTTAAACAGAAAAAGGGGTAGTTGGAGGAAATGAAAGAATAAAGGAGGAGGAGGGGGCATGGGAGGAAAGGGGGAGGAGGAGGGGCTGTGACACGTGACTTTGTCCATTCACATATCTCCAGAGGTGTGGCAACAGTCGCTGGTGGCAACCGGGCAAAGTCCCAGGACAGTCTGTGTGTGTTTGTGGGGGCACAGTTGAATGAGCAGCTTTTGTATCTGGTAAGAGACCCTGGCACCAGGGTGGACTCGCTCACAGGAATTCTGCCTGTAAAACGTTTTCGAACACTTTAAAATATGTGGCTGCTCGACCGCTTTCTTCTGATGTCCACTTGAGCCTCTAGGATGTTGTTCTCCCATGCGAGGAGCAAAAGCCGGGAGGCTGGGAGTGGGGTCAGCTTTTGAAGTTGCTTCTGCTCGGAGATGCAAACCCTCACTGTTTTCCCCAACTTTGTCATGCTTCTTTTTCTATCTCAAGCCTTCTTCTTACCGGTTAGTTCTCACGGGATTCAATCGCTAATAAAAGCTGAGCTGAACTCAATGTCACTGATATCGGTCTGTAATGTTGCGAAATCTTTCTGACAGTTCCTGGACTGTGTAGCCTTTTTGCAGACAAACAAAAGAGAGCGTGGTTCCAGCCTGTTTTGAAATTCCCAAAAATCTCCAAAAAAAGGCGCAAGGAAAAAAAACAATGAGCACTGGTCAGCATCATAACAGATAACATGGCCCACGTGCCTGTGGTCTTACCAAGCACATGAAACGATTCTGTGAGGCTGTTGTTTGTGTGTTTGATGCAGATTTTGTGAGGGTAGTACAAAAGGCCATTGTTCAGGGAGAATTCATACCAGTTTATTATGACGTTTGCTTTTGTAGAGCAGATCCTTCCCTCTCATTTTTTTCCCTTGCTCATCATCTGTCAGTGTATTGTCTTCATACCACCTCCTTCCCCACTTTCATCCTTGCATTTTCTTTTTAATCTTAACCACCTTGCTGCTGTAAGGAGTTCACTGACCTTGAATGCTGCTCTTCAAGGTTATGAGAAGCCTCTCAGTGTAAGTGCACTGGACCCCAGAATCCTCAAAGTAGTAGTATTTGTTTGCAGCTGTGCTTCGAGCTAAATAAGCATCAGGAAATATGCAGACAGCGATGTCTTGTGTGATATCCTTAATCTAGTTGATATCTCTGACTCTGTGCTTTGATTTGTTGTCTTGCGAGCGGAAAAAGACCGCGAAAGCTTCAGAGTCACCTGACTCTCTGTTGCCTCTTCTGACACCAGGAAGATGAGCTGTCAACATGTGACTGTGGAGTAAGTGTAGGTGCAGCACCTCTGCGTGTTAATTTATGATGTCTCAGTAGTAGTTAGTAAAGTGACAGGTGCAGCGCTGTCACGGGGGATGCAGTCATTTCTGTACAGTGCAAGTAAGACTGGGGGAGGGTGGGTAAAATCCCGGATGGGATTTAGTTATGTGTCACCCTTATCTGGCAGGACCAGAGCAAGTTCACTGGGTTTAAAACTGATGCAACTGATGAAATGGGGCTTTCCCCACACAGAGGCAGGTGCGTCGACAGTAATGCATCAAAGACCGAACAAAGAAATGGCAGACAACTGTGGCTGACTTTAAGGCCACGTGTTGGCAGTGAGCTACAGAGGGATCATTAACACTGTTTTGTCTTTATAGTCAAGGCAAATGCCTTTAGAGTTAGAGGCTGAATGCTGTCAGTAGCAATGAGTTGAATGAAATGCTGTGTGATTACAAATAATCTGAGTGTCACTTGATTAAGAATAAACTTAGGTTCCAGTTCAAGGCTGGGAGGGGAAAAAAGTGTTTTGGCTGAGGCGCACAATGACAAATCAACTGACTGAGGTACGAGACGCAGGGAAATTTACTTATCAATCTACTCTGTCTTTTAAAAGAAATGTCAAGAGCAGACTTAGGGGAGCGGTGCAGCAGCTCCGGCTTGACTGTTGCTTGTCAGCTGCTTTCTTTTTTGAGTCTGCCGTCAGGGACTTTGTGCTCTGTAGCAGGTTAGTGTTTCTATTCTGGCATCTTCTCAGACTCTGATCTTTTACCTGAAGTGAAAGACTTGAAATAGCAGGTGTTTAAAAACTCACAGATCACTAGTCCAAGTTGGGGTTTCTCTGCATTGTTGTGGCCTCTTTTATGTATCATTCATATTCATAAATACACTGTTGCTGTGACAAAAAATACTAATGACTTATTAATTTCATTTCTGGATACTTCAATTATAAACTTTTATCTTTCCTATTAGGACTAGAGCCCAACCATTACAGTTGACTAATACTGGGTATTTGCCGCTATGTTAGTATCAGTGTCTACAGACAAACACAAAAACCAACAATACAAATAGGCATATAAAATTGTCATTATCCTAAAATTAGTAGCTACACATAACAAATGTATGAAGAAACTGGTTTGTGTGCCTGAAAATATCGGCTAATATGATTTTTCAATCACTGAACATGAGTATTCGTCTTAAAAATCCTGTATCAGTCTGACCCTAAATAGGATAATTAATGTAACTACTATTATATAGTAATTAAAGAACCAAAAACTGTAATTATTTAAGCTAACAGATATTTAATTATTAATTATTATTTAAGTTGGACAGTCAAAATTAAAATGGTTGTAGTTCAACTTCTTTTTCTGAGGACGATTAATGTTTGCACAAAGTCTAATGATATATTTGACGTGCGTCAGTCAAGTGATATGTTCTTGAGGCCATTCAGCTGAGGAGTGCATGCAGTCCTGGATGATAAATGATCAAATCATAATCACAAGCTATCAAAGACAAATGCATGATTTTTCATTGATTGATTAGAACGGGTGGTATACACAAGCCTGGCATTCTTCATATCCAAAATTCCAGAGGTGAATGAATTTTTATCAATAAAACATTGTTCAGGATGTGAACTTTTATACATGGAGGACATGGACTTTACAGACTCTTCAAATTGGTGTCATCTCTGTTGGAAACAAATGTGTGTCCAACTTTGGGCTCTGGTCCTCTCTTCATGAGTGTTCTCACTAAAGCCAGATGGCCCCTGAGGGCCCCCTGAGGTTCCAGAGGCTAAGAGCAAGAACCAGGCTCGATGTTTTCCCAGCTTAGCTGGCCAGGGGGGCTCAAGCAACAATAACAACATGTGCTTGGGATCACACAGTGCTCTGGTGGCTCTCTGGGAAACTTTAAGGGCTAATGTGGTAGAAAAACAATATTAGTTAGCATGTTTCCATGACTGGGACTGTGGTTAGGATGTTCATTTATAGTCATTCTGGGTCCAAAATATCACCACCTAACAAGCGAAGCAAATTGGTAGTCACTTGGTGTTGGACAGCCTCCTTCTCTGCTAACATGCTAACACCTTTAAAGTGCTGTACCTTGTACAGCGCTGAATTATTGATGGGACTTAACCACTGATCGATGTCTGCTTCTAGAATTGCTGTCTTCTGTTACATACCTGAAGCACACACTAGCTTAGCTTTCTCTCCCTCGTAGCACAAACCCTGAGAATCAAACATGTGCTTAACCTGTTAAAACACACAGCTAGTGGCCCATTTGGGCAATAGAGTTATCCAATTGTCCAGGTTATATCAACATTATCTTACTTGAAATATATAAAAACCTACATCCTGTTACTATGAGACAATTACAGCCTGCTTCATATATCTGTGATATATGAGCTGAACTATTGGGTATTTGCCGGTATATTGGTAGTGTCATTGATAACAACCAATAAATGAATTAAGTAATGGGAAAAAGACACTTGAACATGGTGTAAGTGTTGCTGTTGCATAGGCTGACTACCAGGTGGAACTCCCCTGTGTTTGAATTGGAACAAATAACAACCAGCTGACTTGATCAGAGTTGGTTGGTTGACTGAGATCAGTCTGCAATAAAACAATAATTTTTAAACTAGTGAGGATTCATAAATGCCTGCATTTTACAAACCTGTTTCTTTCAGAAGGGAAAACAGCTGATATGTGGGATTTTTCAAATCTCTAAATATCAGTATCGACTTTTTTTTTTTTTTTTTTTTAAATGGCGATGGTTATCAGTATTCCTAATCACAGTCAGTCTTTATGTAGCCTGCTAATGTGCCACATTAAGGCTAAAGGCAGCTGAAGTGTTCAGTCTTATGGTGGCCCTCGAAGAAGAACAGGAATTTTAATGTCTGCACTTAATCAAGTGGCCATGTACAAAATAATTGTTGAGATACTTCATTTTGGGCTTAAGTGGATATCAGCTTTTGGCTGATCTGTTAAATTGGACAGTTGGAATAAAATAACAATTTGAAAATTTCGGTTATCTTCCTTTGAGAGTTCAACATTGTAAATGTGACTAAATAATAACTGATCGGTGGTAAAAAGCTTTAAAAAGCACATCAGTTGCATTGATTCAGAAACCCTGCAAGTCTGAATGAAAGTAAAATTGTATAATTTCCTATTATTGCCAGATTGTTTCATCATATCACCAAGTCTTTCTATAGAGGCTATAACTTTGTCTTTTAGGAGTATCATAAAAACCACTGAGTTTGGCAGTCTGAAAGCAGAATGTTCATGTCCTCATATATAAGGAGTGGTTATGTTGGCCATCTGGTTATGGTGTCAATAAAAACTGTAGGCTCATTATTCACCTCATTTAAAACCCTGGACAGGATGAAGGTGTTCAGCAGCACATGGAATTGCCTTGCGATGTTTCTCACTGTTAAAGAACGGAGTTCATAAGTGCTGCTTCAGAGCTGTGCGTTTTGAGCTTTAAAAATAACGCTACTTCTACCCCTAGCTGTTTCCTGTGACTTCCTTTCTTCCACTTGCCCACTCTGTCTCACCGTCTCTCTAGCTTGGCCATTTAGAAGACGGTCTTTGCGCAGTCTTGCTCTGTCGTGAAATGTAAAATCAGAAGTGTTTCCATATTTGATAATTTTTAAACCTGCTTTCACTACTATGAGTAATTCTATGTGGACACTGCAAGATCCAAATTTGGAGATATTCTGTTTGCTTGCCTACAGCAAGAGAATTTGTGTCCCAGTTGGAGTTTCAAATCAACAAAATAGGGTGATATATATAAGTGTGACTACCAGTAAATGACTAGTGTGGTTTATTGTTCCACTCTGGTGTTTGGCTGGGGTGCATAACTGTTCACGTTGCATTTAGAAAACTGGCGAGTGAATAAAGTGCTTTGTGTGTGCATGCGTTTGCATGCAACAGTGACACCTTTTACTGCAAACGTGGGTGTTTTCAACAAGTGAAACTGGTTTCACCCAGCACCGTAATCTGGCTCACCACAGAAAGTCTTATCTCGCAACTGACCAGTAAGCGCAAAAACTCTGCCACTCTCCGAAGTGAGACTATTGATGCTGGCAGATAAAGATGTGCCTCTAGAGCTCGACTGATCCTTTGAAAGCTTAATTGACTTAAATTTTCAAAATTGTCAGTTGCTGAAACACAATTTTACAGATGGATTATTGTTTTTTTAAAAATAAGAGGCTTTTAGAAGTTTACTGGGGAAAAAAAGAAAGAAAAAGAGAGCTGTTTGCAGTGACAGATGGTGTCCACATGTATGTGACAAGTTAAGAGGTGACTATTCTTTCTTGGACTGTTGGCTGAAGTTTGTGGCAGTTTGTCTCACCAATTTAGGTCAAGGTTTTCTGAGGTTTAGACAAGGCCATGTTTGTTATTTTTGTATCTGGTTTTAAGTGCACTGACCCACATGGAGGCTTAAAGAGACGCAGTATGGCAAAATGTCTTCTGGCATTTGGAGTCATGAGACATCAGATGCACCTCGGCAGTAGTCATCGTGTTACTTATGCATGATTCTGTCTGTTTCTGCACAGAAAAGGTTTGGAACATGAAGTTTCACCTTCAAGTTGTAACATTTTATTATTTAGCATGCGTGTGCCATCAAGTGGTTGCAGTTCATTTAAATCAGTGGCACGCACCCCCACTTAAAGTGTCATGCAGTGATTAATATTCACTGGCCCAACATTTAAACCACTGCCAGGTGAAATGAATAACATCCATCATGTTGTTGCTTTGTTGTGCTAACAAACAAAACTTGGGTTCTGAATGTCATGTGGATGTCACTTTGATCAAACCATCCACGCAAATACCAATGCAGAAAAGGCACCCCACTGTAAGGGCCATGGCAGTTACCAGTGGCAACAGTCTTCCCCCAGCAGGGAAATGCACAATGCCATGCAGCAAAAACTGCTATTAAAGGACTACATTTACCAAATAGAGTGACCCAAGCATTCCTCTGGCCTCTCTAGAATGCGCCCCATACCGCAAGCCCACATGACCCAGATGACCCAAAGAATCCGGGGTCAAAGTCTCAGTGTTAGAAACCACAGGATATTCCCAGAGGTTTTATGTCCTTTCCCCAAAGGATCAAAGCTGGTTTGGCATCACAGGAGGGAATCTACTCACTGTTAGGCTCGAAGATTTGATCTTATATGGCTTTATAACTACATGGTAGAAGTTGTATTATAGGCATGTGGATATAAACCCAGAATGAATTCTGAATTGTCCAATGCCTCAGAATTAACTGCCTCACATGTATTGGTTTCTTTTTATCTGTGCTGGTATGTTATCCAGTGGTGGCACATCAAAAAACGACTATATCAAGGTCATGACAGTAAGATTTTTGGACACTTGGAAATCTGTTTTGTTTTTTTTGTTGTTTTTTTTAAATGTCCTTTGTGTTTATACTCTGGGACTGAACGATTGGTTTAATGTCTTGATTTAATGTCAGATCTCATTAGGAAACCAATAAAGAAAGAATCTTTTATACATAGGTCATTTAGCAAAGCAGCAGTTTGCATACATTGTTAGCAAAGTGACCGTGGTCGTTGGTGAGTTCTTAAATGTGCGTAGTTGTGCGGGGTGGCACTTTAATCACCCTCACCCAGCTGAACATGCACATTTTAAAGAAGCTAACATAGGAAAACCACCTCTGTCTATCCAGAATTCTGAGCTGGCCGCAAACTAGCAGCCTCGGTATGAGCAGCAAAATGGCAGATGCACTCGCATAAAAAAAAATTATGTAATGTAATGTGTAAAAAGAGGGGAAAAAAATACTGGAAAAATGTAAATTGCTATGGGAAGTTTTAGATCCCTTGCTCTTCCAGTGTGGATGTCAAAGTATTCTTGGGCCAGATACTGAACCCCCAATGCATCCATCTCAGTGTGACTGTTAGGTTGAAAGCATTTAGGTATAGAGAAAAACACTTGTATGAATGTGTGTGTGAGACTGGGTGAATATGACTTGTAGTAAGAAAGCACTCAATTAGCTTGCAGTAGAAAAGTACTATATAACTCCTGTGACTCGAGAGAACAATAACCGTTTCAGTGGTGTCTCATTACTAACACTATACTTTGTACCTTTTGACTGCCAATTTATGCATTATTGGTATCATTCACAAAGCTTCTTGAGATAATCTAAAGTTATTTCTGTAACTAAACAGTATCTCATTTTCTGTTGTTGTTGGGTTTGTTTGTTTTTTAACCCCCATCTGCCTTGTGTTTCCAGGAAGGACGAGAGCAGTATGAGCTCGCTGCGACCTCGGAGCAGGGCGGCAAGAAGAAGGGCAAGGGTAAGAAGAAAGAAAAGGATATGGATGAATTAAAGAAGGAAGTGGACATGGTGAGTGTGTCAGTGGTCACTTTTGTTTGTTTTTTTTGCTACGTTTGTTCACCTCAGGACCTTTTCCTGTGATTGTCCAGTCCCCTGCCTTTCATTTGAACACTCTGTCCTCTCCATTGTGTTCATCTTCTACCGCTACTTCCTTCATATATACCTCTCCACAAGGAATACCAAAATGCAGCCAGTACTAAAGAGCATAAAATTGGTGTTTGATGTCAATATATTCACAAATCTGTCAAAGTAAAAAGTTTCATTTGTTGATCTATCATACCTTCTTTTACCAATCACATGTTAATTTCTCATTAAATTCTGAATAGTGTCCTCTAAAAAAACATCATTTTTCATCCTGCCACTGCCTAATTGTTGTTTTTCTCCAGTTTTTTTTCCTGCCTAACTCCTTCCTCTTTTCCCTTTCTTGCTTCCTCATTTCATGCTCCTGTTTTGCCTGCTGCCTTCCTTCAGCTCATCCTTCTACTTACTTTACATTTATCTTTTCCTTTCTCTTTTTTCACCTCTTCTTCACCATCTCCTCTCTCTGTCTTCTGTTGGCTCATTATCTTTCCATTCATTTATTCATCTTATATGAGGAAGTCGTTGTAAAATGTAGGTAAATATCACTGGTTTTCAGCACATTGAGCCCACACACACTTGGATTACATGAACTCTGGTCTGATGCCACTTTGTCTCTGTGTCCCTGCAGGATGATCACAAGCTAACCCTGGACGAGCTCAACCGCAAATATGGAACGGACCTCACCAATGTGAGTGAAAGCTGAAAATGTGCTGCCCTCTGGCTCTCTGTCTGCTTTAAAAACCTTAAACAGTCTAACTTTTGGCAGCTGCTGTCCTCGTCTCCAGACTCTGGCATCGTAATGTAATTTTTTTTGGGGGGGGGGGTGGAGAGAGTGTATTTCCATCAAAGTGTCTCCATCTATCACGGAGATTAGATTTAAAAAAAAAAAAAAAAAAAAAAAAAAAAAAAAGCTGCAATACCAGCTGCAAACTGGCTGCTGTTTGCCTTTAACCCCCCCCTTTTTTTTTTTCCTTTATTTATTTATTTATTTTTTTTCCCTCTTCGGTCTGACAGCTGACATTCGGCACATGA
Organism: Aulonocara sp. 'chitande type north' Nkhata Bay; assembly: GCF_057382095.1. Lineage (NCBI taxonomy): Eukaryota > Metazoa > Chordata > Actinopteri > Cichliformes > Cichlidae > Aulonocara > Aulonocara sp. 'chitande type north' Nkhata Bay. The sequence goes on from NC_141365.1 coordinate 29,597,655, forward strand.
ATGATTAATGGTGCTCGGATGAATTAAACACGAGACTTTGTTTAAAAAGGGGAGCGATCTGTGCTCGCGTGACGAAGGGTTGTCGAGGCTGCTACTTCATCTTCAGGCTCTGTTCGTGTGTTTCAGCCAGGAGGGTTCAAGAGACTTCTGGGGGCCCAGGGAACACTTCCAGTGGAGAGAGCCCTCCGCCCAGTCATAATCCTAATACCAGTTTTTAGCTGCGTCACTTGATGCTGTGGACTGGCTAAAATATTTGCCTGTGCTCGCCAGCTGGCTAGCTGGATTAGCCAAGCTATGCAGTAGCAGGGATGGTTTGCTGTTCATGACAGATTGATGAGGCATATCGGAGATTATGCAGGTCCAAAAATAACGTGGGAGGGAGTGATGGTCGCAATATACTAATTTTACTGGTATAAATGAGCCCCCCATCTATAAAGAGGACTCTTTAGAACAGAATATTATGATTTTTAGAGAAAATATTTTGCAGCCCTCTGCTTCCTAGACCTCACTTTTAAGTCAACTGCATTAAGCTAAACCTTTAATTGAAAAACAGTGGGACAAAGAGGAATAGCAATGGAAATTGAACTGTGACAAAGAGAGTTGAATCAAGTTTTAAAATCTTTGCTGTCGATCATTTGGAGGAAGCGGAGTTCAGGTATGTTCCCACCTTGTCATAACTGTAAGTTGAAAAGCTCTTGTTTTTATTGTGACAGACCCTGCAGTGCAGAACCTCACATGCCACTGTGTAAAAGGAAATGCACTTAAGTCTGTGAAGGTTCTCAGTCATCCAGGTCATCGTAGTCAAAGGAGCTTGCAAAGAAAAGCGTCTGGACTTCTTTAAGTTGCTTGAAGACGTTTCACCTCTCATCCGAGAAGCTTCTTCAGTTCTAAGGTCAAATGGTGGAGAGTCCCACATCCTGGGCCATCTGACCTCAGGAATTCGCATGATAAGGTGGGGCCAGGTTTCACAATGAACTCACCTGAAACTCTGGCTGATTGGGACCCACGCCCAGTTTCACACCTTGGCTCAGGCGATTAGAGGATCATCAGGGGGTCCTTTTGTCCCTCTGTGGGGGGTCACTCCCACTAGGTTTATATCTGGGACTCCCCACCATTTGACCTTAGAACTGAAGAAGCTTCTCGGATGAGAGGTGAAACGTCTTCAAGCAACTTAAAGAAGTCCAGACACTTTTCTTTGCAAGCTCCTTTGAAATGCACTTAACTTTCTTGGTATTAGCCCAGTGGCATGACGACTGTATTGTATAATTCATACACTGGCTTTAATGCATGAACTGTAATGCACACTCCTGTCTTAAAGACACTCCCCCAGTCTCCAGCCACTGCCATCTCAGTCGCACCCTCCAAACGGCCCCCTTCTCCTCATGCAAATGTGCTCCTGGTCATACAGGAGGGATCAAGGAGAGTAGTTAATCAGTGCCTCTAACTGGGGTCTCCGAGCTATGCATGCGTGCGCATGCATGCGTCTAAAGCAGCTGTGAATAATTTATTAGCCACAGACGCCCCTCTGCCCTGATTTCATATGATCCCATTTGCCTCATCTTTCGCTCCTCTCATCTTCACTTCTTCATCTTCCTCCTACCTGCTGATGAAGTAGATGGCCCTGTTGTTGTTGTTTTTTGTGTAGGTTTTTTTTTTTTTTTTCCTGTTGATGATGTGTTTCCAGGCAACTAGTAGCACCTACCGTCCCCCCTGGGCTTAAATATCTGGCAGTGTGTGTATTTGTCCCTGGTTGGGAAATGGTGATGAAGACATTTAAAGGCAGACATCGTTGTCCAAGCTCTCTTGCGTGTCAGCTTGGCGCATTTTTATAACATTCTGTTTCGGTATTTTCTCATGTCAGGGGTTGACCAGTGAGAAGGCTGCTGAGATCCTGGCCCGTGATGGACCCAACGCCCTCACTCCTCCTCCAACCACCCCAGAGTGGGTCAAATTCTGCAAACAGGTGACTTCAAAATCTTCCTTGTTTGGAGATTGTCAGGGGGTTCGGCGTCGACGTTAAATTGTGACACAAGTTTCATAAAGTTCGTGAGTTAAAAGGCAAGTCCTGTTCTCGTTTTTCCTTCAGATGTTTGGTGGTTTCTCCATGCTTCTGTGGACTGGTGCCATCCTCTGTTTCCTGGCCTATAGTATCCAGGCTGCAATGGAGGAGGAACCTGCGAATGATAATGTAAGCTACAGTCCTTAACTGTGTGGAAAATGATTTCAGCCAGTTTAACATCATAAAGCAGGCAATGCTAGACACTTATTCCTAATAGGATTTACCTTCAGAAGCTTAACAGAATAAAGGAAGCTAAGTTGGATAAGAAAGGAACTGCTGGGGAAAAGTCTGAACTCGCTGTTTTTGCCATTCAGTTATACCTGGGTGTTGTGCTTTCTGCTGTCGTCATCATCACTGGTTGCTTCTCCTACTACCAAGAAGCCAAGAGCTCCAAGATCATGGACTCCTTCAAGAACCTGGTCCCACAGGTGCCTATTACATTTGAGCTTTTTTTTTTCTTGCTATCCTAATGAGACCCCTGCTGATGGATTACATTACACTGAAAGCAGCGTTGTCACAGTGATTATTATTGTGTTTATTATTTTTGAGCAGCAGAGAGGGACGTCTCAGTCTCATGCCTGTTAAATCACACAGTGCTTTCTGAAATCAGCTGAAACGGATTTGGACGTTCACCCGACTCCATTTGTCTCACATCAGCATCTGTTTCTCTCATTTCTCTTCTCTCATAGCAAGCCCTGGTTGTTCGTGACGGTGAGAAGAAGAGCATCAACGCTGAGGATGTGGTGGTTGGTGATTTAGTGGAGGTGAAAGGTGGTGACAGGATCCCTGCCGACCTGAGAATCATCTCCGCCCACGGCTGCAAGGTGGGCGCTCCATAAGTTATTTATATCTGCCTCTATTTCATTTTTAACAAACAATTTCTCATCAGTATCATCCAGGGGAAACCTTTTAATCCTTCAGTTCAGTGCTTGTTAGTGATTCGAAGCTCCTGAAATGTCTCTCTAAAAATAGTGCTTCCTTTCATAAAATCCAGGCTCGCTGTGACCAATTAATTCTGTTTTTATTGTGGATTTCAAACAATGTCATGCACTCTGTTTGTATTTTTAACACTTCATTATCAGATTGCCATGTGATTGTGAAGTAGAGCATGAAGAACCAAATTACCCTCTCTGACTCTTCCTTTGAAGTCACTATTTTAGTTACTTGACTTGTGCCTCATTAATTAACAGGCACTTATTTTGTTATGGAAAACAAAAAAGCAAATCGCTGACCCGTTTTGGGTCCCAAACCTGAAGTCAAGACCCTTTCAGTGATCTTTATTTAACTAAAGGCAGATGTTACCATATGTTTGTTGTGTTGTTTCCACTCAGGTGGACAATTCGTCTCTGACTGGTGAATCAGAGCCCCAGACTCGTACTCCTGATTTCTCCAACGAGAACCCATTGGAGACGAGGAACATTGCTTTCTTCTCGACCAACTGTGTTGAAGGTATAATGACACAGAATGAACAATGAAGCTAATGTTTTATTGTTTTTTATTTAATGATCTTATCCCTGCGACAGGAACTGCCCGTGGTATTGTGATCAGCACTGGAGATCGTACCGTCATGGGTCGTATCGCCACACTAGCCTCGGGACTTGAAGTCGGACGCACCCCAATCTCAATCGAGATTGAGCACTTCATCCACATCATCACTGGTGTGGCAGTCTTCCTCGGCATGTCCTTTTTCATCCTTTCCCTCATCCTTGGGTACACCTGGCTCGAGGCCGTCATCTTCCTCATTGGCATCATTGTCGCCAATGTGCCAGAAGGTCTCCTCGCTACTGTCACTGTGAGTCCAGATGTTTCATGTGTCTTAAAGATCCAGTGGTTCTCAAACAGTTGGCTGACCCAAGCATTCTCCTCTGTAGGTGTGTCTGACTCTGACTGCTAAGCGTATGGCCAAGAAGAACTGCCTGGTAAAGAACTTGGAAGCTGTCGAGACGCTGGGCTCCACCTCCACCATCTGCTCCGACAAGACTGGCACCCTGACCCAGAACAGAATGACTGTGGCCCACATGTGGTTTGACAACCAGATCCATGAGGCCGACACCACTGAGAACCAGAGCGGTACCTCTTTTGACAGGAGCTCTGCCACGTGGGTCTCTCTGGCTAGAATCGCCGGACTCTGCAACCGCGCCGTCTTCCTGGCTGAGCAGAGCAACGTTCCCATTCTAAAGGTAGGCCTTTCACCTGTCCTTCTGTTTATTTGGATAATTGGAATCAAATTGAGTCATTCTCGGGATTTTTCTTTTTCCCCTGCATGAATTGTGTATGTGTTTATGTATTTTAGGAAATGATTAGCTTTAAGAGCTAAAAACAGAAGCCTGTGTGCTCTTAAATCCTTTGTTCAACAGTAAGAAATGTTTTTCTGTTGTTGTAAGCTTTTAGTTTGTGTGCTCATTATGTGGGCAGGATTTAAAACTCCAGTACTGCTGACTCATTATCTAAATTTGAATATGCCCTTTTTTCAAATGATTTGAAAAACACAAGTGTTCCTCTGCCCTATTGTTTGGTTTTTATCCTCTAATGTTGTTCACTTCATTCCCAGTGTTTGTAACACCTGTGCGGTTGCGTGAATGCCTCTCTAAATATTCTAACAAAGGACAAGAGACCGGCTCGATTCTATGAAAGGAAATGTAATGATGCTGCAGCTTTTGTCTATGCTTCATGATAAAGCAGTTTAGGACATATTTATCAAGAGTGTCAAAGCTTCAGTACTTTGTGTTGGTGTTTCCAGTGGGCTGACTTAGCTGGGAGATCCACTGATAATTTCTGTGGCGTGCTACTGACCAAAGAATCCTGTAAAGCCTATGATAAAAGCCCCCTTTTAAATACAGGCCCACATGACACTTCACAGCATTCATCAGTTGGGGGAGGGGTTGCAGATTAAACTCTGGTAAACAACCTTTATTTTTGTAGAGCCCGACTGATATGAGACACAGCTGGTAGCCCATTTGGGCAATAGCTACAAAAGTATGACAGTCATAATCATGCTTTTATCCCAGTGCTCACAATGGCAATTAAAACCCAACTGATATATTGGCAGTAAGTCGATGACTGATATTTGCTGTTTATAATGGCAAATAAATCAAAATTCTAAGAATAGAAGGGAGAAACGGCCTTTAATGGTGTAATCAGTGTTGATATGGTGACATTTGTCTACCAGAAGGGACTTTGCAACTTCCCCGTTGGCATATCTGCCAACTGATCCGAGGAGAGCCGGACAGCGTGAACAAGTAATCCTTGACTTGTTGTAACAATAAAACTAGATTATTATGGAACTGCATTGTCATTATCATCAATATAAATAAACCTAACAAGTTGGAGAAGATCTGTTTGTTCCGTGTGTGGCAAAATTGAAAAAAAGAAAAAAAGGCCGATATGTTGACCATTTAAATCACCAAGTTATCGGTCTTAAAAATCATATCTTCATATCCAGCTCTACATTATTCTGTTTATGAATGATTTTGAACCTTCTAACAGGGGTCCAATTCTGTTATTGGGCTTTTATTCATTTTTACCCCTGCTGAGATGTTTTCCTCTTAGACAGACCGGCTTGTTTTCCTTCACATAACTCCCACTGCAGTGGCTCACATAAACACATACACACGCACACACACATGTAACTACATAATTACTGTGTACCTCACCACACACACACACACACACACACACACACACACACACACGCAGCTGCACGTAGGTCTCTTGGCTCCAAGACTATCAGTCATGTTCTTTCACTGCTCATTATTTTCCTGTCTGTCACTGTTACAAGAATGAGGCAAGGGTAAACATGGGGTTGGTTTTCATCAAGGCCTATTATTACAATGGGAAGAAAAATTATAACGGGCATTTTGTTTCTTGTGCTATGCCTTATTCCAAAGTAAATTTAACAGAGAACAATTTTCTAAACTCTCCGTACAGTAATTTGGCAACCCAGTTGAATAGTTTGATAATCTACTTAAGATTCTTTTCCCCATTTTATCTTCATCATCCAGAGAGATGTGGCTGGTGATGCCTCTGAGTCGGCTCTGCTGAAGTGCATTGAACTCTGCTGTGGCTCAGTCCAAGAAATGAGGGAGAAAACCCCCAAAATTGCTGAGATCCCTTTCAACTCCACTAACAAGTACCAGGTATGGCAAAAGTATGCATTGCATTATGAAATGTCACATTTATTGTCATGTACAATATTAGATTATCTTAATTGCAAGTTGGGTTCATAACTGTGCAAAAAAAAAAACAACAGTTTTTAAAAAATTTGTTCCTGATTTTTTTTTTTTTTTTTTGTTCTGTGCTCATAGCTTTCCATCCACAAGAATTCCTGTGAAGGAGAGTCCAAGCACCTGCTGGTCATGAAAGGAGCTCCAGAGAGAATTCTGGACCGCTGCTCCACCATAATGATGCAGGGCAAAGAGCAGCCTCTGGATGACGAGATGAAAGACTCTTTCCAGAATGCGTACCTTGAGCTGGGAGGTCTGGGAGAGAGAGTGCTGGGTGAGGCTCTGTGGCTGCTGGGGGTTTAAATTTCTGAATTCATAATACTGAGTTGAAACCTAAATGACCACTTCGTGTCCAATCTAGGTTTCTGCCATTATCACCTGCCTGATGAGCAGTTCCCAGAGGACTTTGCTTTTGATACCGACGAGGTGAACTTCCCCACTGAGAACCTGTGCTTCATCGGCCTCATGTCCATGATTGACCCTCCTCGTGCTGCTGTGCCCGATGCCGTGGGTAAATGCAGGAGTGCTGGAATCAAGGTATGCATGCGGAGATCACATTCAAAGCAGACATTTAGACTTCATAAATGAGAGTGTTGACTTATTGGACTTATCAGCACAAACTTCCCTCGTTCTAGGTGATCATGGTAACAGGTGATCATCCAATCACAGCTAAGGCCATCGCTAAAGGTGTGGGTATCATCTCTGAGGGCAACGAGACTGTTGAAGACATTGCTGCACGTTTGAACATCCCGATCAACGAAGTCAATCCAAGGTACCAACTTTCTGTGGGGTTACCTCATGGCCACATTCTTGGTCCCTTTTTCTTTTTAAATGTGGCTGTTACATTCAGCAAAAGGACTAGATGTTGTAGTCCCTGACAATGCATTGCTTTAAATGGCGAGAATCTTGAGGGATGGCTGTTATGAGGAAAGGCAGCCCAGAAACTTTACCAGCAGCACACATCGTTTTATGCCTCAACTTTTGGTTTTTTACCCAAGCTAATCTGCAATTTTTGGAGGGGATTTGAGATCTAATCTAGGTTATCATATTAAGATTTGGGACATATTATCAGTAGTGGACCTTGGATTCATTGGGTGTTTCGGCCATTATCTATTATAATTTCCACCCTCAGAACATTAAGTATGAATGTCATTTTTCCCCACAGAGATGCCAAGGCCTGCGTCGTTCACGGTGGTGACCTGAAGGATCTGACCCCAGAGCAGCTCGACGACATCTTGAAGTACCACACGGAGATCGTCTTCGCCAGAACCTCGCCACAACAGAAGCTGATCATTGTGGAGGGCTGCCAGAGACAGGTATAGCAAAACAAATGTGAAAATGTGGCACAGTGCTTTCACCTGTGCTGTGGAGCAGACCGTCCTGCTCGCACAAACACCTGCAGCGTTTGTGCTCGTGTTTTTTAGTTTGGCAAACACAGCACCTGCCTTTGCTTTGTCATGTAAATGCATCTGTGAATTTCTCCCAGTGGTTGGTTATGATTGCTGCTTTGGTCTGATTTATCAAGTTGGCTGAATAATTGAGCGCCAACATCTGTCAAGCTGTGAGCTCAACCATGTGCATGAATATCTGAGCGCATCAGTAAGCGGGGGAAAACTCTCAAAGTTGTACGTGGACTCTGACTATGGAGATATTTATTAAAATAATTCCTGTTTATAATGTCCGATCAAGGGTTTCGGTAAACAATTCTGCGTCACAGACTCTTCACAGCTATTTGCAGGGCGGCGTTTAGCAGACTGTTATGACTGTAATGTTTCAAACACGTCTCTCATCTCAACGCTTTAATAGCCATTATTTGCCACATCAGGTGCAGTGAAATATAGATCTGGTAGTTTACTGATGCACGTTCGGCTATAAATAATTGAACTGTCAGCTTCTTTCTTTGTCAACGTTTAATAAATCTCAAAAATATGCTTGGTGCGCTGTTCATTAGCTCAAGTGGGAGGCCTAATAATAACACTGTGTGGAGCTAATGTGACAAATAATTGAGGCACTCACCTTTTTTTAATTTATTTTTTAATGAAGGAAATCCCACAGGCTTTTGTTTTTTGTTTGTTTGTTTTTTGCCCCTGTTGGCATCCAACACAGCCACCGAATAGCCTTCCAAAGCCTTGTCACACGTAACACTGTAGCGGCGAATCTTCCTCCACTGATTCCACATTTATGTCTCTTAGTCACTTTTATCACAGCTGTCAAATACAAAAATGGGAGTTTCCCTGAAACCTTTTGAGGCTTTTCTTTCACAAGGCAGGAGATTGTGTCACACGATGTAATGTCATTTGAAAGAAAGAACGTCGCCTTTCCCCTTCTGTTCTGTTTAATTTGACTTTGGCACCGTCTTGTGTGCAGGGAGCCATTGTGGCCGTGACAGGTGATGGCGTGAACGACTCTCCAGCTCTGAAAAAAGCAGACATTGGTGTCGCCATGGGCATCGCTGGATCCGACGTCTCCAAGCAGGCTGCCGACATGATCCTGCTGGACGATAACTTTGCCTCCATTGTCACTGGAGTGGAAGAGGGTAACAGATTGTACAAATTGACACTAGCTTACTTGTGTGTAAGTAGTAGGAGCATTTATGAATACAACAAATTTGCTTTGGTCTCATCAGGCCGTCTGATCTTTGACAACTTGAAGAAGTCCATCGCCTACACTCTGACCAGTAACATCCCTGAGATCACTCCCTTCCTCCTCTTCATCATCGCCAACATCCCTCTGCCCCTGGGAACCGTCACCATCCTCTGTATTGATCTGGGAACTGACATGGTAGTGTTTTATTTTTTTTCTGCTGCCGGTTAGGGATTCATCGCTCAGTTGTATGATTTTTAAGTTATTTGAAAAACAAGGAACTTGAACTTTTATGTTTTTTGGTGCTTTTTGTTTTGTTGATTGGTGCTGCGTGCTGCCTCTCAGGTCCCTGCCATCTCCCTGGCTTATGAAGCGGCTGAGAGCGACATCATGAAGAGACAGCCCAGAAACCCCAAAACAGACAAGCTGGTGAACGAGAGGCTCATCAGTATAGCCTATGGACAAATCGGTAAACAGATGGCCTCGACTTGAATGCGAATTCTGGAAATTGCCCACTGAAATGACATTTTCTAGACATGGATCTCTGCTAGATGTTGTTTTTTTTTTTTTTCTTTCTGTCTTTCTAAGAGGGCAGCTCAGTGTCTGGGTGGAGCAAGATAACAAGAAGAGAGGCATGCACCATAAATAGTCCTGTAGTGATAGAGAGTTGAAGTGTATGCGTGTTGTATGTTTGAGTGATGACAGAGCACTGCCTCGGGCTTTTGATGTTTCCCTCTTCGGTAATGAAGCCAGAAATAAACCTGACCCCTCTGACCATTTTTGAACTTCCTTATAAGAGCGTTATAGACTCAAACAAATTTCTCACCCTCCTTACTGTTTTAAAAACATGATATAACTGTTTTGGGGGTTTGCATTAAGGAGGCTTTGAATATCTGATGATGATCAGTGCATCTTGCCAGACATCTAAAGTATCACAGCATCTTTTTATGGATTATTCATCTCATGGATAATGATTTTAAAATGAAATTTAGTCGACTTGTAATTTTTATTCTAAGTCGTTAATGCCTCAAAGACTGGTTAATCAGATTTATTTACTTAATTACTCACCCATTGACAAATGGTTTGATCCAGAAAATTACCCAAAGGACTGGATAAACATATTCACCGACTCAGACGGCGACGTTCTCATTCGTCTCGTTTTTTCCGAAAGAGCACAAAGCTGATCTGTTTAATCAATAAATGATTGATTCCAGTTTAATTTCACACAAATTAACTGCATGTATTCATCATTTTAGTATTAAAACAGCAGAATGTTATGAAGTGTCTGATATAATGATCATTCCCTCTTGCAGGTATGATCCAGGCTCTGGCAGGCTTCTTCACCTACTTTGTGATCTTGGCTGAAAACGGCTTCCTGCCGGCCACCCTGGTGGGGATCAGAGTTTCCTGGGATAACAAGTACATCAATGACCTGGAGGACAGCTATGGACAGCAGTGGGTGAGTAACATTTGTAAGGAAGACCTCAAGTAACAGTTTGTTCCATCATCAGCTGATGCAAACGATGTGTTCTCCATCAGACTTACGAGCAGAGGAAGATCGTGGAGTTCACCTGCCACACGGCCTTCTTCGTCAGCATCGTCATCGTGCAGTGGGCCGATCTGATCATCTGCAAGACCAGGAGGAACTCAGTCTTCCAGCAGGGCATGAAGTGAGTAAAACGCCCTCCGTTTGTGAATGCGGAGGTGCATCACTGTTCTCCGTCACCTCTGCTTGAACTTAGCTGTGGATATTTCATTCTGAAATGGTCCTGAAACAGCTGCCACCTTTAATGTCATGCTTATTTATCCACATTGCAGTAGCAGTGCTCTTTCTCTGGGAAGAACTCCAGCTAACCTCTGCATATATTCTGGGCTCTAAGAAGGATATACTTAATTTAAAAAGCACTCCGGCTGTGGTTTGCATCGGTCGCTCAGATCAGTGTCAGTTGTTTAAAGGGAAGCTATTCTCATCATTTCAAGTGCCACATTGTTATTCATGGACTTGACTGGAGTAGCTTTGCCCATCTCACAGTTCAAAAGTCTTTTCTCCTTTTTTTCTTTTTTTAAATAAATTATTATTATAGACTGGATGAAGGTGCATCTCAGGTCAGCCACTGTCTAAAACAAGCAGTCTTAAAGGCAGTCCTTACTTTTCAGTCAACTTCCTTGTGATTGGCCACCACAAACAAAGTTTAAACCAGTTCTATGGTCACAATTGAAGTCTGTGAGCAGCCTGACATAACCATATTAAGAACTTGTGGAGCTCTGGTCATATTTAATGTGTGTATCCACTGCAGCATCCCGGCACAATAAAACCATATAAAACTATAAATATTCAGCCTGATTTATTTCTGTTGCTCTTTCAGGAACAAGATCCTGATCTTTGGACTGTTTGAGGAGACCGCTCTGGCTGCCTTCCTCTCCTACTGCCCAGGCATGGATGTTGCCCTCAGAATGTATCCTCTTAAGTAAGTAAAGCCCTCCCCCAGAAACCACCAATAAGTACTTTACGGACTCTAATCTGGTTTACTTACCACATGTCGTTCATCCAGACCTGGGGCTCTGGATCAGTTTCTCATCTTCTTTTGTGTTTGTGTGCGTTTCCAGGCCCAACTGGTGGTTCTGCGCCTTCCCCTATTCCCTGCTTATCTTTATCTATGATGAAATCCGTAAGCTGATCCTCAGACGCAGCCCAGGAGGTGAGTCCAGAATCCATGCCTTTATTATCCTTTTTAGTGTGTGTGTGTGTGTGTGTGTGTGTGTGTGTGTGTGTGTGTGTGTGTGTGTGTGTGTGTGTGTGTGTGTGTGTGTGTACTACTTTCTCTACTACCCGTTCCTCCCTTCTTTCTTTGCTCCCTGAGGCTAGTGGCTAAAATGGAAAAATTGGCATCTCCTTAATCTTCTGCCATCCTCCTGCCTATTTCCATGCTTTAAAATAAAGTGTATAAGGAAATGTGTCCAATGAGTTTTCCTCTAAATCAAGTGAGTTTTTTTTCTCCTCCTTTTGTATCCAGGCTGGGTGGAACGGGAGACCTACTACTAAAGACCTGTCAGTCCAGTCAGCTCGCATCTTCTCCTCCACTCCCGTCTTTGCATGAATATTGTCTTGCTGCTCGGAATAAAATTTTAACCTCTGTGGAAAAAAAAAATAAAAAATTGGAACGTGTTTTTATATTAGGGAATGCTTGATACTACTCTTAGACAAATACTGAGATGGAACATGCTGATGATGATGCTGATAAATGATAATGCTAATAATGACATGAACACTGAACATTGACATGACTATGCGTGCCTTGTTTCTGAAACAGGACCAATTTTATACATGTTTTTAACAGTTATGAACGTTAAATAAAAATGCGCTCGAGTCAGGTCCCAAAATGTTTCCTGTCATCATTAATCGTGTGTGCTTGCCTGGGAAATCTCCAGCCTTTTTGACTGAATCCATGAAAATGTAATGCAAATGGCCTGAGCTGCTTCTTTGTTTTTTCTTTCTTTTGAAATGCAACCCTAAATCTTTACCAAAAAAAAAAAAAAAGGCAAAAAAAATTGAATGATCTGCAAATCTTGTAAACCTTTATTTATTCTTAATAGAACATGTATCAAATGTTCAAATTTAATTTAAAATTGCATAAAGGGGAATTCGACGGCAGGGCGGGGGCAACAAAGGGCTGAAGAAGTGATAATAAAGGGTAACATCTGGAAGATTTTCTGACTGTTTCATTGGCAACAGGTCAGTATCATGATTGGGTATAAAAAGAGCATCTTGGAGAGGCAGAGGTTCAATCTGCAAAAAGGCATCTATAAGTTGAATGTGAAATTGTGAAAACTCTCCTCGTCTACAGTTTTAATATCAAATGATTCGGGGTATCTGGAGAAATCTCTTTGCGCAAGGGACAAGGATGGGGAAACAATATAAAATACCTGTGAACTTCGGGTCCTCAGGCAGCACTTCATCATTAACAGGCATGATTCAAAGATTGCATGAGCTCAGGAAGTACCCTATCCACAAATGCAGGTGAAATCTCCATCATGCAAAGAAGAAGTCATCTGTGAACATGATCGTGATCAAGCCAAAGCTCATTTAAAATGGACTGAAGCAAAGTGGGAAACTGGGCACAGAAATCAAATGTTGGAGTTTGTTTTAGAAAAGATGGATGTCGTGTCCTCTGGACTGACGAGGAGGGGGATTTTCCGGCTTGTTGTCAGTGCTTCATTGTCTATGGAAATGGCAGCTTGCACATCTGGAAAGGCTCCATCAGTGCTGAAAGGTATATACAGGTTTTTAGAGCAACAAAGCTCTTTTACAGGTTTTGCATGTTTGAGCAAGATGATGCTTCACAGTCGAAGAGTCCTGGTGCTGAACTGGCCAGCAGTCTCGACATTTCACCAACTGAAATCATTTGGAGCATCTTGAATGGAAAAAGATGTGAATGGGACACCAATTACCTCCCAACAGTCCAGCAGCTGCTCTCCTTCAGCTCCACCACAATTACAGACTGTTGTTAAATGAAGAGAGGATGCTACACAGTGGCAAATGTAGTCCTGTCCCAACTGTTTTAAGATGTCTCTGCCAGCATGTATGTTTTGAAAATGTATGTTTTCTTTGTTCTGTCGTGAATAAAATTTGTGCTTTGAGATTTGCAAATCACTGCAATTTTGTGTTTTAATTTTACACAGCATCCCATCTTTTTCAGAAGCAGGAGTGTTTATTAAAACAAAACAAAACAGCATGACAGAAGCCAATGTACTGTTACCATTTAAGAGATTACACACTCATAAAGATGGCTAGATGGGAACTCTCTGTTACTCGTTCTCTTTGAAATGTAAATAAAGGGGATAGAAACACAATAGCATTGACTTTATTCATTTATGTTTTTTGCTCGACACAAAATTGCTGCTATGGTTTGTTTTCCTCACATTTCTTACCTGCACATCAGGTGACCTTAATTAGAGTTAAATATAGGGGTGAAATCCAGGTCTAATTAAAACAATGCTACAGAAATACAAAGGCGTCTTGTACCCACAGTGATCCCGAAGCATCAACACATGTCCACGAGAAACTACACTGCAATCACAGTGCATGCACTTAAACCTGAATTGTGTGTAAACAATGCTGTTGGTAAAGCCTTCATTTTTAATAAAAAATCTTTTGGGTTTGTGCAAATATAATCTTGAAATAATGTCTTTTATGCTTTTAAACTCAAGGTTTGTCACAGAATATCTGAACAGGCTTTAATGAAGGGACCTTGATCAAGTGGATTAGAGTAACTTATTTCCTAGCAGGCTATTGGCTGATAGAGTGATTTCTTACTGTGCAAATCCTTGCTCTTCTTATATGCAGCAAATCATTCATAAATTGAAAACCTAAAAGCCTCCTTTTTTTGTTGCCTTATTACCTTATTGCTATCTTGGCAGTGTTAACCCGTGGGTCAAATTGTGAGCAGCCTTTTATCAGCACAACAAGGGGAAGACTTATCAACGAGCTGCTCCCAGCTGGTTACCGATCTCATTCCCTATCTACATGCAGTGTGTGCTTACTGCTGCACTACTAAAACACTTTTCAGGAGTGAATCAAGAAATGTTCGCATCAGACCACTTTGATGCTTTAATGAGATTACCCAAAAGTCTTTCAGAGTGTACTGCATCTGCTTTTTGCTGTTCAGAATCACACGGTAGGTCCAACCGTCTTTGCAAGACGGTTGAAGAAGAATATCTCACAATTAACCCCACAGCATGCATCTACCTCCCAGATGATGCTACCCTTTTTTAAAAAACAAAAAAACAAAAACAAAACAAAACACAGTTTACACCATTCAAAGGTGCGTTTGCAGCTCCTGCAGCCATACAAAGTGTTTCTTCTGTGCTGAAGCCCTTTCATCTTGGCTCAAGAGCCAGATGTTTGTTTAAAATAAAGAGATTTCTAACTTTGCGTGACCTTTAAAGCAGCAGCACTGTCTCTGAGTTGTTTAAGGCCATGGTGGGTGTTTGAGTTCGCCAAGATGGACCGGCGTGCCAAATCCGATTTCCATTATGTTTCAGGCATCTACTGTATGTGGTCTCAGTCCTCCCACTCACTGCTTGCTGAGTCTTGACAAGCGCACACACACACCAGTACCCCCCACACAGAAAAGGAGACTTTTTAAGACTTTAAGAAGCAAAGAGCACAAACTCGGCAGCTTAGCATCCTACAAAAACACAGTTACAGACGAGGAAAGAGAATTAACACTGCCAGCTCTCTGATGGGTGGCAATAAAAAGTAAGAGGAGACGTGAATGGTTCTGCCCAGATATGTAGCTGGTTACTAACAGGTGAAGCAAAAGCAGCTCACAGTCATCATTTCAACTTTGCATGCTTTTTATGGCATATTGTCAGGACTTCTGTGTTACATAACTGTAAGAGCAGCTGCTACTGCCAATACCACCACTGCTGTGAAGTAATTAACTTATTAATTTATTTATTGTAAGCCAATTAAATAGAGAAGAAATAAACAACTCTTCTTTTCATTAGGTTATTGGGACTTAATTGTTTTGTCCCGCACCCCCCTCAGCCTGGAGCCACTGGTTTAGTCCACACCTGCACAGGTTGGAAGCTAATGTTAGCACGAGGACATGATGATTACTAGCTACAAGCTTTGAAGACTGCTAAAGTAACTGGTAAGTGTAGATTTTGTCAAAATTACTGGTAAAACGTGTACATTCAAAAATATTCATACATTTCCATTGTTCACAAGGTCACAAGTACATTTTGTGAGTATTGTTCTATAAGCGTTAAGTGGGCTAGCTAAATATAAACAATATATATATAAATACTCAAGTAGAAGTGAGTACTTGCTTGTTGAGTATGTTTACAGACTGCTAATAAATAAATGAAAAAACACGTGTAGCTAATTAGCTTGTTTCTGTAGACCCTGTTCACAGCAGACACATGTGTTCACAAGTTTGCATTTATTTTGGCGCTAATAATATACAAATTACAGATCCCATAATGCAGCGCTGCAGCCTCCTTGCTGACCGCTAGGCTAACTGGGAACATTCCCGCGTCAATCAAGTCAAACTTCTAGAATAGAATTGACCCTGTGCACGAGAAAATGCTAACTTCCTGGTTTGAGACCGGATGTGGGGTTCTACATTTCCGGTAGCTTTACTTTGCGGTCAATCGCTACTGCGAAGATACCTTTCACCTCGCTGTTTCACAGATTTTTTTAGTGCAAGTTTGCACGTTTTTTTTTTTACGTCACATTGTGTCCTGCTTCCTGATCGCTGCAGACAATCTCCTCCGTGATGTCTCTCTTGTACAGTACAGAATCGCTGCATCGATCGCTAGCAGTGTGAATCTGAAGTGCAGTACAGTATGTCCACGATGTCCACCAAATGTTTTGCACCGTCAAAAAATAAATTTGGCTACTTGATTTCACCTATCGCTGGTTATTTTTAGAACATAAAACCCGCGATAAACGAGGGACAGCTGAGAAATATAACATTTGAATCCCTTTTCTCTTTTGCCCTGAGGCGCGGGGAAAAAATATCAACAAGTCGATGAGCATCATTTACAGATATATTGGGTAAATGCCCAAGACATCTATAGAAATGTAAATCGCCGCTTGATTCATTCATTTGCTTAACTTGTTTTGGACCGTAAACAGGGCGTGAATAGGACACCGGAAACAAAGCTCCCCACAGGAGTTTCTGCACCGGAAGTAGCATATGCTAACGTGCACATAGTCAATAGAATAGAATTCAACTTTATTGTCATTGCACATGCACAGGGCAACGAAATGCAGTTTGCATCCATCCAGAAGTGCTTTAGCCATGATATAGATATATTACAATATATATTAGCAATAATATAGATATGTAAGTATATTACAGAAATGGGTCTATTATGGTATGTTATAATGTACATGGTATGAAGTATGTTATGAATATTCTATAACTATAAGTATGTACAGGCTGTAGTGAGTACAAGCTATGTACAGGATATGAACAGGATATAAATATGAAATAAAAAACTATACAGAATCTGAGATATACAGTTATACAGAAATGTGAGCTATGCAAGTTATAAACAGTTGTAGGATTAAAAATTATCGTATGTACAGAATGATTATTTACACAGAGCTATACAGTAGTGCAGTTAAGATAAGTGAGATATGTGGATAATTTCTACAGAGGCTATATAAAGTGCTAGTGGTTGTGAGTGGTGGTTCAGTCCATGTTATTATTGTGTGTTTGAGGGTACAGTTGTCCATTGTGTGTGTGTGTAGGTGGTTGTGGGTGTGTGTATGTTCAGTCCATGTGTTAACGTGGGTCACGTCAGGAGGCAGAGTTCAGGAGTCTGACAGCTGTGGGGAAGAAGCTGTTCCGGTACCTGGTGGTCTTAGTCCGGAGGCTCCTGTAGCGCCTCCCAGAGGGCAGGAGGGTGAAGAGTCCATGTGATGGGTGACTGGGGTCTCTGATGATTTTCCCAGCCCTTTTCAGACACCGCTTCCTGTAGATGTCCTTTATGGCAGGAAGTGGTGCTCCGGCAATGCGCTGGGCAGTTTTCACAACCCTCTGCAACGCCTTCCCGTCCGAGGCAGAGCAGTTCTCGTACCAGACTGTTATACAGTTGGTCAGGATGCTCTCGATGGTGCAGCGATAGAAATTCACCAGGATGTCTGAGGACAGGTGGTTCTTCCTCAGAGTCCTCAAGAAGAAGAGGCGCTGGTGAGCCTTCTTGACCAGCTTGGAGCAGTTGGTCGTCCAGGTGAGATCCTCGGAGATGTGGACTCCCAGGAACTTGAAGCTGCTCACACGCTCCACAGCCGTCCCCTTAATGTGGATGGGTGGATGTGGGTCAGCATTCCTCCTGTAGTCCTCGATGAGCTCCTTAGTCTTCTCGGTGTTAAGCAGCAGGTTGTTTGTGTCGCACCACTCAGCCAGACGATCCACCTCCTCCCTGTAGGCGGCCTCATCGTTGTCACTGATGAGGCCAATCAACGTGGTGTCATCTGCAAACTTAATGATGGTGTTGGAACCATCAGCAGGTCTGCAGTCGTGGGTGAAGAGGGAGTAGAGGAAAGGGCTCATCACACAGCCTTGTGGTACACCGGTGTTCATCATGATTGTAGATGAGCAGCGGTTATCCAGCCGGACATGTTGGGGGCGGTTGGTCAGGAAGTCCAGTAACCATTTGCAGATGAGGGAACTGATGCCCAGGTCTGTCAGTTTCCTGATGAGTTGTGAGGGGTGGATTGTATTGATGCTGAACTGAAGTCTATAAACAGCATTCTGGCGTAGGTGTTGTTGTTGTCCAGGTGTGAGAGGACAGAGTGCAGTGCGATGGAGACTGCATCCTCTGTGCTCCTGTTCTGGCGGTATGCGAATTGGTGGGGGTCCAGGGTGGGGGGGAGACAGGATTTGAAGTGTGCTAGGACCAGCTGCTCTAAGCACTTAGTGATGATGGGGGTGAGTGCTACTGGGCGGTAGTCATTGAGGCTAGATGTAGGGGTGGGTTTTAATAACCGATTCATCGATTAAAATCAATTCTGGCTTGGATAATGTGATATCGATTCATTAAAATCCTGAATCGATTTTTTTAATATAAATGTATTTTACCCAAAATTCCAGAATCTCAGGTGAAACGTCACAAAATTTAAACATTTAAAACAGTAAATGAGAGCAGGTACGCAGATTCTGCACAAAGACAAACACAAAGCGCAGACCGCAGATCATAATCAGTGAGATGTCGCCTTTCTCACCAGACACGGTCGGGGCTGAAAGCTGACAGCTCGCTGATTCTGATGTTTCGGCGGGTCCACGCTCTTTTTGCGCTGATTCTAAAGCTGTTAGTTTTATCTCTCTCCAAACAATATTGACCGAACCAGCAGCAAAAGAAGATCCAAACATCACATAAACATCGTCATGGACTCCCTCTTACTTTTGCTGTTTTGCTTCCACCACAATAAAAATCACACTTCATGCACAGCTCTCTCTCTCTCCTTCTCTGTATACTTCAAGAACAGTTTCCTGTCCATCCCCGAAATCTGTTTTCCGCATTATTCGCTTGCTTGTTACGCACAAGACTACCGTTGTTTACAGCGCTATCGGCTGATGGGTTTTTTTCTTTTACTTACTTCCGAAAAGAAAACCTAATTTCTGCCGTTCAATAGGCTTCTGAACAAATTTTAACTTTTTAAAATTATACAAAATGCAAAACGCTCAGCCGTGTCTCTAATAAAACCACTGTAACTTCAGAGGTAATGTTCATAAGTTGATTAATGGTTTTCTTTCGTTTTTGATGTACTGCAGAATATTTTTATAAAATCCCAGGCCAGAAAAATCACCTTCATGTTTTTCTGTGTTTTATCTTCAGCTACTTTGACACAAAGGCATTTGCTGTGATGCTCACACCTTTGATAAAGTCTTGTGTGTGTCAGCTTTCTTTTTATAGATACAAAAATATGTAAATGTACTGATTTGAATTATAATATTTCTGACTGTCTGAGGCAAAATTTCCCAGATTCAAATCGAATTGAATCGGATTGAATCGATTCAGGACCTTGTGAATCGGAATCGAATCGATTCTAGAAATCAGTGACGATGCCCAGCCCTAGCTAGATGGGTATCGGGACGATGGAAGTGGATTTGAAGCAGGCCGGTACCACAGCGTGGGCCAAGGACAGATTGAATATGTCTGTGAGCACTCCTGCAAGCTCCCCAGAACATGTTCTGAGAACACGCCTGGGGATGCCATCAGGACCTGCAGCCTTGTGGACATTGATCCTGCTCAGCACCGCTCCTACATCGGTGGGGGAGAGAGTCCGAGGTTGGTCGTCTGGCGTCATGTCTGTTTTGGTTGTGGGGTTCCCTCGCTCAAAACGAACATAAAAGTTGTTGAGCTCGTTGAGGAAGGAGACATCAGAGGATGCGGGGGAGGGTTTGGTGGTCCTGTAGTCTGTGATGGTCTGGAGTCCTTCCCACATGCATCGAGGGTTGGAGTTGGAGAAGTGTTCTTCTACCTTCTTTTTGTAATGGTGTTTGGCTTTTTTGATGCCCTTCTTTAGATTAGCCCTGGCTGTACTGTAGGCGTGTGCATCTCCTGACCTAAAGGCGGTGTTGCGGGCCTTCAGGAGGAGACGAACATCCCGGTTCATCCAAGGCTTCTGGTTGGGGTACATGGTGATCTGTTTCTGGGTGGTGACACTCTCTGTCTGCGAAGCTAGCCGCTCACAATGGTGGAGAGAAAAGTTGATTCTGAAAGCAGAGCCTTTCAGCACCGGTGGGTGACTGAATATGTTTACAGACATTGCTGGTAAACCCGTGTGTCTTATTAGTGGAGCTAATGTGGCTGTAATTAAGGAATTTAATTTAAGACTGCACTACGAGACAAAACATCAGGATAAGCTGAAAAACCTAAATGCAGAGCAGAAACTACAGAATGTAGAAGAGCTAAAGAAGAATCTGACATTTCAGCAGAGCAAAATCACAAAGTGAAGCTGTTGTGAAAGCAAGTTTTATTGTAGTAGAGGAGACTGCCAAATCAGCCCGGTACCACTCTGAAGAGCTCCATGATTAAGGTGTGCGACGTCTTGTGTCCAGACAAAGATGCAGATTTTGGCAAATGTGAGCCTGAGGAGAAATATGATTGCTGATTGGGTTTGTGAGATGGCCACTGATTTAAGAACACAGTTGTGTGAAAGAAGCAAAAACTTTATTGCATACTCTCTTGCTGTGGATGAAAGTACAGACATGATGGACATTGCACAGCTGGCCATCTTCAGCTGTCTAGAGGAAATATTGAACATTAAATCGATGCACGCGACAACGACAGGAAAAGACATTTTTTAAAACGTATGTCAAAGTGTAACCGACATGAAACTGCCCTGGGACAAACTTGTTGGACTTACAACAGATGGAGCGCCAGTGTTGTGCGGTGAAAAAAAAGCAGACTAGTCAGCAGGATGCGAGTAAAGATGCAGGAGGAGAACTGTACCGGTCAGTTAACAGCATATCACTGCATCATACACCAGGAAAAGCTGTGTGGTGAAGTCCTAAAAGGTAATGATCACCGTAACGCAAACCGTAAATTTTATCTGAGCTAAAAGTTTAAATCACCATCAATTTCAGTCTTTTATGAGGGAAATAGATTCAGAGTTTGCCGACATTCCTTATCATACAGAGATCTGTTGGTTGAGTTGGGGAAAAGTTCTCAATCGAGTTTTTGAGCTCAGCAAGGAAATCTGTCAGTTCATGGACATGGCATGTATGATGCGGTGAAGGCATTTCAAGTGAAGCTGTCACAAATGCACCAGTGCAACTTGCCTCACTTTCCCTGTTGCCAAGTAATGTTGAACAAAGTCAGTGGACTTTGCTGAACTGCACCTGTGCAGATTCAGATGGAGCTGTAGTGTAATGGTACACTCGAGGGAAAGTACGACACTGAATGGCCCGCACAGTTTATTAGTTCCATTCCTGAAGCAATGCCCCAGCTCAGTCTACATGCGGCTCCAACCTTGTGTATGCTTTCATTTATTTTTTCTGGGGTTTTTTGGCAGCATGTTCATATTTCTAACTTGCATAATTTTGACAGGATATATTTTTATGAAGAGCAAAATAGTTAAAGTTAAGGTTTATTTTTTTTAAGTTTATTTAATCTGGAATAATATTCCTGTCTGTTTTTATTCACATTTATGTTTTTAAAAAAAAAAAAAGAAAAAAGAAAAAACCCAAGCAAACATTGTTTTAGTGTATTCACTAAAACAATAGTGTGGCCTGCGACCTAAATTGTGCCTTCAGTTTTGGCACCCTGTGCAATTGAGTTTGACATCCCTGTTTTAAACTGTACAGTAGTTGGCTTTCCCCGACCTGGCTTTTTAGTTTCAAATTTTATTTGTCATATACAGGTAATGGCAGATCACTACCGGCAATTAAATTCTTAGGCTCAGAGACCCCTAAAGATATTCCACAAATTTTGAGGATTGAGCTCTGGGCTTTGAAAAGACCATTCCTGAAGCTTAATGCTAGCCTGTTTTATCCATTTTAAAAGCAGTTTTGATGTGTATGTGGTGTGGCGATAGTTACCGTCCCCGGTTATTCCTCTAAGATATTGACAACGCCACCTGGGGGAGGGCGTTACACCCCAGGAAAGATTTCTCTAGCCAATGTACGTGTTGCACTGGCTACCAAAGCCCACAGACTCGTTATTAACGGTAGAGGTGAGAAAAAGGAAGTTTACAAATCAAAATTTATTAAGAGAAACTACTAAAAACATAACTAAAATCAGGAAGACACCTAAGGTAGCAGGGTTGAGACGGCAAAATAGTTAATTAAAACACTTTATTAACAAACGATGATTAAAATGACCAGACTCCCTACCACGATGCTACCCTAAAACAATCACAGCATGATAAAAGAATAACTAAACAAAATAGTGGAGACCGGCCACTTGAGGAGGCAACCTACAGGGAGGAATGCCCAAGGGTGCCACCAATTACTCACCCGTGTAACTTCACTGCAGACCTCACTGTCACTCACACTAAACTCTAAATGGTGCAATCTACCTATGCTCGGTGTGTACACTCGCATGCATCGGGAAGGGGATTCCACCTCACGTGCCTAGCCCCTCAGCAAGCGGCCGCACCTCCACTAAAGCAATAAAACGTTCCACTAATTAATAAAAGATCTACATAAAACAATTACACCCCAAAGTACTGTTCGTTATAAAAGCATCACATAACAACAAAACAGCATGACAATACAGCAGCAGTATAGTGCAAACCTGCAACAAAAGAGGGAAACAGTTGTCAAAGTCCACCCTACTATATGCCACGTTATGATGAACACAAGAGTCCCACTTACCACTCTCTAAAGGGCAATATTAAACGGAGTAGCTTTCCTTGAGAGATCTGCAGCACTTAACTGCCTAATGCTCTCAGCCACCTTGGATGGACAAGAGTGCCAAAAGCCTCCTTCTGGTAGTAAGCGCAGCTGTTTCTTATAAGCCTGCTAATTATTTGGATGTAGTCCTCCTTCGTTCTACATTGTACAATGTATTAGTAGCACTGGCAACAAAACAGCTCCAGAGTATGATGCTACCACCACCATTCTTGACAGCAGGTAGATCTCTTAGGTTTAAAAAGCCTCACCATTACTACTTGAAACATACGTCTCGTCATTCTGGTTAAATTCTATGGCTTTTAGTTTTTAAATTTTTACTGTTTTTAACTTGTATTGTGTCTTTTACCTGTATTGCTATGTATCGCTTTTATTATTATTATTTTTTTATCTTTTTAGTTTTAAATAGTTGTACAGCACTTTGTTTAAAAGCGCTTTATAAATAAAGTTATTATTATTATTATTAAATAGCTCAATCTTTGTCTTGTCTGTCGCTGTAGCTAAGGTGGTAGAACAGGTCATGCACTAACTGGAAGGTTGGTAGTTTGGTCTCTGGCGTTCCAATCTCCATCCAGCATAATGGCTGGATGACAGAGAAACCAAATCACTCACTGACCACTTCATTAGGTACAGTTGTTTAACAGTTCGTTAACTCACATATTTAATCATGTCTATGTGATCAAATCAGTCTGCTGAAATTCAAACTGAGCATCAGAATGTTGAAGAAAGATGATTTAAATGACTTTGAATGCGGCACGGTTAATGGTTCCAGATTGTCTGAGTATCTTAGAAACTGCTGCCTGTCTTGAGATTTTCCCACACAACCATCTCTATGGTTTATAAACAATGGTTTGAAAAAGAAAGTATCCAGTGAGCAACAGTTCTCTGGGTGAGAACATTTTGTTGATGTCAGAGGGCAGAGAGATTGGCCAGACTGCTTCAAAGTGATAGGAAATCAACAGTAAGTCATATTACTACTCGTTACAACCAAAGTATGCAGAATATTTACATGTTACACTGAATGTTTAGAGATTGTCTTTAACCTCCTAAGACCTGAACTCTTCCACAGCATGCATTTTTAATTTGTCTTTGATATTTTGGCTGATTGGGACCCGATGAATTAAAAGGATTAAAAGGACAAAGCATTACCAGAATGTTTTTTCTTTTTTTTTACCAGATTTTTGTTTCTATGAAAAATGAGAGCCACATATGAGGATATTCATTTAAAATTTCGATAGAACAGTAGCAGTATGATGTCCCTGCAAGTGGATACCAGGCCCTTGTAGAGCAAAATTGAGTATTTTGGTCTAAATAACCCAAAATGTTATGTCCACATATGTGGACGCCAGGTCCTAGGAGGTTAAATCTCAATGACATTTAAAGAGATTTCTCTCAAGATTTCTCTCTGGAAAAAAAATTAGCCAGAAAAAAACCCCCACTATGTGCATCTAAGAGTTAATATCAGTCTAATTTAAACTAATACCAAAAGCACACAACAGCCAGTGGACACACACATGCTCACCATACACACATACACTCTCTTGGTCACTCCAAGGGACAAGGACAGACTGTGAGGCTCTGCAGTGTTTGTGTGTCAGTGAGCACTTCAGCTCTGTCAAGATATCGCACATCTCCCCACTGACCCCAGTGACAGCTCTGGCACTCTGATCTCCAGAGTGCGTCTGTGTGTGTGTGTGTGCATGAACCCGGTGCTCTACAGAGCATGTGCTTGCATGCTGACAATACAATGCTAACTCAACTCGCATCACTCCACTCTGTCTCTGAGGATACACTTTGCTCAGAGAGGGAAATTTTGTGGTGACAGATGTCATATAAGCTGGTGAGGTCGCAGGAGTGAGAGAGTTACAGATACAGGGAAAAGAATAGGATCCAACCTTCAGGCATTTCCAAGTGTATCTATCCCCGGACTGAAAACAGCAGTGAGTTCTAGATAATTCACTTTTTCAAACTGATACCAAATCATTCAGGTATGTATGGCCGATTAGGAGTCACTCTAGACAAACCAGTGTGCTCAGAGGAGGGCCTCACTTTTCTGCAGGCCTTCTCTTAAGATACATTCTGACCTTACCAACATTTCTAAGTGTTTAGGAGTATCAAGCTCTGCTCACAGTACACATTGTATGTATATGTAACTAGAGTGGCATCCTTGGAAGCATCCTTGAGAGTGAACATGTTGCAAGAAATTCTAGTTATAGTAAGATCTTTTCTTTTTTTGGGCAACAGGAACACATACTTCTGTCTCTTGTATAGATTATAAATTGTAAAATGAATTCTTGTTTTTCAGAGTAGTTGCACCAATTTTAGCAATTTTAATGCATTTGGAATAAATATTAAAGGAAAGAGTTGGATTTTGATGATTATACTTCTAGTTGAATAATAATGGAAAAAAACAAAGAAAAATGGAGAAGCAGATAAATTGGTAGTACAGACATAAAATCCCATCCATCTTCTTAAGTTAATCTGGGGCTGGGTCAATGGGGCAGCAGCCTAAGCAGAGAAGCCCAGACCTCCTGCTCCCTGGCCACCTCCTCTAGCTTGTCCGGGGGAACACCAAGGCATTCCCAGGCCAGCCGAGAGATATAATCTCTCCAGCGTGTCCTGGGTCTTCTCCGGGAACTCCTCCCGGAGAACACATGCCCGGAGCACCTCACCCAGGAGGCAACCTTATCAGATGCCCGAACCACCTCAACTAGCTCCTTTCAATGTGGAGGAGCAGCGGCTCTACTCTGAGCCTGTCCCTGGATGGCTGAACTCCTCACCCTATCTCTAAGGGAGAGGCCAGCCACCCTTCGGAGAAACCCCATTTCCACTGCTTGTATCTGCGATCTTGTTCTTTCGGTCACTACCCACAGCTCGTGACCATAGATGAGGTTAGGGACATAGATCGACCGGTAAATTGAGAGCTTTGCTTTTACACTCAGCTCTGTCATATAAAATTCATAGATAGTAAAGAATATTAAAAGATGATTAGGTCAGAGGAAGAAAGGTTAGTATCATTACTATAATACTGCTACCATAACAGGGAAAGAAAGATAAACATGATCTGTCATTATTCAGTTATTAGTTATAGAACAGTACATCATCAGTGAAGAGTTTGAACTTGTGGGTTACAGCATTTTCACTGAAGCAATGCATGTGATCTTGTGGTAAGGCAAGTAAGAGACATGAACATTTACCAGTCTGATAGCATCTAATAAAAGGCTGTATTCAGTTAATGCAAGAGCTGATGGTAGCAATTTCCAGAATCTAAAACTTTAGTGCTGTGGTCACATTAATGGTAAAGATGTGACTAGTAATTTCTATTTGTAGTTGGTGACCAGAAGCTGGAAACTGAAACCCAGCTGCTATGTGTGTAATGTGCATCAAATTACTTCTAAGGGAGCAGGGAAAGACAAGGAACACATGTAAAGACAGCTCTTAAAACATGTGGTTATCCCAGCTGGGTCTTTATCAAATCAGTGAAGATGCACAGGAAAGAAGGTCACTAGGGACACCAACTAGGGAGAAACAGAATGACGAACAGAACAACATAATCTTCCCTAATTTAGCAGGTTTATCAGAGAGCCACACCCTCAGACAAAAACTGGTTCGTCCCAAAGACGACTCCCAAACACAAACTAAACACCAGAGTGTATGCTGTGCAATGCAGCGAGGAGTACTTAGACCGCTGCATCCGAGAAACCAAACAACCACTCCATAAGCGCATGGCACAACATACACTGAACAAAAATATAAACGCAACACTTTTGTTTTTGCTCCCATTCCCCATGGGATGGACGTAGAGACCTAAAATTCATTCCAGATACACAATATAACCATCCCTCCCAAACAGTGGTCACAAATCAGTCCAAATGTGTGGTAGTGGGCACATCTGCCATATTGAGATAATCCATCCCACCTCACAGGTGTGCCACATTAGGATGCTGATCTGACATCATGAGTAGTGCACAGGTGTACCTCAGACTGCCCACAACAAAAGGCCACCCTGGAATGTGCAGTTTTGTCTCACAGCAAAATGCCACAGATGCCACAAGCAATGAGGGAGCGTGCAATTGGCATGCTGACAGCAGGAATGTCAACCAGATCTGTCACCCGTGCATTGAATGTTCATTTCTCAACCATAAGCCGTCTCCACAGGCGTTTCAGAGAATATGGCAGCACATCCAACCGGCCTCACAACCGCAGACCTCGTGTAACCACACCAGCCCAGGACCTCCACATCCAGCAGGTTCACCTCCAAGATCGTCTGAGACCAGCCACCCAGACAGCTGCTGGAACAATTGGTTTGCACAACCAAACAATTTCTGCACAAACGGTCAGAAACCGTCTCAGGGACGCTCAACTGCATGCCCGTCGTCCTCATCGGGGTCTTGACCTGACTCCAGCTCGTCGCCGTAACAGACTTGTGTGGGCAAATGCTCACATTCGATGGCGTCTGGCACGTTGGAGAGGTGTGCGCTTCACGGATGAATCATGGTTCACATTGTTCAGGGCAGATGGCAGCTGAGAATGTCCCAGTTCTTGCATGGCCAGCATACTCACCGGACATGTCACCCATTGAGCATGTTCGGGATGTGCTTGACCGGCGTAAACGACAGCGTGTACCAGTTCCCACGAATATCCAACAACCTCGCACAGCCATTGAAGTGGAGTGGACCAACATTCCACAGGCCACAATTGACAATCTGATAGACTCCATGCGACGATGTGTTGCACTGCATGAGGCAAATGGTGGTCACACCAGATACTGACCGGTTCTGGGTCCCCAGACCCCCAATAGCGCAAAAAACTGCACATTCCAGGGTGGCCTTTTGTTGTGGGCAGTCTGAAGTACACCTGTGCACTACTCATGATGTCAGATCAGCATCCTGATGTGGCACACCTGTGAGGTGGGATGGATTATCTCAATATAGCAGATGTGCCCACTACCACACATTTGGACTGATTTGTGACCACTGTTTGGGAGGGATGGTTATATTGTGTATCTGGAATGAATTTTAGGTCTCTACGTCCATCCCATGGGGAATGGGAGCAGTAACAAAGGTGTTGCGTTTATATTTTTGTTGAGTGTAGAAGAGCCAACTCAACAGGTCAACACTCAGCTGTACATCTGCATCTAAAGGTCAATGTTTGCTCTTTCGAGGATAACAATCTTCATATTTTGGACAGAGAACACAGATGGATTGAAAGAAGAGTAAAAGAGGCCATCTTTGTCCACTGTGAACAACTACTGAACTGTCTACAGTGCAGTTTTAAGATCCCTTCCTGGGCCCCTCAACCCCTTCTCACACCTTGGCTCTTGTGATGATGAACATGATCAATAGTCTATAGGGACAACTCCCTCTAGGATTTAACTCCCTGGGGCACACCACCATTTGGTGTTAGAACTGAGGAATCTTCTTGGATGAGAGGTGAAACGTCTTCAGAAAACTTGAACAAGTTCATTCACTTTATTTTGAAGCCTCTCAGAGTACCATGACCTGGATGACTAAGAACCTACACAGAAAAATGCAGCTGATCATTTTTCTTGTGTTCTGCACTCCAGTAACAAGGGGAACCATCAACCAGTCATGCTTTGATGTTTGAAAACGCACACATGCCGGTGGATGACGTGAACAAACTCTTGAGCAACTCCTTCAACCTTGACTCGGTGATGGTGTAGCTGGTCACGCTTATAAGGATGCTTATGTGTCAAGTGCTTTGATTTTGATAATTTGGCCTCTCACGAGTGTGTAATTATATGATCTATCTATCTAGACATAGTCATTTTTTAAAATAAATAATCATAAGCAGTATTAATATAACCACTCTTATTTCTGTACTTGTCAGATCATTTGGTGGCATGTGTGTAAGGGCTGCTTCAGATAAAGAAAAGACATACAAGGAGACCTAGAGAAAAACTCAATATCCTTTCTGATTATGGTGACCACAGAAGCCTTTAAAGGTGTCTGTTGCTGTATTTAGGAATGGCTTGTTCTCCCTGTCCTGTCTGTGTAGCAACATTAGCAATACTGCAAAAGGTGAAAGGAAATGCCAGCGGGTACTTTTCAAAGCAAACCAAAGTTAAAGCAGGTTAAAAATGACTGTTTTTTTCTCTATTAAGGTTGTAGTCCTCTACTATAAGACAAAGATAATGTAATTGTAGATCCCAGCTGCTGTGTCGTGTCTCTGTCTGTGGTTATTCATAAGGTTGCTGATTGCTGGATCTATATCCGTTATTGCCTTCCTGTCTAGACTTTAATTCAATCTGGATTTTAACTTTGTCTGGTGGATTTGTACCTTTATGTACGTAGCAAAAGTCTAGATTGCGGCATGGCTTCCTCCCCTCATCCTGTCCTGCTCTCCGCTGTCTTGTTTTTAGTCATGCTAAAACATAATCATGTAAAGAGGAAGCCTAGTCCAGCTGAGCTCTGAGATTTGACATTTATATCATCATGTCATCATCATATCAATGCACATAGACGGTCTACATGATGAAACCGTCACATAGACAGAAGATGGGTCCTTTTGCTAGCTTTGTTTTGCTCTTATAACACATAAAACTGTTTCACTTGTTTTAAATGATGGTGATTGTTTTTATCTAGGGATTGATTGGTTCCATAGGTAAATTGAAAAGCCTGAGTTGTAGTTTATACATGTATATGCATTTGTCAGTTGGTATAAAACAGTATAAATATATCAAATTATTCTTGGTAATCGTAATAGTTTCTCTTCAAAACAGAAATTCAGAACTTAGGGAAATATGAAGTTTGTGCTGTTTGCTTGTTAAAGTGTATGTGCAGTTGAGCATAATTTCACTGTATTTGTCCAATTACCTTTCTGGACTGTAACGGCGGATATGTAAAGCTAGCTCATATACACGTAACATCCTGTGTAACAGGAAGTGAATGTTGCTAACGGTAACTAGTTTGATGTACAAAAAAGACGCAAGAAAACGGTAAACTATTGCTAACGGAGAAAAGGGAGAGAAAAACATGGTTAAATTGTACACAAACGAATGTTTCTAGCTACAGTCGACAGGGGAACAAGGTTTGTAATGAACATGATTTAATTTGAGCAATCTGAAACGCATAATATGTATTGTATAGTTTAATAGAAAACGGTTAGACCAGCGTAATGAGCAGTTAAAATGGTGTTACATGAATAACGTGGTAATTGTTTTATTTGTTTGTCTAGCTCTTACGTTGGTTTGTTGTCTTATACACGGCAAGGAATAATAAAGGTCATTCAACAACCATCAGTTCTGGCCTTCTCAGTTCGACTGGATGCTACACGGACGATGTAGTTTAGTGTTATATATTTAGTTGTAGAGCTGGCTGATAGAACGATAACAATATGTATTGCGAAATAACTTTTTCTCGATAGAAAAATTAAATTATTGCAATAGGCCTCATCTCTCCTGTCCTCTTAAAAAAAAAAAAAAAAAGAAGAACAGCCAATCCAAATTAACTAGCGCAGAGCCGAACCAATCACAGCCGCAGCGTCACGACAGGTGATTTGTTACCTACAGCACAAGTGCCAAGCCGCACATGTGTATTTGTTTGGAAAGCAGCCAGCCGCCGTGCCGCCCGGGTAATGGAAGAAATGAGTGTGCCGACTAGAGAAAAATCAACCGAGAGCGTGACCGAAGGTTACCGAAAAGAGAAAAGAGATGATGGTTCCAATGCCGGAGAGATTATCGAACGGAAGAGCCATAGAAGTTCTGTAGTGTGAAGGTATTTCGGCTATTTCAAGTCTGACAAAAAAACAGAGTAGCGCGCACTGTGAATTGTGCCGAAAGCAAGTCTGGAAATACAATAAATCGCTTTCTGACTGAAAGCGCTAATTCGTCATTCGGCTTTTGTCAGACTAAAATAACTGTTAAAACTGTTTGAAAAGCTAAGCTATACAACAAGGAGAGATTGAGAATTTCCTTTTAGTTCTCAGTTTATTTGATATTGACAAAAGTTAGTCAATTTTGTCTGTTCTTCTGTAAAACAAACTAAGATTTATTCTTAGAATTAATGTTTTTTTTCTAAGTGGAATTGACAATTTAGTAGTCTGTTTCGTTTGTTCTATTTTGAAACTTAAATGCAATATTATTTATCTGAAAAAGTCTCATGTTCCTTAAGTACATCTACCCTGTTGAACTTATTATGGGAAATAAATATTTAAATCAAAACAAGCTGCTGATTATTTCACATTTTACTTGTGAGCAACGGCACATTTAAATCTTACAAATACAGTTATTTGGCTTATATCGTGATAGATATCGTTATCGCCTGAAATGAAAAAAACATATCGTGATATGAAAAAATCTTATATCGCCCAGCTCTATTTAGTTGAGATAAATCTGTGTCCTCTTCTTATAAAGCCACGTGGCATAGTGAGCGAGACAGACGGAGACACACACAAAGAGGCATAGATAAAAATATGCAGCTATTACAGCCCAAAATCTGAACATTGCTCAAACTCCATACTGTGGATATTAAAATTGTCATATTAAAACGGCATTATGGGATTGAGGTGGTGCGTTCTGGATTCTGTGCTTCCAGTTTTCACTTTTTGTCTTTTTAGTTGCTGATTAATGGGAAAGTAGTAAAAAGATAGGAAGTTGTGTGCGAGTGAGTGGACCTGGTTACCGTCATAACCCTCGTTAGGAGATCAGGAAAGACCTCTGCACACTCGAGATGAAGTTTTGTAGCAAGAATTGAATTTGCTGAGATGGCCTTTAGCAGGATAACCCTCTTCAAGCGTCAATGAAGCTGATGACAGTGTCACAAATGGACTTGTATAAATGCCTGTACAGCATCTTTGTCTCAATGGGAACTCGGGTCCAAATGTTACTCCCTTTTTTCCAGGTACCACATGATGATAACCCTTATATAAGAGAAAATCTGGTCGCACAGCGTTAAGGGAATGCTCAGGGACCGGATTGCTTGTTTATGTGAAGCAAATACGAGCCGAAAGAAATAGGACAATAAATAGACTTTCATGTGTTTATTGGTCTCATTGTCGTTCTGGTTGGGGGCAGCATCTTGTAGTGGCTGCTGCCCGCCATTTCCAAAAGAACTCAATGAGGCAGAAAATTTGTCCAGGAGCAAAGAAGTAGCCACTTGTCCCTGCACTACTCTTGGTTTCACATTGTATGTGTATCTGGGAGTAGATGGGTTTCTGTATCGTTGTTTACTGCAGCTAAACCAGGTTGCAGAAATGTTTCCCTTCCTTCCATACACTCAGACTATTTTCCACTCTCCATCCACACCGCTCCCAATCTAGCTCATAGTAAGAGCGAGGAGGAGGCGGCCCTGAGGCAGGACTTAGGCAACTACAGCTGTCCACTCTCAGTGCAGCACACAAACAAACACACACACATGGTGAGACTTTACAGATGAATAAACCATGTCACCGCTGCAGAAATAATAACAGGAACTGCAGTGGGATGAGAAATCTCTCTAATGATGAAACTGTCAGCTGCAGGAGCGTAATAATGTCAAGTTTAGGGCTGAATTAGAGCACACCGAGATGGCACAGATCTGCTTAGATGGTCATACAAGATGAGATGAGTTAGCTAGCACTGTGTATTGTTCCTATAAATGGCATAGCATCTTTAATTTTTAATGTTTGACAGTTTAGATAGAGACATTAGTACTTACTTCAACTTGTGTTGCTGCTGACTGTATATAAACTCACTTCACTATGGTGAAATATGTGACAACATCCCAGAATTGGGGGCTCTTCTGTGGAGACAGCAGATATCTGTTCACGTGTGCTGGTCATTGTTCACAACTGTAGATACATTTTTGTGAAGCTTCTGTTACCAGAAGTCTTTCATACATTGAAATATTGAAATGCAGATGATATGTATGCTTATAAAGATTGAACATGCTTTCCAGCATGACCAATGGAATTATTTTCAAATGATGCCTAATTAAATGTTCAGTGTTGACTTAATAAAATTGTTCTGTAGGAATCTACTGGAAGATGATTTGTTTCTTCTAGTCTTGCTAAGGTGTTATAGCTTGATTAATGGTGATTCAAACTCACTGCACTGAAAACAGCTGACTTTACTTTCATAATATATATTTAAAAAGCATAATGAACTAGATTCAGGTTGGTCTTGCTCCAGAATCCCTTTTATGGGCTCATGCACTATAAAAAGACTCAAAAAGCCTTAAAATTGAGTTGGACTCTTTGATTGTATGACATGTTGGCTGAGTTTGAGTTTACGGCACACTGAACACTAATTAACTCAGTTCTTCGGCTCAAGATTAATGGAACAAATGAGGATGAATTGTCTCTCTGAAGTCGTAT
The DNA here is from genome assembly GCF_057382095.1 of Aulonocara sp. 'chitande type north' Nkhata Bay. Taxonomy (NCBI): domain Eukaryota; kingdom Metazoa; phylum Chordata; class Actinopteri; order Cichliformes; family Cichlidae; genus Aulonocara; species Aulonocara sp. 'chitande type north' Nkhata Bay. The sequence goes on from NC_141365.1 coordinate 29,630,711, forward strand.
TGCTCTTTGCAAGCATTTCCTTGTTTTTAAGCTGACAATGTGCTGTGAGGCTGGTTCAGCAGGTGAACTGCAATACTATGCAAAGTCTGGAGCCAAACCAATTTCTTAGTTTCAGTATTAAGGGGCTTGACTAACAAAAAAATCCTTCGTCTAAAAATGTTCAGGTACAAGGACTGCACTGAAAATGAGTGAAAAAGCAGCGAAAGAAAGCCTTCGAAGGACGTCCAGAAAGCCCGAAGAACTGTTGCTCAAGAGCAGTTTAAAAAACGACAAGAACGTTTATATTTTTCTTCCAAGCAGATAAAGAAATGAAGGGTGGCTCAAGACTTTTGCACACTACTGTACTGTTGAACCCAGGGTCATATATTTTATGGGGTTGGTTAGAGATATGACACAGAATCAGCATCCTGTTTTTCTGTTTGAGTATCGAGCTGCAATTCATGGGCACATCTGTTACCGTGATGTCAGCACACCTGGAAACGTGGATGCCTGATATTTGCTTTAAAGCTGCACATAAAGCTCAACATTATTAATATTGACCCGCAGCTCTAAAGCACATGGTTAGTGATGTTTTCGCCTTGTTCCATAGCAAATTGTAACGAGTTTAGTTTTTAATATGAATTCTACACATCATTTTGCCCTTAGCATAAACAAATGAAAGTAACGTTGCTCAGTTATATTTTGCGAATAGCGTAATCTAGACGATGGTGTTCGTGTTGACCTGCGATCAAACGTAAACTAAATTAATAAAATTTATATTCTTTTAGAGAAACAAATATTTGAGAGGTGGAAGGGGCAAAGCTGTGCTTAATTGCACCAAACATATGTGTGTATGTGTGTGTATGTGTAAACCCATGGGGGAAACGTAGGCTGGTGGTTTGATTAGATTAAAGCTGGCTGAGATCTACAAACTGTTAATTACCTGACCCAGTTTGTGTTTGTGTGTTTCCGGTGTGTGTGTGTCCTTGTTCTTTGTGCTGCTGCTGAAGTGGGTGAATATAACTGCAAACTTCCAAGCAGCAAATGATTGGCATGTGTGTCACGTGCATTTGTGTGCTTGCAAGTAGTTGTGCGACATTGCAAAATGAACATAAACATTTCCTAGTGGTTTTAGGAAACCACTAGGAGCAGGACCAACCCACAGAGTCATATTGTTACAATAAAACCTCGTCACAGCTTGAAGTTACACTTCACTGCTCTGTGAGTTACTAAAAGTGAGACAGTGAATGTGAAGCTTTTTTTTATTGTGTATTAATTATGTAGTTTGTTGAACTGCACACTATTTAGAAAGTGGATTAAAAGCACTATCAGTTATAATCAACTGGCAAAAAATGAATGTGGCATTATAGCTGACTAATTCAAAATAAAGCAATAGGTTTTCTAGACAACACAGAATATTAAAGATAGAAATGAGATAAGCAAATTAGATATTTACCATCTAATGCTGTTTCAAATTTTCTTTTAAAATTAAAGGCCTGTTTTGTCTAATTGGGTATGTGCCACAGTGCTGTATGAACCCGCCACTAACACATGACCCTACGCTGTGTCACTGCATCATTCTATGTTTGGCACTGATCACCACCTGCACTCATGTATATATCTTTCAACGTAGCACTCTTAATTCTTATTCTCATGTATATATCTCATGTATATCTCATGCACATATCTTTCCACGTAGCACTTTTAATTCTTATCCCTACTTTTATTTTTTTCCATGTCTATTTAAGTGCTATTTATGACAGCATGTTTGCACTGAAGCACCGCAGCAATTTCCTAATGTTGTAAACCTGCTCAACATTTGGCAATAAACCCCATTCTGATTCTGATTCTGAACTGAGTTACACAGGAAGTCTCAGCTGGAGCCATTGAAAGAGAGAAAAGAGAGCTGCAGAAGGTCTGCTGGAGTGAGTGTTTAGTCAAAGAGTTGAATAGGTTTTCAGGAAGTAGTTTGTTCTTCTCCGCTCAGCCAACGTCATCGTCTCTGGCTCGCACATTTTCCACTGCCTAGGCCAACTCTCTCTCCGCTCCTCTCACAAACACACACATGCCTTTAACTCGGCACAGATACACAGGTAACAAACGTGAACCCCCAAACATGCACGTTTCTGAGCAAACTAGCTCTTCCGAACCACCCGGCTGTCTGTGCTTTCTTCCCTAACCACATTAACTACCAGCAAGGACACGCACAGATGCACACAAAGTTAAAAGCCTGTGCTGGGAAGCTCTTTTGTGTTTTTCTGTGTGTGAGTAAGACAAACATTTAGCCACCAGTGTGGCTGATGGCACCAAAACAATGTGGTCATTATTGGACTCGACAGCAGGCCTGGTGCCAGCAGGAGGACATAGAAACAGAACTCATAGAACTTCCACTAGCTAGCTGCCCCTTGCTAGCTTTTAAACAGTTTTATACACACTGATGTGAAAATGCCCTCAAAAAGCACAGAACTGTGCAAAAGTCTTGAGCTACAGCCCATTTATTTATAAATGGGCTTCCAAAGAACCAGATTTTTGTAATTTTTGTGGTCTCAAACAGTAGCTCTCCCTGCTTTCTGAAGTTTTTTTTTTTCCTCGTCTGGACATTGACTGCTTTTTCATTCATGTTCAGTCCAGTCCTTTTATGCTGGGCAGACACTGTGCGATTTTTGGCCCATTTTGAGCCGATTTTTGAGTCGTGCGACCGTTTTGGCGATCGGCCCGATTTTGGCCTTCATCGTGCGTCGTGCATCGTGTAGTATACGTGGGGTAACGAGAAGCGATTGACACCTCACGACCAGCTCCCGATCATCAATCGCTTGGTCGTGAGGATTTCAAACCTGTTTGAAATCCTCGCGACCGTCGTGAGGGTGTCACCACAGTTTCTCACACTGCGCACGCGCAAACACAAATGCCAGCGAAAAAGACGGCGCAGCACGGCAGTGCAGCGTGTGATCTGGACACAAGCGATGGAGGCACAACTTGTAGAACTATGGCAAGCTCATCCGAGCCTTTTCGATGTGGCCTCACAAAATTATCACGACCACAACAACCGTGAAAACGGTTGGATCTATACATTGCTGCTCAATCACAGCTGCCTGATCAATGTTTTTCATTAGCAATTTAGCAAAGTTGATGGTGGTGGTGTGCGTGTCTGTGTGAGTGAAAGACAGAGAGGGAGAGCGAGCGACAGAATTTCTGTTATAACCTTCATTTTATGGAGGCACAGTGTGAGCACTCAGGTCGCATCAGAGCATCGGGCCGTATAGTGTGAGACCCTGCATCGTGACCACGAACTTCTAACCCCTGTGAGTCAATTGTACAGTTTGAGCAGGAGCTGAATCGCGCGACTGAAAAAAATCGCACAGTGTCTGCCCAGCTTTACCTGAGCATTTTCAGAGGAAGTCTTTTGTTTTTTGTTTTTTTGTTGAACCACATACCTATGATGAATCATTAAGGAACAAAGAAGGGATGAACCAGTGTTGGGAACATATCTCAGTATGGTGTGCATGATTTGAGAAAACTGGACAAGTGGAGGAGAATTAAAGAAGTGTCAGGCCTTACAAAAAAAAAAAATCTACAGCTGATGAACAGTAAGAAACAGGAAAGAAAATACCCGAAGCCTCATCAGAAATGGTCTCAGTAGAAGGGTGGCTGTCAAGAAGTCATTCTTAAGGAAGGGAAACAGGGAGAAAAGGCTGGTGTATGAAAAATACACAAAAACTGGACTAAAAATCAATGCCAGCAGGTCTGATGAAGTTCAAATCACTGTCAGCATGTATGGAGGAGGTCAAACCGTGGAAGCTCTGTCATGGTTTGTGGCTGCATTTCAGCCAGTGATGTTGGAGATCTTGATAAAGCTGATGAAATATGAACACTGAAAAGTACCATCAGATTTTGATCCACCATGTAATTCCATCTGGAAAGTATCTGATTGACAGCTGCTTCGTTTTTAAGCATGATGAAATCTGATGTGACTTACAGATTTTCCAGTAGATCGATGGCATGCTGGAGGCCCCAAGTCAAAACATATCGATCAAACAGTTACATTATTTTTTTTGGACTCCAGACTTTCATCTCTCCTCCTTGCACACAGGAAGCAGGTGAAGCCAAAAAGCTTTACTTCTACAGTAGCCAGGCGACCACCTGTTCAGCAGTATATTACCTAAACAGCAGAACTAGCTGATATGTCAAATAACAGTCAACTAATATTTAGGATGCAGGAATGTGTTTTGCATGGGCGTATTTTTGTTGTCTTGCTTGTCAGTGTGACTAATTTACTCACAAACTCCTTTTGAACACTATTCATTTAAAAAAATAAATAAATAAACACAGCATGCCAGTTTGCCAGTGTAATGTTCTTCACACCTGGAAAAATGGTATAACAACTCAATGGTTAAAACTACTCCTTTGTACAGTTTCAAAAGTTAGAATAAATCACAGAAAATGTTAGCTTCCCTGGTTTTGGTTGGAATATTTTCTAAGCAGTGTATTTCTATGAAGGTGACTGGGTTCATCCTCAGCAGCAAACAGTGTGTCATCCTGGTTACACACTCCTGCACTTTCTCTTTCTCTCCTGTTCTTTGTGCTTTGGGGTTCCCCCCCAGTAATTATTGTGCTGAGCAGCCTGAACAACAACAACAATTGCAGCGGCACTGTTGCTGCGTGTCAAGGCAGGAAACTAACTTTCAAAGACAACTCTGTTTAATGAAGCGTTTCTTCCCCTTCAAGTATTTTTGTTTATGTTTACTCAGTCAAATCTGTGAAACAGTGCAAATCAATGAGACTTTTTTCTGTTGTGATTGTGGAGGACATTTACCCTAAAACTTGTTGTCCATGTTTGGAGCGACACAGCATTTAGCGCTTGATAACTCCTCATTAAAACTGTGCAATATTAATCATGCAAGAAAATAAAAGAATACATCAGAGGGCTCCAGCAGTAATTGTACAATACAAATGTGTCTTTCGAGGAACTCTTCGAGTGTTTCCTCGAAGGACCAAAACGCAGTTATCATCAATTTATGGAGCTTCTCTAAATGTGGCAGAGGAGGAAACAAATCCACTGTGTCGGTGAGTGATAACGCATCATCCCAGGTCTTCAGGAGCTGCACATCTCCAATTACTTGCTTAAAGCAACTAATACAAGTACAGCAAAATAGCAGACAGCTATTTTGTTTGATGGGTTTTTTTGGAAGGTTTTTCAAGCACATACTTTCTTAGGGTGTTACAATACCAAATGAGTGACTTGTCTTTATTCCAGTAACGATATAGTAGTAGCTACAGATTATCCCCCCCCCCCCACACACACACACACAAAAGCCCAAAAAGTGTTGTATTGGGTCACACGTGATGTGCACTGCTTTAATGCTTTGTTTGCATCTGTTGTGCAACTGGCTTTAGGGTTTTAGGTTTTGGAAAACCCTTCTTGTTCCTGGTAGTAGGCTGGTAAACTCAGTTAGGCAGCACCAGGGAATGAGAAAATAAGATTTAATGGTCATCTGAGCGCGGGTGAGCCCAGACAAAATAAGATTTGAGTGTCCTCTTGATATCAAGCCTAGAGCCAAAGTAGATAACAGATCAAAGTTCGAGAGTAACAGGAAACATAAATTCACTGAGAAGATGATGGAGGAGAGACAAGAGAGGGAGAAGGCTGGATGCTGGGTGTTGGACATGGAAGAAAAACTGGTGTGAGGTTAGACTGTTAAGTTAAAGGCATGAACTATTTTGGGTTAGCCTCTTTTTCTTTAGCCTGTACTGGAAAAGCTGCTTTGGATGGATTTCTTTCGTAGACTTTTAAAGACTTTTGCCAATGCAGTTGTGTTGTGTGACAGATCCTGTAGAATACATAACTGCCAATGAAATAAGGCTTTAAAACCTTAATTAAAAATGCAAATTTTAGGATTCCAATTTTTGGTTATAGTTACTGGCTTTTGCAAAGCATGCAAATCATAAAGATCGTCAAACTTTAACTTTACAAGAAAATGAAAATAAGACTCAAAAGCTTCTCCTTCCTAAATGTAATTTCATTCAAACTCATATCAATAACAGACCTGCCTGGAGCTGCTGCACCCTGGTATTTGTCTGTACTGGGCTGGCCATCTAATGCTGGCAGGACTGGGAACTGTCAACAAGTAATGCCGCTCTCATCTCCTGCTGCTGTGCATGTGTCGGCTCAAATGATGATGTGACTCTAAAGCTAAGATGTAAAGAGAAGTATAATGTGCCTTCAGTACTGCTGTGTTCTCCAGTGTATTATCATTTAAATATGTTAGCTACTCTCTGCACTTTGATATGATTGGTTGCTTATGCCTGAAATCAACATACGGACACGCTAACAAGGTTAAAATGTATCATATTTGTCAGAAGGACTCCAATCATTTTCACAAGTCAGTATTGTTATTCAGAAACTCACACAATTTTTTTTTTTAGAGCCGGATGAATCATGCAGATTTACATAATAATTTCATGATAAAAATGAATTTTAAAGCACTAACAGAACGAACTAACTGCTTTTTTAAACGTCTGCTGTGGGTGTTGATGGTTGTTTTCAGCAATTTACACAGAAGCACACACACAAAACACACACGAGCATTCACAAAAGGAGTAATAGAGAGTGTGTTTGTGCGGTTGTTGCTTGGCTGGCTCTCTTGCTCTGTGTCATACCTGCTCACAGGGTCCCATTTATCAGGTGCTGCAGCACGCACATTATACAAGTGTGTAAGTTTATTGAGACAGATGAACGTTTAAGAATAGAAAGAGTTATGGCAGTACATTTGTAGGCTGGGCAGGCTTTGGCACAACATACAACAAGGGACCACCCAACCTAACCACTGCCATTCCTCATTTGTAACGAATGTGTTTTTCACGGTTGCAGGTGGGGTAACAGAGACATGACGAAACCTTAGCCTGACATAAACAAGAGAAATTATTTTGTATGGGATAAATGTTCGGAGACGATTGTGAGTAGAAGAAAAAAAAGATGCTTTCAGATAAATTGCTGCAGAGAAAAAGTTGAACTGTGAATAAAAACTTTGGCAAAGCCCACACCTGACTGCACAAAGATATAAGCATTATATTTGACTGAACATTGGACACAAGGCCCCCGTACTTAGGGCGGCCGAGATATTATTAGGAACAGATTTGTTGAAGCAAAACCAGAGGTGTCACTTCAAATATGTCCACACAGAAGCAGTTAAGAAGTCGTCTTCCTTTTCAGATGATTTGTCTGGCTCAGCGAGAGCTTCATTAAAATTGAGAGCATATGAGATGGGAGAGGAGACAAAGTATTATTTTTTGCCTTAATTATGATATATGGCCTCATTAATTGTTATACAGCTTCAGGGGAGATATTCAAGGAGGTGGAGAGTATTGGAGCAAAGGAGGACGAAATGGAGACTAAGAGGGGGAGAGGAACATGTTTGAGAGATTTTTAAGCGGAAGGAAAGAAAATGTAAATACGAGCAGGTGTAATTGATGAGTCTGGGGGCAGTTATATGAAGTAAGGCAACAGCTTAAATGTAATTTGCTTAATTTATAAGTTTATAAGGTCAATTTAAATGTTATATATTGAAAAGGACCCAAATGTTGAGCTTCTGGCCAATAGTCATCAGGGATTTTATGTCCAGCAATGGCACAATTAACAAGATTTTAGAAAGAATTTAGGGAGATAGCTGTGTCTCCAACATGTAACAGAAATCTCACTTAGAGTTGTTGCAAGAAAATAACGAGAGTGCGAGAGTAGAGGTGGGCGAATCCATCCAAATATCGACAGTATTGATAGCAACACTGTTATTGGATCGATACTAGTGGGACAGGATCGATACTTATCCACAGTTTGTGGTTGAGTATTTTCAGATTGGAGCAACAGAAAGAAATGAAGCCCTTTATAACAGTTTTGCATGCTCCTCTTCCCTCTTGGTCTTTATTTCCTGTTTCCCTCCTTCACACCTGTGGGAGACAGGGGTGTGACAAAGACCTGACACAAACCACACCCTGCCACAAGGCAGAAGTAAAAATTGTTAGTTGTGCTACGAATTAGGGCTGCACAATTAATTGAATTTGAATCTTGATCACAATTTTGAAATCCTACAATTAAATCAGCAGTACTGTGCTCCACCACTAGAAAAGTAAGGCAAAGCAAATCATGCGCTCCATAAATCACTGTCTGCATGTGTCAGTCCAAGCTATTTACCTAAGCTTGGAGTTTCCTGATTATAGCTCGAACCAGTGACATCACAGTAGTTTTCAGTTTTATTTGTCATATGCAAGTTAGCACAGGGTCAACATTGCAATGAAATGTATTCGACGAGCAGAAGACAGTCACTCAGCAGAATGGTACAGTAGAAGAAGAAAAAAAGAAAAAAAAATTATATATATATATGTATGTATATATATATGTATATGTATAAAAACCGCCCGCAGGGGCGTGCTGGGTGTTAGTTTATTAGGGGTGCAACAATACACAAAATTCACAGTTCGATACTTTGGTGTCACGGTTCGATATTTTTTCGATACAAAAAATGGTCATTCCTTTTTAATTTGTCATTTATTAAAATTGTAAATATATATTTTAACTCAAAAGTACAGTTTTTAAATTTAATGTTGCTGAAACAACAAAATAATAAAAAAATAAATCTATCTGATCGAGAAATTACTCATCTTTGGAAAAGAGAGTTTATTACAGAGAAATGGTTCTTTCTAAAATAAAAGCTATACTATACGCTTCTTCTGGGCTATATTCTCAGCAGCATATTAAACATATCAGGTCCCCATAAGGAGAATCATGTGCTAACGGCTGTCTAAATGACTCTGGTGAAGTTTGTAGCATGCGTGCTTGTTGTTTTTGTCTGCTTCCACTTGTCTTTGCACTAGGATGATGTCGGCGTAAATGTACAGTCATATTCGTTGTGTTCCCACTAGTGCTGTCAGTGTTAATCTCGTTAAAATGACATTAACGCCATAACGCGGAAAATCTCCGTTAACGAGTTACCACGGATCGCCCCGTGCGTGGGGCTGGACGGCGTCAACACGTTAACGAGCTAACTGCGCTAACGCACTAGTTCCCAAGATTGAGCATTGTGTGGCACATCCAACACACTGTTTAACTTTTGTCCATGACGCGCTTACCATCAGGGTCATGCTTCACATGAAAACCGAGATGGTTCCAAACGCCAGATCTGAATGAGGGTGGGGGAGGTTCAATTTCAGGTAACGTTGAGGCAGTTGCCATGTCGCAACAAGCTTAGCTTCTGTCTTGCTATGTCAGGGTTTCTGGGTTGTTGACCCAGTATTTTCAGTTCACGTTCACTGTTTATCTACTGCCTGTTCCACTTCCTGTTTTATTGTGTTAGCCTTGGTCTGTGTGCATTATGTTCAGTCCTCTTCCCATTTATCATTAGTTCATTAGGTTCAGCTGTTCACTCACCTGTCTCCAATCGTTGTCATTGTTAGTCGTGTATTTAAGCCCTCTCTTCCCTTCAGCCCTTGTCGTGTCATTGATGTTATGTTGTCGTTTCCGCCTGCGTTCAGCCAGCCAGCTATTCAGTCAGTCCTTCAGCCAGCCAGCCAGCCATTTTCTACCTCTGTTCTGTTCATCCACTCCTTATAATAAACCTTCACCAGTCTTCACCTACCTGCGAGTCCTGCGTTTGGGTTCCTTTTCCTCGCCTCCACACAACGCCTGATATGCTAGCTTGCGCTGCGCTCAGTGGATCTGCACTCGACAGTGCAGCCTAGGTGGAGTAGTCGAACGCAGATCCACTGAGCGCTCAACGCAGACAGCATCATCAGAAGAAAAGTTGATAAAATAAATAAAAAAAATTGTATTGTTCGATACATATGCGTACTGAACCGAAAGCACTGTATCGAACGGTTCAATATCGATACGAGTATTGTTGCACCCCTAATGAATATATGTACACACTAGTGATTAAATAAAGAAAATCTTAAATAGCAATGTGACGGGGGGCGGCAGATGGGATATTGCAGTGGCAGGAATGAGCAGCAGTACAAACTGAACAGTAGTGATGGGATTTCCGGCTCTTTTTAGAGATCAGGCTCTTTCGGTTCGGCTCACTAAAAAGAGCCGGCTCTTTCGGCTCCGAACCGGCTCTTCGGGTTGTTTTGTTGCTTCAATTAATTTATTATTAACAATAATATACAATTATGCACAAAAGGAATTACTAACGTAAAAAAAAAAAAGTGGTTTTATTTATATATGTTTATATATAAATATATGCGGTGACCCCTAGAGACAAAACACGTACAAACTTCAAAACACATTTCTAGCATGAACTGAACTTCCAAAGCAGAGCTACTAGATCACTTAAATTACACAATTGAAAGCATGTGTATTGTTTGTGTATTTATACACAGGCACTCATATATATTCAAATAATTTAAAAAAAACGGTTCATTTACCTGTTACTACCACACACCAAATCCAGTCGTTGGTACTTGCTGGCTTGTGTAGCCACTAGGTAACAAAAGCTCAACACTGCGCCTAGCATCCTGGAGCACTTCTGTTGTGTTTTGTACGTGTTTTGAGTTTTTATGTGCTTCTGAGTTTTTATGTTCTTCGGAGTTTTTACGTGTTTTTGAGTTTGTACGTGCTTTAGGGTTTGTACGTGCTTCAGAGTTCGTACGTGATTTGAAGTTTGTACGTGCTTTGTCTCTAGGGGCCACCGTAAATATACTTTTATTTATTCACTCCACATAAAATGTAATAAATGAATCATATAATACAAAAATCAACTATTCACATTTCAACTTTTAACTATTTAAATTTTCAGCTTTTTCCTTTTACAAATTTAAAGTGAAACAACACAAAACACTGCAAACCACAACACAATTAAATATAAATTAAAATATGAAAACAAAAAGAAGATGCATATTCTGTGTCATATGGGCCTGCATGAATAAACTTTCTGAATCCATTATCATCTGCAACTGAAAATAGTTGTGGATGATTACTATACCTTTCTAATGTGACGTTGTTGTCCCTGGCTCTCTTTCTCTCTCTCTTCCTCTGGCTCTGTTCCTGTGCTACTGCTACCGCCCCTTCCCCCTCTGCCCAGTGTAAACCACAAGGCTTGCGTGCAGAGTGAAGCGGGGAAAAAAGTGCGAGAGAGAGGCTGAGAGAAAGAAAAAAAACAAAACCCACGTGACGGCTCGCGATAAGGAGCCAGCTCGCATCGTTCATGTCAAGGAGCCGGCTCTAAGAGTCATTTCGTTCGCGAACGACCCATCACTACTGAACAGTACAAAAGTTTTTTAGTGGCACTTTTTACACAACCCGTTCTCACTCCCAAAGCGTAACATTTTACGCTAGGTGACAAATCGTCACCATATTACGTTTTCGGCTACCCACCACGTTCCTAAATGACGACCTCGGAAAAAGAGGAAATATGAGAACCGTCTGGACTGAACCTACACATGTTCGCTCTTTTTCTTCAAATCGCTTAGAAACACGCTATTTAACATCATTAAAGTCCTGGTTAAGGTCAGGAATAAGGTTATGGTCAGGGCTAGGGATAAGGTTAGGTTTAGGGCTGGAATACAGGGCTGGAACGTCTACTACCGCGGGAGCGTCATTGCACTGGATTCCAGCCATAACCCGCCGCGTACCATAAGAACGCCGAAGGTCTCCTTTCGCGTTCCTCAGGAATGCCGCGGGACGTGACAAAACGTCGACATGTTACGCCTCGGGAGTGAGAACGCTCTGTTTTACAGTATTGCACTTTTTTTCTTTTTTAAATATAAATATCAGTAAAGTGGAGTGACCAGTGCAGATTATACAGAGTACTTGTGAAGCTGCAGGGTAGCTTCTGAGTGCGTTCTGTGGACTGTGTTGTGTGTGTTTAAAGTGTTGTGGTTGAGCTGTCGTATGGGTTGATGGTAGAAACTGTTTTTAAGTCTTGTAGTCCGAGCAGACAGACTCCTGTAACGTCTGCCAGATGGTAACAAGGTAAACAGTAACGGTAAAAGACAAATATGCAACAGATATTAGACCGCCTCTCAATCACACACCTTTTCAGTCTGCCTACGTCTGGATGGACCAGTGTAGGCTTTTAGCAATACAGTGTATGTTTGCAGTAAACATGGTGGTGAGCAGTGTTGGTCAAGTTACTTGAAAAAAGTAATCAGTAACTAATTACTGATTACTTATTTTCAAAAGTAATTAGTTACTTAGTTACTTTTTAAAAACACGATTTACAACCTGAATAGGTGATAAAGCGATAGATCTTTCAGCCCAATTCTACTTTTTCTACATAATCCATCATACAAAATGTAATGAAATGGAAAAGTCTCTTTTTTTAAACTTGTTTTATCAGTTTTAATCTTTTAACTTTATGTATCAAGCAAAAATAAAATTATATGCAACATTCTCTGACTTGAATAAATTAGTTTAACATTTAAACCTATTTTCTGCACATTCCAGCACATAAAATAAAATATTTTTTGTGTTTACACTCAGTCTTTCAAATAGATGCAAGTAAAACACAGCAGAAAATAAATAAAGTCAAAGACTAGCGGTCCTTTTGCTCTATTTTCACCTGTAAAGCAGGACTGGGCCTACCCCAGCACCAGAGGTTTACCCTGGTGCAGGTGTGCCGCGGTCAGTTGAAGAATCCACGAGTTTCTCTGTGAATTTCCCATTACGTCGTTGCGCACTCGGTGCTTGTTTAGGGGTTTTTTTTTCGCTGTAAAAATAAGTTTTCTTCCCACGCACAATGGACACTAATGTTTTTGTCACTTTTTATGGCATCAAACTCAAAGTAAGGTCAGTACTTCCACGCTTTAAACGCTGCACACTCATACTCTCTCCTGCACTCGATATATTTTCCATTGTTGATCTGCACACAGCTGTTGTCAGGAACATCGCACTCGCTTACATCACTGTCATGAGACATTCTCGCAAAAAAAATCACGGTTTTAGTAACGCAGCGTTCCTACGGGAAAGTAACGGTAACCTAATTACCGTTTTTGCAATAGTAATCCCTTACTTTACTAGTTACTTGAAAAGGTAATCAGATTACAGTTCTGCACTGGCACAACATTTTGCATGGGAAAAGGAGATGGATTTCACAGCTGCTGAACACTTGCTGAAAGACTCAAGTTTGCAGCACAAAGTAAAAATTCATTTTTTATGGTTATTCTAAGAGCTGCTGAATTTAAGAGAATATGGAGGACTCATTTTATTTGGATGCAATGATTTGGACATGCAGGAATGCAGCACATCGTGGTTGTGAATGCAGTGTTTTGTTTACATGACAGCTCAGTAAAACAGTTTTCCTCACTAATGATCATAATAAATAACTCAGTGTGATCTCAGTGTTGATCACAATAATCCTGATAATCAGTTTAGCTGTCATCGTGCAGCTCTCCGCTGGGCTGAGCTTCATATTTTTTAACCCACATTTTGTACTGTCTGCTTGAGCTACTTAATAATATAAAGAAAAAATAAAAGTCAAGAGGTTTTAGCATTTTGATGGCACCCACCTGTAATACTCGTAGCCCACTTAATCTAACAGCATGATGAAAATGGGGCATTCATAACAGATGTGCAAATAGAGGAAAAGAAACAGGGCACATGTGGAGAAATGAAGGAAGATGGGCTGGAAAAGGGGGCAAGAGGGAATGTACTATTCTGGTTTGTAATGAGGGGCAGGATTTAGCACCAGAAACTGCAATCGGGGTGTTTCGTTCTAATCAAAGGATTCATTAAAACTGCTGGCGCTGTAATTGGTTTGGTTGCTCTTGGGGAGAGAGTTACTGTCACACTGATAACGGCAGGGATAAAGATCTGCAATCTTTATTTCATGAAATTGTGTAACTGTGACTGCGAAACCTTAAGCCTTTTGCCCAAAAAAAAATAAAAAATAAATCCTACCTAGGATTTGCTCTTCTCTCCTGGACAACGTCGTCAAACTGTCAGAGGTGGCAAAAGCGTGTGTGTGAGAGAGATGGAGTCACTGAGGATTTTTTTCATTTACTTACTGTTTATTCTGTTTGGTAATTATCATATCCACCATCTGTTACAGAGCATATGATAAGTGGGAGAAGAGTTGGTGGTGCCAAGAGGAGACGGAGGGAGAATGGGAGCACAAAGGAGAGACGTACAGAGGGTGAGGGTGGGGTGGGGGAGAAAGATGAGGGACAAAAGAAAGGAGAGGAGAGCGTGACCGTGGCAGCATGTGCATCCACCTGTGTTTGTTTATGTATGAGCGCGGCTGCTTGTATGCATGTGACACTGAATACATTTATGCATGAGTGTGTGTGGCATGGAGGGTGGGTGCGGCGGGTACGCGGAGAGCTATTAATAGCCGCTCCCTCACCTAGCTGTTAGCAGTGTGTTTACCAGGAACCGAGTGGGATCATGGAAGTCCCAGCAGACGGAGCTCTGCCTCACAGCATTATGTCACAGCTCTCCCCTCCCCACTGCCTCCTCCTCCTCCTCTCTCCCGCTGTCTTCTTCTATTCTTCCAGTCTGAACGGGCTTCCAAACATGCCCATAAATAGTTAAAGTCTCTCTGCACTCGTTGCCTCAGCCTCCTGCCAAATTGGAAACCATGCCACAGTTTGAAAAGGCAGACTGTTGGAGGAGTCATCATTCACAGATGAGCTGATTATCATGACACATACACAGTGAATGATCTTTTATTTGGGGGGCGGGGAAGATGGGGTTGGGAAATGGTTACACTTGGTGGTTTTCTTTAATTAAACAAGGAAATTTAAGGAAAGTTGATTTCATATTAACTTCTAGCCATGATTTGAGTCTTTAACTATCATCGCAAAGGATAGCTGCGCAACAAGCACCTGCTTTTGTTATGAGAATAACAGAAAATCTAAATAAATCTGTCCATGTTCCTTTCCCACTTGCACGATGTGGCTTTCATGATTACCAGGTTTTCTGGATCCAAGGAGCAGACATGACAGCGCTGAGCAAGTTTAAGGGTTTTATTTACAAATCCTGAATCTATCAAAAGCTGAGTGGAGAGATTGGAGACCGGAGCTGAAACACTAGACTGTATGGGCAGATGTGGGTAGTTTAGATCCCTTATTTGGGGTGGGAGAATGAATAATGAAGAGGGAGATGGCTGTTTGAGGGCAGGATGTTGAGCAGGCAGGTTGGAATCCAAAGTGGAGGTGGCAGGCTGCGAGGGTAAGACGAATTGACTCTGGCTCTGAACGGAGAGCTCCACAGGAAGCTGCAGGTTAGCTATGCATGTGAATCCACTGGAGAGCGGAGCAATGAGCTGAAGGAGAAACAGGAGCTCCAACTTTGCTAAGATCGAACACAGGGGAAAAAACGTGGAATCAGTTTACCACCATAGTGGCTGGGACGAACTGTGATTCTCAAACACAGTTGGAGGTAAATACACCACCCTTGCTTAATAGAACCAAAAAAAATCACAGTCATTGTTCTTCTAGTTGGAATACAAATAAAAGAATATTGTACAAAATGAGCACATCTTACTTTCTTCACCTTTACTACCATCTGTTTATTCACTGGTGTTATCTAAGACAGAGGTCAGACTTGGCACTCAGAGTGATTTACCGTATTTTCACGACCATAAGACGCACTGTACTAAAAGGCGCAGTCTCAGTTATGTGTGCCATTACTGTATTTAACACACACATAAGGCGCACTGGATTATAGGGCGCATACAAGTACCGTATGCGTATTTAAAAATAAAGCGGGAGCAAACCTGAGTTCGGTACCTTACTCACATTTCTATTACCGGTAATCGTCATCATCAACAACACACAAGCATACAAGTGTGCATATTTAAAAATAAAGCGGGAGCAAAACCGAGTTTGGTACTCACATTTTTATTACCAGTAATCGTCATCATCAACAACACACAAGCATACAAGTGTGCATATTTAAAAATAAAGCAGGAGCAAAACAAAGTTTGGTACTCACATTTTTATCATCAATCAAACCCATCGAAGTCCTCATCCTCTGTGTCTGAATTGAACAGCTGCACTAAATCTCCATCAAACATGCCAAGTTCACTTTCTTCACTGTCAGAGTCACTTTCCGTGCCGTGCGGCTCCTCGGAAATGATGCCGGCTTTTGCGAAAGCTCGAACAACAGTGCCAGCAGACATGTTAGCCCAAGCATCTACAATCCATTGGCAAATTGTGGCGTAACTCGCCCGGCGCTGCCTTCCACTCTTGGTGAAACTGTGGTCTCCATCGGTCATCCATCGCTCCCAGGCCGCTCGCAGCCTTACTTTGAACGGGCGGTTCACACCGATGTCCAGCGGTTGGAGTTCCTTTGTCAGGCCTCCCGGAATGACAGCAAGCTCACAGTTCATTTGTTTCACTAGTTTTTTCACATCGGCTGTGAGATGGGCACGCATAGAGTCACAGATCAACAGCGATGGTGATGCGTGGAAAAAACCACCTGGTCTCCTTACATACACCTCCCTCAGCCACTCTTTCATCATTTCCTCATCCATCCAGCCCTTTTCATTTGCCTTAATGATGATTCCTGCTGGAAACTTCTCTTTAGGCAAAGTCTTTCGCTTAAAAATCACCATAGGCGGCAGTTTCTGTCCATTAGCATGGCAGCCAAGCACAACAGTAAAAGAAGACTTTTCATACCCCGTTGTGCGTATCGCTACCGTGCTGGTCCCCTTCTTCTCCACAGTGTGACTCACCGGGATGTCAAAAGTGAGCGGGACCTCGTCCATGTTTGTGATGTGGCTGGGCTGGATGTTTTTGTCGCCGATGTGTTTGCTGCAGTAGGAGCGGAAGATGGCCAGATTTTCCTTATAATCCGCTGGAAGTTGCTGCGCTACCGTAGTCCTGGTCCGGATGGAAAAATGGCACCGTTTCATAAAACGAAAGCACCAAGACGGACCTCCTTGGAAATGTTCAATGTTCATCTCTTCAGCTAGTGAAACTGCTTTTAGCCGAATGGTGACCGTCGAAACGCTTCTCCCGCTCGTTCTTTGCTCGATGATCCACCGCTCGAGTCTTTCCTCCAACTCGGGCCACCTCGCCTTATGTCCGCGGAAACTCAGCTGCGTTTTCTTGACCTGCCGGAGCTTGTTTTCTAGCTTCCTCCATTTGCGAACCATCGATTCGTTAATCTTAAATTCTCTCGCCGCTGCTCGATTTCCATGTTCCTCCGCATAGCTGATGGCCTTCAGTTTAAACTGTGCTTCATAAGCGTGTCTCTTTGCCATTTTCAGGGTTGTTAAAACAACGATGTTCCACATAATGCACATACCTGTCCTTTTATACAGGTATGTGCGATTGTCCGGTATATACGATCAACGCCCACACTTCACCCTTTAGCGTTCTCATGGTGTTCTCTACTACGTCCTCCTTACAACACACAGGGCGCACTGCGCTATAGGGCGCGCCGTACTTTTTGAAGAAAATCTAAGACTTTTAAGTGCGCCTTATGGTCGTGAAAATACGGTAGAAACCAGAAGTAGAGAGTTCATTAGTCACATCTGGTCATGGCAAATTACTAAAAGCCAATTTGTCAGCATCAGTGAACCTCCAGACCTGACTGCGAGCTCCCAGAGATGATTCACTTCTTCTACAGTTCTTATAGTAAAGCTTCTTTCTGTAGCCCCTGCTTCACAATTTCAAGAGGTACATCTGATATCCATGTGTTATAGTTGTTACTGCATCATCATAAAAATATTGGTCCACCATTGCAAGTGACCAATTATGTAATTGTGATGTCATAGCTTTGGAATGTGGTGGGAAAAGAAGAAAAAAATGCTTTTGTTAATCGAAACCTCATTTCTGGAACAAATGCTAACCACTTCAAGCGTTTTCTTTATTTGTTTATGCAAATATAACAAATATATTCTCAAGTTAGCTTTGCTGTTAGTCGAATTTAGGTCACTCATGTTGGTTTGTTTGTGATAGTTTCTAATAGCATTAGCTAACTTCTCAGCTAACGCTTTCTGAATGCTCAGACAGCATGGCTGGTCAGTTGCTGATGTTATTATGATGATGTAGGAGAAAACAGCAACACATATACAAGAGTAGAATTAAAATTCAACTCATGTATATGCAGTATCTGAAAAACAAGATGCTGAACTGTTCAAACGGCACCCGAAACATTTTGGAACATATCTCAACCAGCTTGGACATCAACATCACATGGACCAGTGGACAGAGAAAATAAATTTGGATTACAAATGCAGGCACATGTGCTGCCAACTGTCTGTTAAATAATTTCAACAGCAGAGACGTTATTTCTTGTATTTGTTTTTCTTCGAACAAAGAATGGTAGCATTTTCAAATGAGACCTCTCAGAAATTCACAAAGAACAGACAGTTAAAGCTTTGCACACCGTGTTTCTAATGCTTTGCCTCTATTACCGAACCTGACTGAGAATGAGAACTATTTTTAGCCCATGAAAAGCGGCTTCACGTGTTACTTGAAATGAATTTCGAATGAGTGGGCCCCCTTTGAAGCTGCTTCAAACAGCCTTGAGAGTGGACACAATACTTTATAGGAGATGATAAAACAGGTTCTTCTCTTGTAGACTGAAGATGAATAGATGCAGATCTGGCGAAATAAATTATCAGATGAGCATAATGTGTTTTATTCAAATTAAAATTAAATTAACCCAAAAAGGACAAGCATTGGATCAGAAATGCTCACATAGTACAAAACACACAGAGCAACAAAAGCAAGAAAGTTTTGAAGAAGGTCGGGCTGTACAACCAAGATCTGCTTAATCTGCAGATGATGTGCTTCTCAATCATAGTGATTAACATAAATGGGTCTGTCTGTGCAAATCATACTGGCAAATAGATTGTGCTTGATGAATAAGTGGTTGAATCTAAATTAGCAGCATGTGTGTTTACATGAGTGGGTGTCTGTCGCTTTGTATTAGAGAGGACCAGCGGAGCCTGGGGCATAGCAAGATGTGATCATGGGTACAGTATGATGGTTATTTATAGGCATATACACCAACCGTTGAAACTAATGACAGATGAAATGAACTACATTAATCATTATGACATTGCAATGTTCTGCGGTGTACTTACAGACGTCCACTTAAACACTCGGCAAGACTAACCTCAGTCCCTGCAAAGACTGAAGATACTTGTGCTTTGCTGTTTTTATTACACTTTATTGCCAAAATTATTCAGTCACCTATCCAGATCATTGAATTCAGGTTTTCCACTCACTTCCATTACCACAGGTGTATAAAATCAAGCACTCAGTCATGCAGACTGGTATGGGCTCAAATTGCGGTCATAAATATTTGTATGTGTAAAAAGAATTTGTGTGTGTGTGTAAAAAAAGATTTGTATGTGTAAAAAGAATTTGTGTGTGCGTAAAAAAGATTTGTGTGTGGACTTAGCCAAAAAATACGTGTGAAACTGCACTCAAGTTCATCTGATTGGCCAATGTCATGTCAATCACAAATTTAACTATCCAATCAGAGAACAGGTGGGTTTGGCTGTTGGAGGTGTGCTTTATGGAGCTTAAGGTCCTTGAAGGGAATAAATGCCCTTTTACATGCCAGCCCAGCGTTTTCCTTCATCGCCACGAAGGAAAACACAGGTTTACGTGCTTAACCCTTTAAGACCTAGTATAGAACCAAGGCCGCCAGAGCTTATATTATATTTTTACATGCTGTAGTGCCATTTGTGGGAGCATTCCAAGTCGCTATACATCAAATCAACCATTAAAGCCCACATTTTAATAATATGTAAGCATTAAGTGCATAGTAATTACATAAATTGCAAAATATGCAATAAACTAAAAAAAATTTGAAAATCGTTTTTGTTTTTTTAACATATATTTCTAGTTAGAGAAATTTAAGAGGCTTTGTAAATACAAAAAAGTTGCACAAAATAGTTTCCCACCACAGGAAATTTATTTTGAGTGTCTTCATAGTTTTATTTTTGAAATACACCAATTTTAATATACTGCAGGAAAAACGAAAATAAATATTAGAATGCAAATTTGTAAAAAAAACAGCATATGCATCAAAATAAACTATTTCCAGCAGTGCAATATGAGTCCTAAGCATTCCAGAAACGACACAGAAAGTCATAAAGTCAAACATAAGTTTTAAAAACACAAATATAGGCTCATAAGGCCCTGATGGTAAAAAACTACATTTCCGCAAAATGACGTCACTTCCGGTTTCGGGCGGGACATGGCGGACATGCGATAGTTCGCGCTGATGGACTAGGAAGTGTTACAAACAGCTGATCGGATCGGCAAAGCGTGTTTCTGGAATATTATGTTTTTTTGCTGCAAGTGCTTTTTATGCAGTTTTTGCAAAGCTGTATGTGGAAGGAAACTGTGACCTAGGACAAGCTGATGGCATAAGATGCAAGTACAACTCCTCCGGTTTCATATGCAAAAAAAAATTATTGCGCTAGCTTACGTGGTTGCAGTGCTACCGTGATTTAAAATTAGTTACGCAAAATGGAGCGTGTCCGCTCCGACCGGCTTTAAAGGGTTAATACAGGGACCTCCAGAGCCTTTTCAACAGCGCTGTGGACCTGGGGGGTCTCAGTATTGTGGAAATGACAGTCTTCACTAGTGGGGATAGTTACAAAGCTTTCTTCGTTCTGAATGAGCATACATGTTTTTATTGAATATTTGAAGAACCAGCAAAAAAAAAAGAAAAAAACTCTTGTAGAGGAAATAAAGTCAGAGATACAAACAACAAGGAGCAGGTGCATCTAGTACAGGTAGAGCTGCTGCAAAAACCCACAGAGCTCAGCAGCCAGCGCAACAAATTCTGGATCCTTGGCTTTTAGTTAGCAGTTAGCATTAGCAGCACATGCTGTGTCCGATGTGAAAGGACCTTTATGCTGCGCACTGTGACTCACAGCCATGGTCCCGGGTCAGCCCTGACTTTGTGTTAAACTAATCCTAAAGTAATAATGGTATTTCTAACCACTGATATACCACAACTTTATCCTTTCAACAGCTACTGAAAGTTTGGGGACCTAGCTTCTATCGGATATTTACATAGAGATCCTCCAGCTTCAAACTGTATTACCCTTCAAGGACCTGCAGTTCAAAAAAAGTGCCCCTCCGACAGTCAAACCCATCTGTTCTCTGATTGGATAGTTAAATTTGTGATTGACATGACATTGGCCAATCAGATGAAAGGAAGAAAAACGGGGTCAGAATTCGTACTTGTAACTTGAAACTAGAGCTGGGCGATAGAACGATAATGATATGTATTGCGAAATAACTTTTTCTCGATAGAAAAATGAAACTATTATGATGGACCTCATCTTTCTCTCTCTTCCTCTCTTATAAAAAAGATGAATATCCAATACAAATTAAGTAGCACAGAACCGAACCAATCACAGCCGCAGCGTCACGTCACGTAACTTGTTACGTACAGCTCAAGTGCCAAGCCGCACATGTGTATTTGTTTGGGAATCAGCCAGCCGCCGTGCGGCCGGGTAATGGAGGAAATGAGTGTGCCGACTAGAGAAAAATCAACCGAGAGCTTGGGTGACCAGGTTACCGAAGAGAACACAGATGACGGTTCCAATGCCGGAGAGATTGTCGAAAGGAAAGGCCAGAGAAGTTCCGTAGTGTGGAGGTATTTCGGCTATTTGAAGTCTCACAAAAAACAGAGACTCACATTTGTTACGTGCGTGTGCGCGCACCGGATGACTGTATGCCAGTGGATGTGACATTGTTGAGAGTAGTAAAACATAATGAAGTTAAGCAACCTTGTACTGAAAGTAGTTTAAAACCATGTCGGACTCCATGTGCTCGAGACATAAATGCATAATCTTTACAAATGTGGCACCATTTAAGGGGAAATAAACAGGTTTTCCAACGGTATAGCTTGTAATGCCAAGAAGCATTCTGACAACAAATAAATAATCAACCAATTTCCTCACAATTTCCTTACTTTTTACTCCGAGTTTATTTGACTTCTTCCTGGCCTGGTGCATGTAACCAACATAGCACTTACTCTGTTCACCGCCACATTTTCAGAAAGGCCAGAACTGTCACGGTTTGCCGGGGCAAGCCGTGTGAATAATAATGGATCCAAACTGCAGGCTGCTGAAGTGGAGGGTGAGTTTATTTGCAACTAAAAGGTACAACAGACAGGGTGGCGAGGAACAGAACGGTGAAAACTCTAAACTGGGAAAACTAAATAAAACACTAACCGGAATACGAACGTGACATGCAGGGAGAATGACCAGAGAATCAACACAGAAGGGTGGAAGGGAAATAACACAGACGAACCAGCAACTACCATGACAGAAGACACAACTTAAATACACCCAGAGAACACAGGGAGATTACACGCAGGTGGGGAACACAGCTGGGAGTGATTATCGTGACGAGACTAGGGAGGCAAACTGAGAACACTCACATAAGACGCAGACCTTCACAATAAAACAGGAAACACATACACGCAATGACATAACACACCAACTAAACACAGACTGGGGGACACAGAACATAGGAACATGAACAGAAGAATACAAACACCCAAGGTAACCAAAACCACAGAATACTAATAGACTAAACATAAACACGGAGTCGCAGACTCCGGACCATGACAAGAACAGAGTTAAAAGTGAGCTTGTCTTTGTAAACTGGTGTAAATTTCCTGTCATGTTCTTGTGATGGAGTAAACCCAAGAAATGCGGTTGTTTTATTTGAATTTGACATGCAGACCCTCCAGAGTCCCAGTCACACAAGCAATCAGTCCATTCATCTCCCACCAAGACAGACCAGGTAAACAGAAAAAGAAACTAAATCAGGCAAAAAGATGCCTTTTATTTATCTGAAAACTCATAAAATTGGCTCCACGTTATCTGTAGCTGTCACTTATCAGATGTATGTGCTCTGTCGGAACATTTTGTGCTCAACTTCCCCTGTATTTGCCATCATTTAACATTCAGCATGATTATTTTAGTAGATTTTTCTATCTGTACTCTTTAGTCAAGCATTCGAAAGTCTAGTCGAGCACACTGCAGTAAAATCAGTCGGAAGCTGCTTCACTTCACCAATGCAGAGCTGAGCAGAAGACGAACGCACACGCATTCAGGCAGAAAGGATCCTCTTCATGATGCAGATGTATCTTTATTCTTTCTTTTTTTTCAATCTGAAGCAGGTTCATGAATAATAAATGACAACACATTGAGAGTTGGACAGATAAACAAATGCAATCTGTAGAGAGATAGGATGAAAGTGACCGATCAGAGGGATGTGAAAAAGAAAAAAAAGAAGAAAGGGGGGAGAGTGTCATTAAGACCACGAGTGACGCTGTGAAAAACTGGACTACTCGGCAAGGAGATGGAGGCAGGTGTTTCAAGGCATAAAAATAAGGACGAGATAAGCTAAAAGTGCGAGGGGGAAGAAGAAGAGAATTGAAGCTGCAGCAGACAGTAAGATGGAGCGGGTTGACGATGGGGAAGAAGCACGAGTGGAAGATGAGCTCCACTTTTGTGTGAGAAAGCAGTCAGATGTGAGCGAAATCATTCGCCTAATCCTGCTTCTGGTTCTTGATTTTATGTCTGATGTAATGACAGGACGATTTGGGTTTCACGATTGCCCCGAAATCGAGAAAGAATAGCTGCTTAATAATTAAAACCCCTTTTCTCATTTGGCACTCGTTGCCATTACTCAAAGGCTTCCTCCTTCCGATATATTCACATCTTCTTCCTCTCACTTTCTTCATTCCTTTTATCATTGTCTTGACCACTTTAAATCAGAGAGAGCAGAAACATTAAATGTCATATAGAGCCTTTAGCACTCGCTCTAATGGTTGTTAATGGAAGCTGTCTTTCTCTCTTGCACAAAACAGTGTTGTCCTTTTTTATTATGCACAGTGAGAGTGGATGGGAAATAAGAGGTGAAACAGACACTATCATCTTTGTCACAGGTACAAACACTGGAAGCTTGATGCAAGACGTAAAGGTGAGGAGGAAGGAGGAAAGACAGATTAGTTTATAAAGCATTGAGCAGAGACAGAGCTTGTTGGTGTCCCAATGTATGATAATTCAATAGAAATATGGGAGCGTAGAGGATACTTCAAGGCAGTCATCAGCATTAATCGACCTGTTTGTACTTTAGCTAGAAGTGTTAACCGATAATTTTCATTGTTTATTTTTTCTACAAAAACAAAACAATACCTAATAAAAATGAATAAATGAGGACAAAAACTATGACAAAATTGACACACTTAGAATAAAGACAAGATTAAAATGTTCTGGAGAGACAAGTTTGGAAGTAGTCCAATCAGAAGTAATCTCCTTGCGCATTAAAGTTAGAAGTGCTCATGCCCCCTGTTTCTCATGAAAACTCGACCAAACATCAGAGCTTGGGAGGAAGAGCAGACCAGACACATTTGATCCATCCATCTCCATCCATCCATCTTCTTCCGCTTTATCTGGGGCCGGGTCGCGGGGGCAGCAGCCTAAGCAGAGAAGCCCAGACGTCCCTCTCCCCAGCCACCTCCTCCAGCTTATCCGGGGGAACACCAAGGCGTTCCAAGGCCAGCCGAGAGATATAATCTCTCCAGCGTGTCCTGGGTCTGCCCCAGGGGCTCCTCCCGGTGTGGCATGCTCGGAACACCTCACCCAAGAGGTGCCCAGGAGGCATCCTTGTCAGATGCCCGAACCACCTCAACTGGCTCCTTTCAATGTGGAGGAGCAGCGGCTCTACTCTGAGCCCCTCCCGGATGGCTGAATATCTCACCCTATCTCTAAGGGAGAGGCCAGCCACCCTTCGGAGGAAGCTCATTTCTGCCGCTTGTATCCGCGATCTCGTTCTTTCGGTCACTACCCACAGCTCGTGGCTATAGGTGAGGGTAGGGACGTAGATCGACCGGTAAATTGAGAGCTTCGCTTTTACACTCAGCTCTCTCTTCACCACGACGGACTGGTGCAGCGTCCGCATCTCTTCTCCCATCACTCGCGAACAAGACCCCGAGATACTTGAACTCCTCCACTTGGGGCAGAAACTCATCCCCAACCCGGAGTGGGCACTCCACCCTTTTCCGGCTGAGAACCATGGCCTCAGATTTGGAGGTTCTGATCCTCATTCCCGCTGCTTCACACTCGGCTGCGAACCGTTCCAGTGCGAGCTGGAGGCCCTCACCCGATGAAGCCAACAGAACCAAATCATCCGCGAAAAGTAGAGATGAGATTCTGAGGCCACCTAAGTGAAAGCCCTCCACCACTTGGCTGCGCCTATAAATCCTGTCCATAAAAATTATGAACAGAATCTGTGACAAAGGGCAGCCCTGGCGGAGCCCATCCCTCATCGAGAACGAGTCCGACTTATTGCCGGCAATGCAAACCAAGCTCTAGCAACGGTTGTATAGGGGTCAAATGGCCCGTAGCAATGGGCCAGACACCCCACACTCCCGTAGCACCTCCCACAGGACACCCCGAGGGACACGGACGAATACCTTCTCCAAGTCCACAAAACACATGTAGACTGGTTGGGCAAACTCCCATGTGCCCTCAAGTATCCTTGAGAGGATAAAGAGCTGTTTCAGTGTTCCGCGACCAGGACAAAAACCGCATTGTTCCTCCTGTATCCGAGGTTCGACTAGCAGACAAACTCTCCTTTCCAGCACCCTGGGATAGACTTTCCCAGGGAGGCTGAGGAGTGTGATCCCCCTGTAGTTGGAACACACCCTCCGGTCCCCCTTCTTGAAAATGGGGACCACCACCCCCGTCTGCCAGCCCAAGGGTACTGACCCTGATCTCCACGCAACTTTGTAGAGGCGTGTCAGCCAGGACAGCCCTACAATGTCCAGAACCTTCAGGAACACGGGGCGGACCTTATCCACACCAGGGCTCGGAAATTGGCGGGTCATCCCCCTCATCCCCAGACTCTGCTTCCTCCTTGGAAGACGTGTCAGTGGGATTAACGAGGTCCTCGAAGTATTCCTTCCACCGCCCAACAATTTTCTCAGTCGAAGTCAGCAGCGCTCCGCCAGCACTATACACAGTGCAGGTAGAGCACCACTTTCCCCTCCTGAGACGCCTGACGGTTTGCCAGAATCTCTTTGAGGCAGTCCGAAAGTCTTTTTCCATGGCCTCTCCGAACTCCTCCCACACCCGAGTTTTTGCTTCAGCCACTGCCCGAGTTGCATTCTGCTTGGCCTATCGATACCTGTCAGCTGCCTCCGAAGTCCCACAGGCTAGCCAAGCCTGAAAGGACTCCTTCTTCAGCCTAGTGGCTCCCTTCACCTCTGGTGTCCACCATTTGGTTCGGAGGTTACCACCACGACAGGCACCAACCGCCTTGCGGCTGCAGCTCAATGCGGCAGCTTCGGCAATGGAGACGCTGAACATGGTCCATTCGGACTCAATGTCCCCAGTCTCCCTCGGAATGCTGCTGAAGCTCTAGTCTAGAATAATCTTTAGATGTTCAGTTCAGTTCAGTTCATTTTTATTTCAAACATTTCAAACATGTGCCTTCACAATCATTACAAAATATCATTCCATTATTTGTTTGAAAAGGAGTAGGCTGAAGTATTTACTGATTTGTCCCTACCCCCTCAAGTTTTACCTCTCATTCATTTAATTTTTTTTGTCTTAAATTAAACAAACAACATATGAAACATATGAAACATATGAAGTAAAACAAAACATAACATACATAAATCAAAACAAGAAATTAGCAAACCCCACCACAGTATAGTTTCTTTCATATGAAAAATACAGAATGTGTATATTTGCAGATACACAAGTTATGGAAAAACAACAAACCAAAACAAAACAAAAAAAACAAAAAAGAACCGCAACACCATTTCCAGCAACATTACCGTCCTGGGTTAACCCCGTTTTCTTCATTCTTATACTTATTTAAAATTAGGTTTTTGCTCACGTTATGAGCTAAAACTAAAAGATGTATTAGTCAATGAGTAAAAGTGAATCAAAGTTTGCTGTCAGAATTAAAACTGCCAGCATGTAGTCTCAGATTGATTGACTATAACTTAGAAGTGAGGTGCTCTTATAGAGACAAGTCAAAGTGTTCGTAGATTTAGAAACAACATTTATCAATCATGCAAAGTGGAATAAATGACATTGGAAATGCTTGGTGAATAAACCATGGTAGATACGAAACATTTTACCTACACACTAGACATTTACCCTTCCTCCATTGGAGACTTTCGCACGACAGCTTAACATCTCCTTCATAATCTGTCTCTTTGCTCATCACTGACTTTCTTTCTCAGCCTGCCACCACTTACCAGAGAGCGTCAGGTGATGGTATTGATTGATGGGACATATAACAACAGATAAGATTCATTAAATGGACCAATAACATCTGAGTGAAATGAAATGAACATACATGCCAGTATTTCTGAGGTTTTCCCCTGATTTACATTCATTTGACCTACAACTGCTAGATCTTATTGTCCACATACTGTACAATTTGTCACCTGACTGTAGGATTTGCATGACCAAGGGTTTGTGCAGTGTACAGAACTGCTCTAATACTGTGAAAGAGTATTTGACTAAACATTTAAAGAATTAGAATGAAGCATTTGTGCAGAAAACCACTGGCTTCCAATGTGTTTATTTATTTATTTTTAAATTTAGTTATTTCACGAAATGATTTACATTTTCTTACGCTTGATATAAATATGTGCCATTATTATTATTATTATTATTATTATTATTATTATTATTATTATTTTTGCCAGCACGCTTTTTCCACTTTTGCCAGAAACACACATGTACACAAAAACACACCTGCATGCAACACACAGATTTTGGAGGAGCATGAAAGAGTGCCACTCTGATTAAGTTAATTAATTCCCCTGTGGCGGCGCGCCGAGATAGAGAGTAACTTGAAACACGCCCAGAAAACAGATAAACACAGACACACACACAGACACACACACACACACACACACACACACACACACACACACACACACACACACACCAGCCTTATGCAGCTCTATTTCGCCTTTCTTTGTCACAAGTCAGAGAAGTGAACAAAACAATCCAATCTCATGAAACCTTTTTTTTTTCTCGTGTACCTTTTGATTTATTCTCAGCTTCCTGAGGTGAAAAGCTTAAAGAGGCAGAAAGTCATTTCCATGAGGATAGAAAGTGAGCTGTAGATTACAATAAGTCTCACATTAGGATGTATAAAATATAATTGTTTTATTGGCAACACAGAGTACTGATAGTCAGTAAAATGAGAAAAAGTCAAGAAAACTCACAGGTTAAGTTTTTTTTTTTCTTTACCTTGAAGTTTTACTTTATAACATCTTCAAGAAACAAAAAAAAGACCAAAAATATGTAAATAATTAGACCCACAAAAACCTAAACTGCCAAGCGTACAAATTGAATCCACCAGGAGTAACAAAATTATTGCAGATTGGAAGAAATCCTCTGCAGGGGATTCATCTGTGATTTGAGTACCTGTGATATCTCTGCTTCAAAAGTATAAAAACCCTGGCAAAGAACAACAGTGTCGTCTCCTTTCTCTTCCTTGATTAGTACTAGGATTCAATTAAAATACTGCTGTTTCTTATGCTCTCATTTATGCTTCAATTGCTGTGGTAGGTGGTGCCTTTCTCCTCCTTCCGCTGTCTAATGATGCCTGTTTCTTATTTTTCTTGACTTTAAGCATTGGAGGGTTTTTTTCATCATATCTTTAGGGTGTTAAATAATCTAATAATGATAAAGTATAATTGCAGGGAGAGTAAGGAGATTGTGGCATTTAACATACATGCACTTCCAGATCTGACAGTGGACGTTCCTGCTTCTGAATGAACGGAGGAGGTGCTTTCCCTCCTGCAGCGGAGGAGGAATCTGGATGGATGTGGGCGGCATTATAGATGCATGAAAAATTGAATAGCAAATAAAGGATGCAGCTGGGGCACACACCTACACAGAGGCATACATGCACTCACACACTACTTGTGTGTGTGCTATGAATGTTTACATTTAAGCAGAAATCTGCCTGTGTGTGTGTGTGTGTGTGTGTGTGTGTGTGTGTGTGTGTGTGTGTGTGTGTGTGTGTGTGTGTGTGTGTGTGTGTGAGTATGTTGGAACAGTGAGAGTATACATATAGTAAACCACAGCTATATGTCTAGAGCATAGAGACCATACAGCGTGGCCTACATAGAGAGACTGTGAGTGGGGTTGAGTGGCGCTTTATTATATGCTCATCAATATGCTGTTGAGTCTCTGAGAGCCACTCTAGCATAACTTACTGATTGTACACATGCACAAATGAAGCACAGTAGATCCACTGAATCTGTCACTTCTATTCAGATTCTCATGTTATACAAGTACAGTATACAATAGAGGAAACTCAGTGAATCCAAGTTGAATATTACTGAATATTTCCATCCATTTTCTTAACTGGTTATCCAGGTAAGGTCATGGGGGTGCTGGAGCCTATCCCAGCTTTCATGGGGCGAGGGGCAGGGTACACCTTAGACAAGTCCACAGTCTTATCGCATTCAAACACACAGTCACACCCACAGTCAGTTTAGAATTAGCATTTAAGTTAACACACATATCTTTACACATGGCAGGAAGCAAGAGTATCTGGAGAGAACCCACCCAACTGTGATTTCCATTCGACCTAAATAAACAGAATGTTCTGTGCAAAAGTCTTGGGCCACCCCGTGTGTTTAAAAAAAAAAAAATTTCTTCTAGGAAAATGGGTCAGTGCAGTCATTTTCTGCAATGTGCAATCCAATATAAAAGGCAAAAACAGAGTTTTACAATTTCAACAAGCTTGAAAGTCAGTATGTGGTGTGACCACCTTTATTCTTCAGCACAGTCTGAGCTCTCTTAGGCAGCTTTCTTGTCATGTCTTTAAGTAGTCTTCAGGAATAGTTCTCCAGGCTTCTTAAAGGACATTCAAAGCTCTTCTTTGGATGTTTCTGCCTTTTGTCTGTTCTCTGTCAACATGATCCCACACTGCTTCAATAATGTTTAGGTCTGGGCCTGGGGAGGCCAATCCATGACTGATAGTGCTCCACTGTTATTTATTTATTTATTTAATCCAGGTATGATTTTACTGCATTGGCAGTGTGTTTGGGATCACTGTCATGCTGAAAAATGAAACTTACTGAATAATCTTCAGTGAGTTTCTCATCCTGTGGATTCATTCTCATCTTTACTATGATAAACTGAAGCTGACAACATAGGTTTTTGTTTTCCTTTGGTTAGAGCTGCCCTTGATTTCCATTGAATCTTCACAGCAGATTAAGGAATAATGACACTAATAGCAGTTCATGATGGAAAAACTAGAGTACTTCAGCCAGATTATACCCACCTTGTCATCTTCGTGAATAGTGGTGTGCACCAAAACCTCATAACTGCTGGCATAAGTCGTGCTTTGGTATTGTTTTGGCATGTCATGCATCTCTGGATTTTGGCAGCCTTGTATGGGTCGCGTGGCCAGATTGAAGACACAAGTGTGCGATCCTGTGACTTTTTACCACCGTTTCCCAGATTAAACAGAGGGAAACTCTTATTTTTTTTCCCTTCCGGTATCAACTTCTTCTGCTCAGCGGTGCTGATGTACAATTTTTGCTTGGCTGGGTACACCGATCATTCACGACAGTATTGCAGTGTGTCTAACAAACTCCCAGGCCCAGTAAAAATGTTTATGGGGATGTGGTGATGTCACAGTTGGCCCGCCTCACAAACAATGCGACAACTATTAACAAGGCACTGGGAGAAGTGAAAGACATCAGGTGACAGGACTACAGTGGTCAGTGATATAGGAAACTTCTGGGTAGCAGGGGCTGAAGAAAAAGCAAGGGTATTGTCCGCTGCTAAAGTGATAATGTTGCTCTTTCACACAGATGAACAATCACAAAATCTGCATGTATGAAGCACTCCAATGTTTTTTATTATAGTAGACTAGAGTACTTTTAAATAAACAAATAGCTTACGTCTTAGTTCTGAGGATCCATTTTCTCATTCACAGTTTCTAAGATATTCATACGTAAGTTTGATAAAGCGAGCAACTGATGCTATTTTTTAGGCACACACTAAAAGAAACACCACGTCTTTCACAAACCCAAGCATTTCCACTGTCTGAGGAATTTTCTGTGAGTGGAGCTGTGAAAGTACCATAGCAATCAATGTTTAACGCACACTGACGGTAAAAAGAGAAGCTGAGCAAGCAAAAGCATAAAGGGCTGAAGGACTGTGGCTATTAATCGCGAGAGAGGCAATAAAACTAAACAAGTGAGGGGAGCTCAGCAGTTTGGAGTGGTGGATTGATGATCTGTGTATGGGAGCAAACACTGTAATTAGATGCATTATGCATTCATTATTTGTTGTGGTCACGTTGAGAGAAACATGTATGAGCGTTCAGAAACTCAAACCCTCCCCAGCAAGAGTCTAATCGGCAGTCGGGGTGTTTTACTGATAAAATCAATTCTCTGAATAATCCCTCCATCCTTCATCTGCTTTATACCTCCTCCTCCTCATCGCTCTTTGCAATCTGTAATTCTCTCCTCATATTCCTGCATGTAATTACTGTTTTGGCATTATTTCACTCACTCAAGCTGACACTTTTATCATTCACTTGTTCACACTCTCTCATGCAGACCCTGTCTCACTCTTTCTCCGCCCCCACCACCATCTCTGTACTGCAGGGTATTATGTTATATGGGTGTGTCTTCCCCCCCGCGTCTGCCTGCAGTGGAGGAAATTTCCCCGGAGGCGAGCAGATGCAGAGACAGACTGAGCAGTGTAGCATAGTAGCTGTAAGGCAGTGATCCATTAGGCTAGTTTTATGGGCATTTAAATGAGGAACGCTGCCATCAACAGTGAGTGTGCTAAAACTTAATCAAAAGTTTTTATACTTTGAAGAGATCGTCTTCCAGCCAAACTACTTGAGGGTTGTGTCTCAGTAGCTTTTACATTAAGCCGCAGCTCTCAGACTCAGAGACTCAGTTTTTTTTTTAAAACTTGTCTTATGTAAGTAACTTTTTGTTTTTTCTCATAGAAAACATAAAAACCAAAGAATGCATTAGAACTCACTACAGCTTATAAGGTTTTTGTATTATATAGTAACTAGGGGATGCCCCGGAGCATGCTTTCATAGGGCAAGATTACATAAGGAAGAGGAGTTCAGGTCATTCTAAAGGAAGGGAAACAGGAAGAAAAGGCCGAGATATGCCAAGTTACACAAGAACTGGACTGAAAATCAGTGACAACAATAAGTGTCTATAGATATCTGTAAAGCACGGTGGAGGCTCTGTCATGGTTTGAGCTGCATTTCGGCCAGTAGTGTTGGAGATCTTATCAAAATTGATGAAACTGTGAACACAGAAAGTGCCACCAGATTTTGATCTAGATACTTTTCAAAGATATAAAACAGAAGGAAGATTCCACCTGTTCTCTATTTTTAATGAGAGGGTAGTGGACCTGTCTGTGTCTCCTGAAGTCCATGAGGAGTTGTTTTAAGGATGTTCAGCTTCAGGTTATTTTCTGAGCACTAGTGGGACAAATTCTCTACCTCTGATGAGCCCAACCACGGTGGTGTCATCAGCATATTTGACGACGACGTTGGTTGGGTGGGTTGGTGGACAGGGCGTACAGTAGGGGGTTGAGAACGCAGCCATGTGGGGGTCTGGTGCTGAGTGACAGTGGAGGGGAGAGGTGGGGGCTGAGTTGGACTGATTGAGGCCAGTTGGTGAGGAAATCTTTGATCCAGGAGCAGGTGGGATGTGGAGCTGTAGCAGTTTGGTGGTGAGGATGTCTGGGATTATAGTGTTGAAGGCTGAGCTGTTGTCCACAAAGAGCATCCTCATGTAGTTCTTTCTGTTCCCCAGATGGCTCTGTGGATGGTGATGGTGATGGCACCCAAAGTGGAGCAATTTGCTCTGTGAGCAAGCTCGAGGGCGAGGAGTAGACATTTTCTGATGTGCTAAGAAGCTATCCACTCGAAACACTGTATGACTAGAGACGTTAGAGCTATAGATCTGTCGTTGTTGAAACACATAAACGTTGTACTTTTTCTTATTTGCTGAAAGCGCCTTTACACATTTATTAAATGGAACATTTTAGAGATTGCTAATTGGAAATAGTTAGGTATTTATTTTAGTACGTCATTTGTGCTTAAAAGTTAGGGAAAGCAGGAGAACAGAAGGTGCAGTATACAGTATAATAGTACAATATCTGTGTGTGTGTGGGTGTGTCGCGTTGGTCGAGCCATTAGTGACAGCAGTGGGGAGGAGAGGAGGGAGTGACAGAGCAGGGAGGAGTGGAGGGGTTGAATACGAAGAGGAACAAAAGTCCGTCATCAGCAGGAAAACTCCTAAACTGTCGATTGCTTTGTTGCTGCAGTGTGTGTGTGTGTGTGTGTGTGTGTGTGTGTGGGGATAGTGGTGCATTGGGAAGCCCTGCCCACAAGAGCTGTCTAGCTGTTGCCTTCCAAATGTAATCCATTTACTGGCTGATGTCGAAGCAGGATACCCAGCAATAAAAGGAAAGAGAAGAGGAAGAAGAAAAACATCCACTCACTCTCACTAAGATTTTGTTGGCATGTCTGTGAGGAACATGAGCTCAGATTAATACTAGCAGACTTAGCGCTTACAAAGCAGCTCTGATTTCATCAATGAGATCCAAATTATTGATGAATTTCTCATCGGGACTTTGAATGCATGAACAGGGTTTAGTTAGGTTATTCTGCAGTGGATTTTTATAAAACCAGCAATAAGCTTTAATATTTAAATGTGTACACTTATTATTTTAGTCTGAATGAAAAAAACTGAAGCTTGGTTTTTGCTTTTTAAGAGTAAGCACTACTACATAGTTTTCATGCTAGCAGGAGAAACTGATTGCTATGGCTATCAAACAGTTCAGTCTTTTTTTTTTGCATACAAACACCTTATCTTCTTCTTCTTCTTCCCTAGACTGCGTCTGTTGTCACGAGATCGAGTGAAACCAAAGATATGTCGAAGATAACGCTGCATTGCTGCAAGCAACGCCTCCATCTTTCAGATGGAGCATATTGATGAAATCATAAATTAGAGCACGGCCTCGCCCTGTCTGGCTTTATAGCTGTGGTAAGACAGAGCAGCTGCTGCTGAGCTGCAAAGAAAATGCTGTGCATCTGCACCAACATGAAGTCACATGATGCCAAACCTGAGTCAGGCTGAAATGGAATAAAACTACAATTTGATTGTTAATTGTCTCGATTTAAATGCAATTTATTGAGCTTTATGCATCAAAGCCAGTGGTAATAGTTCATTTTCAATTTACAGGAAGTAGGGGTTGAGTGCATTAATTTTAAGTTGATTAGCATACTTTAATCTGCTCTTTATTTAATGAAATAAGTAAAATAAATAAGTAGTTTCATGGATCAGAAGAGGTAAATCAACGTGAGAGTAGGATTTGAATTTTCAATGCTTCTAAAACACAATATATTAAACTTTCCACATAGATGTTTTCTTAGGTCCTTTATCAGTAGGAAATACTTTAAAACCTGTTAAAAAAATAGAGTTAAAATCCAAACTCTATTATGCCCTCTTTCACATTTTCCAAAGCCATCCGGTAGAACCATATTGAAGTCTTCAAGGGGCTCAATCTGGCCCTCGGGCCTTATGTTTAACAGCCCTGCATTAAAGGATGCCTTAGGCAAGCGAAGTCATGTGTGACAGGCGAATCACTTCCAGTGTGGACGCAGATTTAAAATTCTGTGGTTTGAAAGGTTGTGATATAGTTTTCTCGGCTGTGTATCATTTATTTTCAACATGAGTTTAATGGTGTGGTTTGATGACACCGCGAGGATAAAAGAATTCTCCGTAGCTTCAGACTGACACTAGTCTTGTTCTGGAGATGGATATTTGCTGTCAGTCTTTTGCTGCCCTGGGGAGGGATTGCGTGCAGAAAACACTGCAGGATATCTTTGCGCTAAGATCAACCGCCAGCAAAAAGACCCTGTGGTCTCACCAGCTAAGTACTTGTACAACCACCATCATCTTTTAATTCACTCTGTTTGACAAGGCAAGCAAAATGTAATAGAGGAAGAAGAAGCCGCTGCAGAGCTTGAGGTGGGATGTAGTGTCCATAAGTTCAAATAAAGCTTCAAATTAAAACCAAAAATATTTTACTTTCCAGTCCAAAATAACAAGTTTCCACAGTTTACAGATGATTCAGTTCATAAATTCATGATTGCAGTGGACATGCTCTGGAGTGAGGCTTGCTCTCATCTTTGAGATGATGTTCCCAGCTCCTGATAACCATGATCCTCTCTGTCATGACTTCAGCCGTTTGGGATGTGCATGAGCATCTTTACATGACAAACTCACCTATATGCCTGTGCTTAGTACTAGTAAAACAGAACAAAACTGAATTAGAAAAGACCATATCTAATCACAAATTTGGTTGTATATCATAGTTCCTCAGTTGGTGTAGCATTTAATCCCAATTAAACTTTTTAACTGGTTTTATAGAATTAATTATTGATATTAATTATTATTGGAAGAGGTTTACTATTCAGAATAAACGCTAATATTAATGTGAGAAGAAGAAAAAACAAAAAACTAGGAGACATTATGGCTACTCCAGTTTAATGGTTTCCATTTCACTCATTAACTAAAGCTAAGCTAGCATCATCCTGGCAAGTTTGTGACAGCTAAGCTAACATAAACATTAATGTACAAACATTAACATAAAGAAGGCATCAGCAGTTCGTGCTACGTTCTTTGTCTGCACCAATGACTGTTTTCTACAGTCATTGGTCTGCACTCTTGGCAGACAATTAGGCAACACTGCCCCCACAGCTTCCAGTAGTGTATTGCAGTTACAAAAACACGTATTCGTGACACATCGACAATAAAATTCCAGATTTTTACAGTCGATTTTATTGATCATGTCGACGAATCGTTGCGGCCCTAGTTTGGAATAAGAAATGCCAGAAGGTACTGTGTTTTGTGTTTTTATAGCTCGTCTTCTCCTTAATTTATCATCACTCCTCTTTGTCACCTCATGGCCCTCTTTTATCTACCTTTGTGCAGTGCAGTGTAAATCCCCTGGTGTTTCCTTTGCAGCTTTTCAGCCTCTCAGGCTATATAGGCCATTAAAGTTTAATTATTAATAGACAAAGGGGGGCTGAACCTGCTGCTTTTAGGTTAAGAGCAGCAGGAAGCCAAGACTACACACACAGACACATACACATAGTTTATTTCCGTTATTTCTTTTACATGAACACTGCTTACCTAATCCGTACCCGAATTCATGCTTTCACCCTTAAATCAGGTTATTTATGTCGTACTATAAGTGACTGTGTCCGACTGCTACATGGGTAACACAATGATAACATTTTAGTTAAATTCACCTATTTTTCTGGACTATAGAAAGACCAGTGAACAGAGTAAATGCTTAAACACTCGCAGCAGGGTCTTGAGGGTCTGAAGCACACTCGAGCTCACAGTGTTGCATCTTTAAGCCTGATATTGAGGCAAGTTTTAGCGGCAGGGGTTCCTTTTAGATGAGTGGAGTTTGTGGGAAATCAGAGCTTTCTGACTATTAGAAGTAAACAGTACGAATTTGTTTAAAAAGAAAGAAAGAAAAGAAACGGCATGAAGCAAGCGGGATTGTGGGGAATTTGTTTAACAGGTAAACAGTCATCTTGGCAAATCATCAGTCAGTCTTGGTAAACAGTCATTTAAATTTGTTTTATGCTGTTAAGCCCAACCCGTTGCATCAGATGAGCCCCGTTCCTGAGTTTGTTCTGCCAGAACTTTCTTCCTGTCAAAAGGGAGTTTTTCCTTCTCACTGTCGCCAGAGTGCTTGTTCAAAGATTGTTGGGTTTCTCTGTTTTCTCTGTTTTCTTGCAGGGTCTTTACCTTACAATATAAAGCGCCTGAGGTGACTGTTATTGTGATGTGGTGCTATATAAATAAAATTGAATTGAATGCCTCATTTTCAGTTATGTCTCACTGGAGATTATTTAGAGTTTTATTTTTCAATTTCAGCAGGTGCATTTCATAAGTAACAATGCAATTAACGTCACATTCAGGCTGCTAGTTATGTAGTCTGTATAATAATACTTGTGTTGTGACATTTTGGAGTGTGTTTTGTCATTTTATCAATATAATCTCCTGAGGAAAAGAAGGCATAGCGACAGAGCTGCAGAGAAAAGTAAATTGATGTTGAGAAATGCGATGCCTCAGGCTTCGTGTTGTCATTCCTTTGTGTTTGAACTCTGACCTTTTGTCACATGGATTTGAACAGCAGTCTCTCTCTCTCTTGCTCTCACTCACATGGTTAGAAACAATAGGACTTCTTTCTCAGATTCCTGCAGTCTAATCGTGTTATGCAATCTCCCACAGACCACAGTTGGTCAGACCCTCCAACACACACACACAGCCTCGCTCTGCCTTGCCTCTTCGCTCTGTTTCTTTCTCACACTCTCTCCTAAACTCACTACTGACTGTGGAAACATGCGGAAAATACAAAGTGCTTGAGCGTGCATGTATGAGCTCAGTGGTGCCAACGGGAGAAAAGATCCTTTGTTTCGCCAACCAAATAAAGGAGCAGTGCACACAGTTTAAATGGCTTTGGGCTGAGAGGTGATCGTGGAATAGAGTTGGTAGATTATTAAGAGTAACTGTGAAGCATCTCGCTATTCCGATCATCTGAAATTAATTTGTGTTGATCAATATGGTCTGAAATGTATCACAGACCCCGATTGTTGTAGTTTTGACCTAAACTTGATAGAAGTATTTAGCATGGTTGCTGTATTTGGACTTCTGTGTCCAACATATTTCATCCATGATGGGATTTCTGTTGCTTGACTTTTACAGCCTCGCCGCACTAACAAAGCTCCTGTTTATCAATATCAATATCAGCAAATACAATTGAACTTTAGCCTATGGAGACAGTATATGTATATTAAATTCTGATACCAATGAATTAACATAAATAAAACAAGGAAAGAATGCTGATGTTACATAGTTTGTCCACCAGATGGCACTCTTCAACTTCCATGTTGGCAACATTTGTTTGGGACGCCACAAACACAAGTGATTTGTGCAGTGTCAGTGTTAGTGAGTAATCTGTGGCTTGTTGACATCAAACAAGATTATCTTTAAACTCTACTGTTGTTTTATTTTTGTTAGGACTCATAAATAGCTGCACGTAAAATCTGTTATTCATTTTTCATTTGTTTGAAAGAAAAGAAATATCAGCCAAAATATTGGATTTTTAAGTCACCAATTATCGGTATCAGTTTTCGGTCTTAAAAATCCTATATCAGTCGAGCTCTATCATATAATATTGATTATTATTGGCGAATTGCTGTTTTTTCTTTCTCTTCCAAGACTTTTAAAATATTTTCATTTGATACAATTAAAAATGTACTCCTTAATGTTCTTTTGACTAATTTTATTGCTGCAGCTCTAATTTCACGAGCTCTGTAGACTGGCAGGAGCTTTCAGCTTAGCAGCTTAGTGTAATGCCATTAATTACTGTTAACATCATAATTGCAGAGCGCTCAAAACAGCCTTTGGATTTATGATGTGTCTGTTTTGGTGCCACAGTGCTAAGAACAGACACACTCTGATGTCCGAATATTCCCTCAGAAATGTACAAACACAGTAAATGATGTGGTATTAATTTAAAAATACATTAAATTGACTGTTATTTGGACCATAATCAAGCTGGATGGCATGTTTAAAACACATTGAGCTAATTTGTTAATTAAATCAGACAGGTCTTTTTTATATAGCAGCGAAACACAGCCATGCTCATCCGAGACACTCATAGGGTCAAGTCCTAGCAACGTTAATGTTAAACACCCAGTGATCTAAATGACTTGGCAACAGCGGCGAGAAAAAAAACTCAGAAGAGAAGAAAGCAGGCTCAGGGAGGAGCAGCCAGCCATCTGCTTCGGCCGGTTGGTGGTGAATGATAACAGAAAGAAGAGCACAGAGGGATGAAAATCAGGACAAAGCACAAACTACAGGCGATGGTAATGACGCACAATCATGCTATATAAACACAAGTGGTGTAAAAATGATAGTTATAAAAAAAGAAACACACACATTTTTTTTTTTTAGATCTTTTTTTCTAAACTTGTCTTCTTGGCTATGTGATCCATTTCTGATTGTCCTGCTTTTCCTTATTTGTCAGATCTGTTCTCCTGGTTTCTGTTATATGGATGTGAGACATTAACACAGGCTGCAGACTGTCCAGGATGTACAGCAGACATTTAGCTCTGCTAGTTTTTTTGTTCTTAAGTTCACGTTATTGAAATATTTATTTCAGATGGTTATTTTAATTCCAAGTAGCACAGTGCGATTCATCATGCATATCTAATGCGAGTCGTGGCTCTTTCCCTTTCTCTCTTTGTTTCTCTGTCTGCATCTCTTACAAAAATATGAGAGCGTAATTCATTTTGCAGGATTTTAAAAAAAAAAGTACATTTGATTAATGACGGTTAATCCGGGTTTACATTTCCATGCCCTGTAGGGAAAGAATAATTTATATGTTCTTACGAAAACTGTAATAAATCAGCGTGAAGGGTGGAGCGGATGAAAGCAGACAGCATCACAACACTGTTAGCTGTGAGGTTGCTGGTTTAAATCCATGCAAAAGCACAAATACATGGAGATTTTTCCCTGCCTTTGCTGCTTCATTCTAGGCCGAGCCATATTGCGTGTGCCGGTACGGCCCCTGGGGGCCCCTGCACACTCGATTACATAAGCTTTTTGCGAGGATTGAGCTTTCTCAATCTGTCACTGTCCCTGCCTGTTCCACCTGCTGTCTGCTTTAATGTTGCACTTTTTAAACATTTTTTTCCTCGTTTCAAATCTGTAAAAAAAAAAAAAATCAACAACAGCATAATAATAAAGCAAAACAGACGCCGAATGAAGGCAGTCAATGAAAGCAGTAGACATAATTGGAAATAGCCAACCAGACGTGTTGTTGTTGGAGCTGTCATGCTTAATTGAATCCTGCAAATTTTTTCATTCATTTTCCTGTCACTCAATAATCCTCGCAAGTCAACAGGCATTAATCAGCTGCTCGATGGTTTTCAGCAGGCGCTGCTGGCTGGAAACTGCGCGTGCGGCCATTCAAGCAGCCGCTCAGCATAGCTGCAGGAATTGCGTGACAAAATACAGAAATAGCTTTTTGCATCCTGTGGAAAACAGGACTGAGCTGTTGGCTGGCAGCTGCAGAAAAACAGATCACTGCAGACCACTGAGGGCCCCTGGTGGCCCATAGATTTAATCCTATCTCTGTCTCTGTCCATCAGATATTGCAGATGTAACAGCAGCACTGTAATGTGATTACAAGTAACTTAATCCGTTTACATTTTTGCACAATTAAACAAATCCCAGAAAGTCAAACAGATGACCGCTGCTTTCACCATCACAGTACCTCGACTAAGAGGTTGATGCCCCATCTTAACATATAGGGATTAATAAATTAAAAGGGTAATACAGTAATCGTGTTATGTAACGACAAATGCACGTACTGTAAAAAACACTGCAGCTGAGCATGGCGCCTTAGTAAAATAATAATCGGTCTGTGGGGACACCTGGTGGATGACTTTGGGAACTGCAAGTTGAAACGTGAAACTGCATACTTGCACTGTAGTTGTGCATGTTTTAAACAGTGCAGAATTTCAGGAATCAAGAGGGTTTGTTGAAATGAGGCCATGTGTGTGTTGTAGAAGAAAACTTCCACCTGCTGAGGACGCTCAGGAGTTTTAACTTAAGTAAAGGCGATTTAAGTCACTCACTGAATCTGTTGGCCTTCAGTATTTCATTCTGGGTCTCACACTTACACACAGGAAACTGTCAGATTATCACACAGGCCATGAAGACAACAGGTTCAGTTCAAACATCAGTGTAAGGGTTGCACATCAGGCCATTCATTAGGAAAGCCAGTGAGATCATACAGCTGTTACTATCAGACTGGTGTTACAGAGTTCCCTTGACTTGAAAAACAGTCGTTTTATTCCCTCAGCTGTGAATATTTAAAATAACATGTCAGCACATAACCTTATTTTTAGTTTGAAGGCTTTGTTGGATGCCATTGTTGTTTATGGACTGTGATTTTTGACTCTGATGCCTAACAGTGTTTTCATACCTATAGTTTGATTACGCTGGTCTCTGGTCACATGTGTCTGGGGAAAGTAGATCCAGGAAGAATGTACTGGAGAATTTTACATTGATTTCGCAGCTTGTTGCATGCCAGCGTTGACCTTTGTTTGCTCCTCTGTAGGACCCTGCCATATCCCAGAGTGCAAAGCATATATGGGTACAGGAAGGCGTTTAGCTCGAACTTGCAACACACACATGGTAGTTGGGTTAAATTGAATCTCGGTGTGGTCGTTTTGGCCCACACTGAAGTGTTATTACTGTGTTCACACCTGCACAAACCGATCACATCAAAGGGAGAAAATGAATCAGAGTTTGAAAACAATTTTTTTCAAGTGTGATATATCATATGAGAGAGCACAGAGAGAGCTGTACAACACACTTTTTCAATACAACATCCATAACGTCACAACGACGCCATGAAGTTTGCAAAGTCACACAGTCCATGAATATATCTTTAAATCTCAAGCCAAAGGTTTCAGCCAGTTCAGCTCTGATCATACGGATAAAGATAATAAATGACACCATTGTAGTATGTAATGTTTCAAGGTCATAGGTCAAAGGTCAGGGACACATAAATTAGGAAAAAGCGAAAAAGCTTTAGTTTCCATTGGGGGGCATGCACACTTTCTTTTTTGAGGTCTTTAAAATATATATTATATGCAACATTATATGACTTTACAGATTTACATATTAACAATGCTGACATCAGCATGAAACATCAGGTTTCAGGTTGTCTACAGATTACTGCTACTAAATAAAGATGCTTTCTTTCCCTAAAATCAATATTGCGAGATGGAATGAAACAACTCATGTGAAGCACTGTGGACTAGACAGAGTCTGTTGGGCATAAAATAACCTGTGTTAATATGTCTGACATTCAACCTAGCACCTCTGTGTCTTAGGCAGGGTGATGCTGTGACTCCGTTATAATTTCAGCTGATTCGTTTTCAAACATCCTCACTCCCAACTCCGAGTCCTATCGTTTTCTCTGTGCGTATTTCCATTGAATGAATCTGCGTATTTGTTTTTGGAGGTCAAATTGCATCTTTATGTTCTTCAGTGGTGATTCAGTAACGCTCTGTTAGTCAAGGTTATCAAAGCGCTCCCTGCAATCCAGTCCTGGCCATTGGAAACATTTATTTACTCTACATTTGATTTATCCACAGTTTGTGTTCCATCATAATTTAGTTTTTAGCAAATAAAGCGGGCCTCTGAATATACAACAGCCTCCTCACTCATGTTTAAAACTACAAAACAACACTGAAATGACTGAATGAAAGGAAGAAATAAATGAATTATCAATAGCAACCACCATCTTCCAAACAGGCACATTGCAAGTATTTACAATAGGAGTTTGCACCGTGTGTATTTACAGTACATTGTGTGGCCTTCAGTTGTGTGTATCACAGCTGGGCTCATAGACTGTGACCAAAAATGGGGAGAAAACAAAACTGTGCAAAGCACGCAGGCCCTGTGACAGAAATTATGGAATACAATGTGAAAGAAACCTCGCTGTAAAACTGATAAACTAGTCAGTGTAGGAGGGCTGGTGTCTGCAGGAAGGTGGAAGCATTTATAGCCCATTTAGGGCCTGCAGAACAAAGCACAACTCAATAAACCCAAATGGAGAAACCTAGTGCCAAAGGGGTTGTCGAACATTAAGATCCACCGGTCTGTAGTCTACAGTGACATCTTGTGGCCTAGGACTTGCCCTGGCACTGTAAGAGGCTTAGAGTAAAAAAAAGCAAACAGACAAAAAAAAAATCCTTGGCACTTATATTTATGTTGTTTAATTGATTGATGTTTGTTTTCATTTCAAAGGACAGTTTGTATTGTTTTTTGTGGTCGTTGGATTTTGTAATTAACTTGTTTTAAAGTGGCAGAAAAAATATTGTACATATTACAAATATTGTTAAAATGCCTGGATTATTATGCTATGATACCATTTTTGTGGCACCTCCAGACAGTTCTTAAAAGCTGGTTTTAAAGTTGTCACGTTTGTATGAGGTTTACGAAAGTATCTTGATACAGAGGCCTGGACTTGTTTCTATTGTGGACAGCTTTTCTAATCCTCCTTTAAGTGCCGGATTTTCAAACTGATCCAAACCAAAGAAGCAGAGAAAAATCCTGTGTTGAGACCTTTGCAGTGAAGTAAAGAGTTGTAGTGGCGTTATTGAGTTGTGCATTTGTGCATTTCTGAGAATTCTCTTCACAACCACTAATGCTCCACGAATGTCTCTTTTACCTAGAAATTATGAAGAATTCTGCGTAGTCTTAAATACTGCTGCATATTTGTGAGACACTGGGGGAAAAA
Source organism: Aulonocara sp. 'chitande type north' Nkhata Bay (assembly GCF_057382095.1). Classification (NCBI taxonomy): domain Eukaryota; kingdom Metazoa; phylum Chordata; class Actinopteri; order Cichliformes; family Cichlidae; genus Aulonocara; species Aulonocara sp. 'chitande type north' Nkhata Bay. Next base: position 29,674,069 of record NC_141365.1, read on the forward strand.
AAGGTGACATTAAAAATATGAAGAGCTGTTTCATGTCTTCTGCTCAACAATGCCTTCTACATAAGTAAATTCAAGTTACATAAAAAAAAATATTGCAGAGTCCAAATTGATAACCAGGCTCCACAGGTACTGAACAGAGAGCATTGGCTTGCTAAAGTAGTGCACATCAATAAAATGGTGCGATTGTATGCTAGCCATTGATGCATCTGTCCCCACCAGTGTTGGTTATAACACATTTCAAAGTAATGTGTTATTGCAATTACAGTACATTTTTCAATAACACAGTAAATTAGCTTGTTATTGAAATCTGTATTCACAATAACAGATTAAACGTAACATGTAATTACAATGCATTTTTCACTAACATATATTACATTTTTCAATAAGATGTTATAAGTTCCAAAATAACACATTATTGCAATTATATTACATTTTAAAGCAGTATTACAACATCTTACTGTACTGAATTCAGTAATTATATTACATATAATTATATTATATATAACTGAAGAACCATTGTAATGCAAGTACAGACATAATTGTAACTGCAATTATGTCTGTACTTGCATTACAATGGTTCTTCAGTTATCTGCAGAAAAAAACATCAAACTTACCCTTTTCTCCCTGCATCTTTGCGCTGCATTCAGCTGATTCAGCAAGGAGGAAATTGGTGGAGCAACCTAAAACTTTTATAGATACTCGTCTTTCACTTGAACAACATAAATGTTTGCACAGAAACAGAAATATTACCTAAATTATCAATTTATAAAAATGTTGTGCACTATGTAAAACTCATTTCACATTAATTTCCAGGTTTTTTTTCCCTCTATAAAAAAAACAAAACAAAAAAACAATCAAACAAACAAAATACTTGATATTTCTATACTAGATAATGGAAAAAACAGGAACTTTTCTGTTGTTTAACTGTTTAATTACTTTGAAGTATGAATGGTGAAAGAGGTCTGTGCCAGCAGGAAAAGCTGTAAAATGTATTAAAATACACTTAAGTTCAAAATTTATGCACTTCTTCTAAATATTTTCCAATGTCGTCCAGTGGGCCGGATTTGAAGCTTTCCTGGGCCCCTCTTTTGGCCCTTGGGCCTTATGTTTGACACGCCTGCAGTGCAACCTTTTAATACTACTGAATTAATTTCAATGGGTGCTATTTGTAGATGCATGCAACCTGCCGGTTCAACCTCTAGAGTGTGCTGCTGTTTAGGAAACAGGATTTGGTTTAAAGCTGCCGGACGTGTTAGGTTACTGGCCTTCACATGAACGAGCTTCTTCCACTTTGAATAGATGCCTCACAGCCTGCAGCTAATGTTCTGTTTTCTGCCAATTATGACAGGAGAAAGCAGCAATTCCTCAGATTTGAGAGGATTGAACCAGAAGAGGAATGCGTATTAAAAAAAATCATCTTTAGAAAAAAGTTATATGGACTTAAAAAAACGTCAATGGGTTATTCGGTAAAAACAGCTGAAGTTAGATGATAGATGTTAAGATTTTTTGCAGACAGCGGCGATTCTTGATGCTAACATGTGGAAAATATCATCGCTGCCTTCAGAAACATTAAATCTGCTCTCGTAGGTAATGTGAGGCCGCCCTGCTGCCTTCGTCCCGTCTCTCTGCTCTACAATCTGGTCAAAGCTTAAACTGATTGCCGGATTTGAGATTGAAAGAAAAGCTCGTCGAACCAAATAGGTGATGACCCCAAATTCTTATTTCTCCCTCCCCCACCGCCTCCCCATCGCTCCTCGCCCACCTCTCCAGATATACCCTATTTCATTTTTCATCATTTTCACCCCCCCAACCCCCCTCCTCTCCTGCTCCATCCGAGATGAAGATTTGGCTCTGCTCATCCATCCGGCCCCCATGCAACCACTGTAATTCAATTTTTCCAATCTTTCTAATCTAAAGATTTGGTTTTCATTTTTCTAATACTATCAAGGCCAAAGGGAAAGGGTGGGGGTGAGGATGTGGTGGTGGGTACACAGCTCGGGCCCCATTTATGAATATCACAACCTTGTTTTACTTCTTGCTTGATTACTAAGAGACTTTGTCGAACTTGTCCCTCCCCCACTCTTTATCTCTATTCTCTCTTTGTCATAATGTCACTTTTAGAACATCATCTTTTTCTTTTTCCACTCTTTTTTTTTGGTTTGCTTTCTCTTTTTCTTTTTTATCTCTCTTTCCTTTCTGTCCCCCTCGAGTCATACCCGAAGTCCTAAATCATTACGATTATTTGGCTCTAGGAGGGGCAGCGGAGCGTATGGGGAAATTGTTAAATCCATGATGGATTACGATGTCCAGATTGTCGTTCTGAATTAAAGAAAACAATAAGGAATATATGAAAAAGAAATATAAAAAAACAATCATAAGTAGATTTAGTTCTCAAGGAGAAACTGTTATAATGACAAGCCGGTGTCTGGGGTGGGGGGTGTGGCAGGACTGCATTCAATCACTGAATATCGTCTCGGCGCGTCTTCTTAAAATCTTTCGCTGGTAACACACGGCCGGGGTTATCTGAGACCTGCGTCCACTCAATTTAGGCTCCCATCAGGAAGGCATGCGGTAGCCATCTTGTTTGTCAGTTTGTGTTACTGCCCTCTTCCTTCAACTACCTGGAGAGCAAAGGAGACTTGTAATAGCCCTATCTGCTGCAGTATGTGCGGCTATCTGAGCTAACCACTGTGCCCCCTAATATTTAGTGGATTTCACTTTTTGGGTTGGCTCCAATTTTGCACATTTAAAAAACTTCTCATTTATCTCAATGCACTATTAGTAAAGTTTCTCAAATTCCTGATGAATGTTTATCCAAAATTTGCAGAAAATCATAAAAGAAAAGGCCAAATAATATGCACGCGCACACACAGCTGCGGTTGCACAGACACAGCTGGATGATTTATTGAAATGACACCAGTTAAACTTCTTCATCTTCAAAAAAATCCAAGAGTGCTGACGCTTGTAACAGTACATTCTGGTTAACAGGGACCAACAGGAGCAGCGCTGAACTCTGATGAAGCAAATGGAAACAATTTTTGCGTGTGCGTTGTGTGTAAAGTCGTGGTCCAAAGATGGCGGGGAGAAGAGGGGTGGTACGTTTGAGGAAAAGTCGGATTTGCAAGAGGATGAGTATGCAGTCTCTGGGGAGATTATGTCCTTAAGTCACCAAATGCTAAAACTCAGATTAAATTTATGAAACAGTTTTTTTGTTAATTCCTGGCATGCGGTCTTATTTTGAGCGTCTCTGGAATTTGGTCTGTCTTTGTACTAGAAAAGTGTTTTATTTAGCGGCTTTCTGCAATATAGAACTCGTTGTGTTACTACACTATAGTAGTACATCATCTGTTGTATCTGTACACTGCTTATTAACTTTATGTTGTAAGGTAAACATGAAACGTACAATAATCAGAGCAAACATTAGTTGGTCACACACTACAGCAGATAGTCCTGATCAAAAACATCATGAAGAGAAATAGTGACATTATTGTGAGTAACAGGAGATTTTTACAATCAAGAAACACTTGTCACAAGTTACCATACCAATGTTAAACCTGAAACTTGGCTTTGCTGCCCTTAAGGCAACTTTTACGTGTTAACTGTCAAGAAACTGAAACTGTATAGATGAGTTTAACGATAAAGTCGGTTCTATCACAAGCTTCATATATTTTAACACTGCTTATTCAAAATGTTGACTTGAATGCAGTGTTTGTGTCTATGTAGGTCTCTCTAGAAGGAGACCGAAGGATAGGGTGGTGGTAATATAGGTATACTGTTTACATTGGTAACACAAATCATCCCATGGTCAAAGACCACATGGAAGCACATCATGTATTTATGCCCTTAAAGACACCAGTTACCCTGGTCTTAATGAAGACTTGGTCCACCCGTGTCTTTGTGGTCAGTACCTCGGTCCTTTACTAGGTTAACTAGTCTGGTGAGTGACTAGAGTTGAGCTGCTGTGCTGTGTGTTAAAAGTTGCTGTGGCTTCAGTGCATTTTTAGTTCTGTTTTATTAGCTCCTCCAAGGAGGTCATGTCTTTGGTGTCATCCTGTCTGTAAACACAATAGCTCAAAAAGTTTTGAAACTCATTTAAAACTATATTTCTTACTGCCAGTGTTTGTACTGACAACATTTAGGCATATAGGGAATGATAGATGGGGCCAAATAAGGTCAAATTTTCATAAAATGTATTTTATCTTTAAAACTACACTACATTTTTTGTATTGGTAAAAAGGAAATGATATTGGCATGTGGGTTTTGTGATGATCACAATATAGTTTGCATCTAAAAATCAAGTCACATTTGACCTCTGACCTCACTTTTAGATTTCACACCTGCCTTTCTTTCAAGTTGAATCAAAAATGTGTTACATCTTTAAAGAACGTGTTGTAAAGAGAAAGAGAATGAGCTGCCTGGTGGAGGTTTAAGCTTTCTGAGAGCTTGTTGATTTTGTTTTTAGTAAGGATTTCAATTTTGTACCTGACAGAAATATATCTGATATAGCTGTCAGGCCAGAGTTGTTGCTACCGCAAGAGTTTTTGGCAGAATTAGACATGTTCTTACTGTTATCATAATATTAATAATAATGATAATAAAACACCCTCAACACAAAGGGGTGGTGCCTTTGTCACTTAGATTGGCTGTTTTTTACAGCCAATCTATCACAGTGAATTTAGGAGTAGATCAGCTGAGGTAAGGTTCAGAGAAAGATCATCTGTAGAGTTTGAGATTATAATAAAACACTGCTCTACTTTTATTTTCTATTAGCACCATAATTTGATCACAGATGTGTGCCCACTTGGAGCTAACTTAAGTTGTTTTGTGGGGGAAGTTTTATCAGAGAAAGATAAACGCTGCAAATGTTGGTGCATTTTGGCATAATGTGTAAAAATATCTGAATGAGTTAAATGAAATGACCACAAAAAAGAAAACAAAACACAATAACACTCTCTTTGCTGTGCTCTACTTTAGTAGAATAGTGATCGTTAAGGCTGATGCAATGTAATCTTCCAGTAATTTAATAACTCTTTATTTCCATCATATGTTTGTCTCTGTTATCCTTGTCAAAGGTTCAGCTTGTTTGACAAAAACAATACCTTTGGCTTGTCTGTTCTGTCGCTGTTGTAGTGCCGGACTCTGGTCTGTGTTCACTTTATCTCATATGGACTGCCAAGAAAAGGCAGGGAGCAGTAAGAGTATTACATGGCAATATGCATCAGCGTGTCCTGCTGAATTATACAGAAAAGTGCCCTGGCACTGTAAGAGGCTTAGAGTAAAAAAAAGCAAACAGACAAAAAAAAAATCCTTGGCACTTATATTTATGTTGTTTAATTGATTGATGTTTGTTTTCATTTCAAAGGACAGTTTGTATTGTTTTTTGTGGTCGTTGGATTTTGTAATTAACTTGTTTTAAAGTGGCAGAAAAAATATTGTACATATTACAAATATTGTTAAAATGCCTGGATTATTATGCTATGATACCATTTTTGTGGCACCTCCAGATAGTTCTTAAAAGCTGGTTTTAAAGTTGTCACGTTTGTATGAGGTTTACGAAAGTATCTTGATACAGAGGCCTGGACTTGTTTCTATTGTGGACAGCTTTTCTAATCCTCCTTTAAGTGCCGGATTTTCAAACTGATCCAAACCAAAGAAGCAGAGAAAAATCCTGTGTTGAGACCTTTGCAGTGAAGTAAAGAGTTGTAGTGGCGTTATTGAGTTGTGCATTTGTGCATTTCTGAGAATTCTCTTCACAACCACTAATGCTCCACGAATGTCTCTTTTACCTAGAAATTATGAAGAATTCTGCGTAGTCTTAAATACTGCTGCATATTTGTGAGACACTGGGGGAAAAAAAGGTGACATTAAAAATATGAAGAGCTGTTTCATGTCTTCTGCTCAACAATGCCTTCTACATAAGTAAATTCAAGTTACATAAAAAAAAATATTGCAGAGTCCAAATTGATAACCAGGCTCCACAGGTACTGAACAGAGAGCATTGGCTTGCTAAAGTAGTGCACATCAATAAAATGGTGCGATTGTATGCTAGCCATTGATGCATCTGTCCCCACCAGTGTTGGTTATAACACATTTCAAAGTAATGTGTTATTGCAATTACAGTACATTTTTCAATAACACAGTAAATTAGCTTGTTATTGAAATCTGTATTCACAATAACAGATTAAACGTAACATGTAATTACAATGCATTTTTCACTAACATATATTACATTTTTCAATAAGATGTTATAAGTTCCAAAATAACACATTATTGCAATTATATTACATTTTAAAGCAGTATTACAACATCTTACTGTACTGAATTCAGTAATTATATTACATATAGTTATATTATATATAACTGAAGAACCATTGTAATGCAAGTACAGACATAATTGTAACTGCAATTATGTCTGTACTTGCATTACAATGGTTCTTCAGTTATCTGCAGAAAAAAACATCAAACTTACCCTTTTCTCCCTGCATCTTTGCGCTGCATTCAGCTGATTCAGCAAGGAGGAAATTGGTGGAGCAACCTAAAACTTTTATAGAGTGAAGATAGGGACATTACCTTTATCTTTATTGTAAGAAAGGGCAAGGAGATGGTGGTAAACTGCAACAAAAACAGGGCAAGACAAAAACAAACACAACTTTGGCTATTTGCAAGAATCTGCACAAACATGCTAATACATGATTAGCGAAGAATCCATTGTGCTGTTAAAGCTGAGCCTGCAGTCAGAGCCTGAACTTTAGCAGGTAACAGAAACAGTAATGAGCAGTCAGTGTAACTCTGTAGCCATCATTTCTATCTGTGGATACAGTGGCTTGCAAAAGTATTCGGCCCCCCTTGAACTTTTCCACATTTTGTCACATTACAGCCACAAACATGAATCAATTTTATTGGAGTTCCACGTGAAAGACCAACACAAAGTGGTGTACACTTGAGAAGTGGAACGAAAATCATACATGAAGTCCAAAGAACACACCAGACAGGTCAGGGATAAAGTTATTGAGAAATTTAAAGCAGGTTTAAGCTACAAAAATATTTCCCAAGCCTTGAACATCCCACGGAGCACTGTCCAAGCGATCATTCAGAAATGGAAGGAGTATGGTACAACTGTAAACCTACCAAGACAAGGCCGTCCACCTAAACTCACAGGCCGAACAAGGAGAGCGCTGATCAGAAATGCAGCCAAGAGGCCCATGGTGACTCTGGACGAGCTGCAGAGATCTACAGCTCAGGTGGGGGAATCTGTCCATAGGACAACTATTAGTCGTGCACTGAACAAAGTTGGCCTTTATGGAAGAGTGGCAAGAAGAAAGCCATTGTTAACAGAAACCCATAAGAAGTCCCGTTTGCAGTTTGCCACAAGCCATGTGGGGGACACAGCAAACAAACTATTCCTCTTCCCCGCAGTCTTTGTTTCCCTCCCTCCCCATGGTTATGTCTGTCCCTTCTGTAACAACTGAAAATAAAATAAAATAAATAATAACAACAAAGGTCAATCAAATGGACCAATAGGGCAAGGCAGGGATGGTTCAATGGTAAAGTAATTCCGTTGGGCTTCTCTCCTTACCTTCAGACAATAATTCTGATGGCAAAAGAACCAAACAGGACAGGTGGCCAAAAAAAAAGAAAAAAAAGAAGGTGCTCTGGTCAGATGAGACCAAAATGGAACTTTTTGGCCAAAATGCAATACTTTTGCCAAGCCACTGTATTTCTAAAGTACCATCATTGTGGCGATTGCTCCAAAGTCTCTTTTGGCTGGTTTTCATCTGCTTTTTGTTGTAGGTTTTGTGCTCATATTAAACCACTAAATGATTGTATGTTTGTCCTCATTAGGACTGGGATTTGTGTAAGCATGTGGGAATGGTAGCCCAAGGTTTATATTTTTAAACGATTATCCTGTTCTACGAACACTAAAGATATAGCATCTTTTTCCTGTAGTTTATTTGTCCAGGTAAAAATCTCACTGCGATTAAAAAAGCTCTCCTTCAAGAGTGACCTGGCCAACTGAGACTTGACCCGTTGGTGTTGGCATTTAGACATAAGTCAGTTTTACCTGACTAGGAATGAGTGAGGTGCCCTGGCCTTCACTATAACTTAACCCCAGGTGAAATGGTTTGGGATTACTTGGACTGCAATGCAAGTGGTCGGCATACGTGGAAAGACTTCAGGCGCAAAAGTTTCAGGCGATAACGTCATGATGAATGCAACGCCTGGATCAAAAGGTTGAATGAAGAAACTAAAATTTCCAGACATATCATGTTTTGTTTGAACTTTATTGTTTATTACATAGTTAACAAGCCTTGTTGTATGGCAACATAACAAAGCCATACAACGGGCTTTGTTAGTAACTAGATGTGTCCAACATGTTGACCAGCACTGCTCAAGCTTTCCGCTTTTAAAGTCCATTTCAGTGTTTTAGAGACTGAATTTGCTCATTGTCTTCAGTTTATATTGTTTGCACTAATGATTGGAAAAAATAATTGGTGACGGTGGAATGTGAATAATCTAAACCCGCATAAGCCTCTTGCCATGTCTCATAGTGATTTACAACCTGAAAGCTTAACCTTGTTTTAACTTTGCTGTCCTCCTTCGACCCCATTGTTTCACCTCAGACTTGCTTAGCTGCCAATTGACAGCTGTCCACAAGTGTCTTTGTGTGTGTCTGTGTCTCTTTTATTTTCCATGCTCTGTTCCCTCAGTCCTCAGCTGACCTGCCAGTGAACCTTGACCACTGCAAGTTCAAAGAATGTGCACAAGCTTATTTGTAGTCTGTCTGTGTGTGGACAGACAAGTACGGGAGGCCTGAGATTCCTCCCCCTCTGTCGCTCGTCTTTAATGCTAGTTATCAAACAGCCCATTATTTTCATTTTATCTTCTTCTGCTGGTTGATTTTCTTTTTTCTTTATGCTTAAAAAAACCTTTTCTTCTTCTTCTTATTATTGTAACTTTACTCTCATACTTCAAGCAGTTGCTCTCTCGTTTTGTTATTTATAGTGTTTGTGTGTGTTTCTGAAGAGGGGTCTTCTAGGAGCTCTTTCCATGTCTTGATAAATGAAATTCCTACACCCACTCTGGGGTTTTAACAATGGCATAGCACAGATACTGAGCTTAAGAGACTCTGCCCATTATTAGTCTTCAGTCACATGCGCATTTGTCCACAAGCACCGCATGCCTCAAGATTTTTTCCGAAGGTCTTCTGTAGGACAAGAAGCACCTCTCAAGTCCGTATAAGATCTATGCTGGCATTTCGTAAGGAGATGACTTTCAGACACTGTTTATCAGCTGCAGTTTTTGGGCGGAGCCTGACATTTCTTTTGTTATCCCGTTTAACAGTTTCCTTTAACTATACAAGTGTTTTAAAAAATGACAACATGCAGAGATATAAAAGTCCGCACTGCTAAACCAAACCAAAGCCAAAGACATGCTTTCACATCCTGACACTTTGAGACAAGATTTGGACTAAGTTTTTAAAAGTAGATGTTTTGGTAGAAGATTCATAACCAGCTAGGTTCATGCTAAAATTATTTGAATATCATTAAAAAACAGTAACTATTTTGATTGTTTAAATAATTGCGAGTGATTGTTTGAGCTTCTCACCCTGCTCTGTGTTGCTACTTTTGTCATTTCACCCAAGGCCTTAAATTAAATAAAGTAGACATTAAATAAGTAAATAAAACACTAAATAAAAGTGGTATTTATTTGTTTACTAAAATTTTGGCATTTCATTTTAGTTTAAAAGTAAATTTTAAAAAAAAGTTTACAGTAAAGCCCTTGAACTCAAAAATCTCTTTTGGCAGAGTATCGTGGCCCAGAGAAGGTTTTGCTGACTAGCAGGAGAAACAAGAGCTCCTGGAGAAGTGCCTACACTGGCATGAGGAGAATATGCACCTGCTTTGAGGCACTAACCACTGAGCCATGTCAAAAATTCAACTCTGGAGTTTGACATTACCTTTTGAACACATACAGTACTTAAAAGGGTTGACCTAACGTCCCTTCTCTGACCTGTGGCAGCAGGGGTGGGGTGATGTAGATTTAAATGGAACAGCCCCGTGCATGTCCTCCACTTGTCTGGTTAGAGGACAAATATGAAGATGAAGTTAGTCTTTGTGGGTGTGCAGATGAAAAACATTTCATCTGTGTGTCAGTTGGTAGAACCCCTGGTATTCTTGAAAGGCTCTTATTGACAGACTTAATGCCTGTATTGGACATGAGACACGTGGCTGACACACTCCCTCAAGCAAATACTGGAAGTGTGTTTATGTATGAGCATGTATTAATGTGTGTGCGAGCTCCCGTATGCGCTCTGTGGGAGCCTTTATTGATTTCCCCACCAGATGTCTCTTTTCTCTGCTCGGATGAATTTTACCATCACAGGGTGTCCAGTCGCTGCTCTCACACTGACTGATAACAGGCAGTCAAAATAAAAAAATATCTTTCGATCAACTGAAAGTTTAAAAGCTTTGATCTTTTATAGCCAACTTTCATCATGTTATAACCTCTAAAAGCTATTATCTAAAAGCATTACTTCCTCTCATTGAATCTTTGAAGTGGTCTGCAATGACAAAATTGTTTTATAGCCAGTTTTTTTTTTTTGCTTCAGTGTTATTTTTGACAATGTGACATTGTTTTAATGACTTTACACACCTATGGAGCACAGCTTATCAGGTAGCATTAATTAAAAAGCACTAAAAGTAAAAAAAGACGCAGGTGTCCTCGAAATATCATTTTTAATTAATTAATTAAGTCATTCTTTGAAGAAAAAAACAACTGGGATGCTTTGAATGGTCATCTTTTTTGAGGGGCTCTGACCATTCATTAAATTAGATAGGTACAAAAATCTGAGTGGCTGCATAATGGTAAAAGTTTGCAGCTAGTTTTTACCAGCCAACTATCCATCTATCTAGATATGAATTTCTTTGTAAGCACAATATACTGCATTGCACAAAAGTGTTGAGTCACTCCTCATTTCTCGATATTTTGCTAACAAAGAGTCAGACATTTTTGTTTGTTAAGCCACTCAACAGTGAACTATGAATCATTGAAAGTTTTTTCTTTAGCTGAATCTGTGAAAAAATGAATCAGTTTGACAGACATAAAATCATATTTTTGTACCAACTAGGTGATTTCCAAAGAGGTATTAGCTAAAAACTTGGCATATCAGCGTGGTGTGCAGTGTGTCCTTATAAAATTGAGAAAACTGGACAAATGGAGGACTAAAAACAATCTACAGCATATTAATAGTATCTGAAAGTCCTGTCCTGAAGAAATTTCAGCAAAGACTTGGCACAGGACCTGAGAGATGCATCTAATGTTCACTGAAGCCTTATCAGAAATTGTCTCAGTGCAGCGGTGAGCGTTAAGAAGCTTTTTTTAAGAGAGGCAAACTGGGAGAAAAGTCTGAGCAGTGACAATTACACAAGAACTGGACAAAAAATCAGTGACAGCAGACCTGACGAATCCAGATATGGGGTTCAAATCATTGTCAGCATGTATGGAGGAGGTCAGGAGAGACGTACAACAGTGAGTGTCTACAGCCATCTGTAAGACACAGTAGAGGCTCTGTCATGATTTGGGGCTGCACAATTACACACATTAACACAGAATGCAGATGAAGCATCTGACTGGCAACCACTTCATCTCTCAGCATGACAATGATCCCAAACACACTCCCAGTCCAGTAAAATCATACCTGGATAGAAAAACACACAGTGGAGCACTATCAGTCATGGATTGGCCTCCCCAGAGCCTGGACTTCAACATTATTGAAGCAGTGTGGGATCATGTTGACAGAGAACAGAACAAAAGGCAGAAACATCCAAAGAAGAGCTTTGAATGTCCTTCAAGAATCCTGGAGAACTATTCCTGAAGACTACTTGACAAGAAAGCTGACTAAGAGAGTCCAGAGTGTGTTAAAGAATAAAGATGGCCGCACCAAATATTGACTTTCAAGCTTGTTAGAATGATCTAACCTTATATATGTCTATGTGCTGTATATACTGTGGTATATACGTACAGTAGACATATACACATTATGAGAGACAAAGCAGCAAAGGTATAGAGGACACAGGAAAATGTCTTCAAAATGTACTTTTTAAATTTAATCCCCCCAAAACGTTCAAAAAGACACAGTTCAAAATTTCATTAGTGGGCCCATAAAACAGGTCAGCTAAATATAACTACTCAAAAAGTAACTTCCAGAAACTTAATCGAACAAAGCAGACACAACTCACAAACTGACCTAAGCACAAAGACACAGTGGTTGAGCCAAATCAGTTACACACAGTAGGGGGAAACAAAAACAAACACCAATACTAAGTAAATACAACATAATATAACTAAACCTAAAACACTCCCGTTTCTGACAAGCATTTGGCTGGTCCTGCTGAGCAGGTATGTCCAATAGATATGTCCCAATTCTTAGGCCGCATCCTTCAGAGGCCACATTTGAAGGCCGATTACGTCACAGCCAGGCGACAAAGGCTGTCCCAACACTGTTTGCTGCTACAGCTACACATGTTTCTTTTCCAACTATTTATTTATAAGTGACTTATGTATGTATGTATGTATATATATGTATATATTGTACTATTCTTAGTTAGCGTATTGTCTGTCTTGTCTTAATGTTGGTTTAAAATGGAGCACTGTAACAAAAAATAATTTCCCCCAGGGATCAATAAAGTATTCTGATTCTGATTCTGATTCTGAATTCAAAGGCTGCTCCAAATGTGGCCGACAAATGCATCCTTCATTTCCCCAAATTTGAATCAGGTCTATCCTTCATAGCCCAACCAATCCCAGAATTCATAGCGCGGCCCAGCCAATTCCAGTCTCCAATAATGGCGGCAGCTAATTTGTTTTAATATTACTCTTTCTGGGTGACAAAATAAACTTTTAAGATATTTTCAGGTGAGAATGTAGCTGTGTAAACTTCAAATATCTGCTTGATTTATCAAGACATCACATATTTGCAAAAGTGCTCCGATGTTTTCGAAGACGTGTGTTACTCACCAGCTCAAAGCTGACCGAGAGGTCTATGCTCACTAGAGCTGGTGAGAACACCGGACTCGTTTTCAGACCTCCCGCAGTCTTTCACTACTCAGGTTAAACATGATATATAAGTCACTTCGATAACTTAAAAATGTTAATGTTCGGCTTTTTTCAGTGTTTTATTTGTTCATGAATCAATCTGTTTGGCTGAGAATTAGAGTTTAGTTTTCACACAGCTGAATAAATGTCAAACAGAAAACTGATTAAACAGAAGTGTGAAATGGTAGAGAATTCACTCCAATGTTGTGTTATTTATTAGCAAGCAAGGAGTGGATGGCTAAGTTTGTTAAACTCCACCAAGACAGCTGGTGAAGCAAATCTCAAGGCTAGACAGTCCTATTTCACAGCCTCGCATTTCTGGCACTTTCGGTCTTCGAAGGACCCAGGCCACATAGACGGCAAAGGCCGGGTCCTCTGAAGGATGCGGCCTATGAATTGGGGCATAGCTATTGTGTTTTCAAAGTCCACAGCCCTTGGCCATGCCTTTTGCCCAGACAGAAAACAGCCACCTCCCTAAACCAAGTAACCCAAAGAAAGAGAAAGATAATGAGTCTGCACATTCTTCAGTATATCGCTGCACCTGTATCCCTATGAGGGGTGGCTCAGTGCTTGTGCACAGTACTACAGATAAGTGATTTTAGTATTATTTCAAAAGCACAGTCCATGTAAGTGTGAGCATGGACAGTCAAATTCAATATGCTCGTAATTATATGAAAAACTTTTATGTGTACAGTTTAATAGTAGAACCTTTGTCTGGTCAAGACTGTGTCTGCAAGTGCAGCGATTCAGTAATACTGAGTGTAAAGAGAACTTCAGTCAAAGGAAGGGTTCAAAGTAAAAGAAGTGAAGTCACTGTAATGGATCATTCAGCTGTTCATCATTCAACTGTTATAGATGTCATAAAATGCTTGGAATAAAAAAAAAAAATCAAGGTCCAAAAACTTCACAGCAAAATACTTTTACAGATGTGTACAATACAACGAAATACAAAAGAATAAAATAAGTAATATAATACCTGACAAAACCAGCAATAAAAAATTCAAACTTTGCAATAATATAACCAAAAGACTTGCGATAGATTACCTGGGAGAAGTGATTTCAGAGATGTTGGATGAAAAATTAAATTAACTCAGTTAATAGGCAGTGCTCTGAGTTGCATCTTGGATGGCACTAGAGTGAAACATACTTCACTAACATCTTTTTAGTCTCTTTTAACCGACTTTACATCTGAATAGTGCTGAAGCAGTTTTACATACTCTATGTGGACAAAAGTATTACTGCACACCTCTTCATTTTAGGACAGGTGTTATCAGTCCCAGTGCTACATGTGTATAAAATCAAGCACCTACTGTAGCCATGCTGTCCGCCTTTACAAACATACTGTAGCCCAATGTTTCCCAATCTTTTGGAGGCACGGCACATATTTGACATTAGAAAAAACACACAGCGCACCACCAAACAAAAAGCATATAGAGAATATGCACCGCGCACCAGATATTGCAGAATTGGTTCGGTTTGTCCCCAGTATACCTATTTTACTTTCTTCCGACCACTACTCATGCTAGGGCCTTCATTTGGGTTGTAATTTTCTCCAGGACCCATGTCAGACTTTTTACTTTTTCTTTTCAGATATTTATCTATTGCTATTACTTGCTGCGTCGTCTCACAGCATGACTATTTCTTCTTCGTCTTCTTGTGTTATATTGGCAGTTGGCAACCCATTTAATTAGAGCAGGTAGATGCACTGCCCTCTAGTGGAAGAGAATGTAATTGTTCTGCCTGCTACTCACGCCGATTAGAGTACTAATCAGGTGGAACCAGATAATCTTCCACTGCACACCTGATCATTTCTCAGGGCACACCTATATGCCACGGCACAGTGGTTGGGAAACACTGCTGTAACCATATTTGGATGGATATATGTATTTAGAATGAGTTGAAATGAAAATATAGGGATAGGTTTAATGTGTATGTGGCCCAAATTCTGATTCAATGCAGTCCAGTTCCTTACAAACAACCTCAGTTGGGTTTAGTTGAAGTGAATGTGGAGGCCAGGTAATCAGATACCAATGTTTCACTAAAACACCACACTACCTCTTTGCTTTACTGTGAGAGATACCGGAAATTCCACATGAAAACATGATTTAGTCTTTTTTTTTCTTTACTTGAGCCATAGCGAGTGTCTCAGGGGAAATTATATCAAGAATTTCTGTTATTTCAATCATACTCTTGGTGATGGTGGACACTTTGGAAATCTGCACCTTCTGTGGCTTCCTCTTGGGCACGATTGTTTCAGTTTCTTCAGTCAGACTTTCTCCTGGTTTCTCGCCTTAGTGGTGCTGACTTCCCTCTTACAACACCTTACAACATCACCACTTTTTGCCCTTTGAATACGTGTTTCCTTCGAGAAATATTTTAGTACACAAAATGTTTATGTACCTATTAATCAGAATGATTGTGATTAGGGGTGGGTTTTGATTATCGATTTATCGATTAAAATCGATTCTAGCTTGGATAATGTGATATTAGTTTAGAACATAGTAAAGATCAGATTTTTTAAAAACTTATATCCTGAAATGTAAAACTTTAGAATTGAAAGATGGTGTACTTCTTTTTCCACTGGGGTTGTGAAAATGTGGGGGTGTTGTTAAAATGATGGCTCATTCAGGGAAGGCTATTAAACGTAGAACATTTTGTCAGAGTAACATCAGCGATTTTCATCACAATGAGAATTTCAGATGATGAGAACTTATTGCAATCGATCTGGAGACCTTTTCAATTTCGTAACTTCATTTCATTTCATGTCTTCAGTTTTGTACAACAATGCAGAAAATATTAAAAATACAGAAAAAAAACCTTTAACGAGTAGGTATGTCCAAACCTTTGATTGGTACGGTTCACTGTAATCATTAACAGCTATGAGGCTGTACATGAACTTTCCTTCTTGGTGGTATGGAAAGGTATTAGCACCTACCTGAACGCCCCACATAAACCACTGCATCCGTACTTACTAGTAGGAATCTTTTTCTCTTAATCCTTTCTGCCTTTGACTTCTGTTTCTTAGACTTCTATTCACGACTATCTCTTAAGGTTTTCTTTCGTCTGTCCTATTGTTGCCTCCTATTTTTCTCCCCTTAAACCCATTTTTCTCTTCCCTTTATGCAATGAAAAAGTGCAGCCTTGGCGTTTCAGTTTCATTTCAAAAGCTCGTATGCGTAAAGGGAGACAGACAAAGAAGCCAGCGAATGTTACGCTGTGTATAAATGCATGCGAGTGCCAGGAGAACATTGCATTGAAGCACCAGTGAACATCTGGCCTATGTGCCAATGATTGGTTGGGGAAGTTCCTCAGGATATAACACTTGAAAATGTCTTGGCATGTTCACGACAACAGCAGTGCAGTTTGTGCAGCGTGTGTGCGTGTCTGTGTGTGTGTGTGTGTGTTCTGGGTGAACATGTATTGTTAATTATATTCAAGATATGTGTGTTTGTGAGGGATGATTGAATTGTTTGCGCAACAAGACGTGTTTGTGAGTTTAAGCTAATTGCGTTCTTATGCCGGTGCGTGAGTGGTGATTGTACAGTATTTGTGTGTGAAATTGTATTCTTGTGTGTGAGTGCTGGGAGCTTTTACTTCCCACCATTAGCTCTAAACTCTTTTTTTTTGAGCAGGCGGCTGATTCTTCCCTTGATTACTATTTGGACTTGCACTCGTTTACTGAGCACCATCTCTCTTTGGTTTTATCTGTCCTTTATTCCTCTTTCTCTGGAATTTTATTTTCTTTGCTCGTGCTTCATAATCATCTCACTTAGGTTCAATTAGAGGTCAGTAGGACTGATTCTTTGTTCACCTTTTCATTCACCTCCTTTTTATTCTGCTTAATAACTGCTTCTCTCCTCTGCGAGTCTCACACCCTGATCTCTTAATAGGTTACACATGCGTGGTTTCGCACACCACCGATCCTGTCGTTTGCGGTCGCGTGCGCCCGTAAAGGAGGCGGTGGCCCTCGCTGGCGACGTCTGCCTGGTCGAGGTGGCGGGCGGCGGGCTGTGGAAGATGCGGCAGGGTTGTTAAAAGTGTTGTTAAGAGAGCGGCTGGCAGCTGTTCCTGACAGGTTGGGGATGGAAGGACAGATGGTGTTTGATTAGCGAACAGACCGCTGATGGAAGGAGGGATGGAGGAAAGAATGAGGGAGGGGGAAATGGATTCCGGTTTGTAAGGAAAGGGGGAAAAAAGGATGGATCGCATGACTCAAGTATGGATGGGTGGATTACGATAAGCGTTAGGCCCGTTGATGTAGAGATGCATGCTTTCAACTTAAAGTTTTTCCTCTAAGTTTATGATAGACTAGGGTTGTTCAGACACAATTCACGTTTGACAAAAAAATGCTACAGGAAAGGTGTACAAAGGAAAAGAGACTCAATCTGGGGTTAAAGGGAGCCCAACCTAATGGAGAAACACAGGGATGCGGTGCGTGTTGGGAGAAGTCAAAGTGCTTTACAGCAGCTGTTCCAAACAACAATTAGCTCCATTCACCTGGGTGCCATCTTAAAGAACTGATGCAAATAAACCTGCAGAGCTGGCTGATTAAAGTCTGTTCAACAAGCTAACAGTGATTGTTGTATGCTGTGATGGTCCGATTAAGTCAGCCGTTTATTTGAGTGATGCTTTCATGTCAGTTTGTTAAAGTAATAATTAGAGTCTGATTTTGGCTTTCCAACAGGTCAGACTGAGGTCAGACGGTGCCAAGGTTCTACCTGAGTTGCCTGAAAAGACAATGAAACGAGTATCAAACAGCGATGGGAGAGCCACCTCTGTTCTGCAATGGTGCAGCAGAGACAGTTTACACAAAGAAATACACTTGTCAGTTTCCAACTACATCATCTTTATTGGCAGCCATGATCACAGTTTAAAGGGGCTGAGAGCTGAAGTGTTGTTCTCCATGCTTATGATCTATTTTCAAAGTTCACTAGACTGTGGGGGTCCAACTAATAACCGGATTCATTATTTATGCTACAGAAGTTACATTTTTTGTTATTATATACTGAAAAAATGAACACAATTATGTAATCAAGAAAGTGACTGTATGAACACTTGTAAAAGTCATTATTGGGTAATTTTACTCAGGCTAAAGAGAAAAGAAGAGCTGTATATTGTTTATTTCTAAAGGTAAAAAAGATTCTCTGTCATTACATTTTCTGATTTTTCAAATCAAGTCACTTTATTTTGAAAGGTAAAGACCCTAAAACGATACAGAGAAAACTCCAACAATCCGACAACATCTTATAAGCAAGCACTTGGCGACAGTAGGAAGGAAAAACTCCTTTTTAACAGGAAGAAACGTGCAGCAGACCAAGGCTCAGGGAGGGGCGGCCATCTGCCAGTTCGAGGTTGAGGGGATTGTGTTGTCTCTGAGATGCTGGTCTTTCGTTACTGCTCGTGTGTCTGTCTTGGTTGGTTGGGGTGATTCAGCGGTGGTGGTGCTTCTTTATCTGATCTGAAAATATAAGGACAAACATTTTAGGTCCCTCACCAGCTGTATAACATGGTAATGAAATGTCTGTGCTTTTTATGTTGTCTCCTAGAGCACTTCTCAAGCAGCTGCTGTTTGTAAATCCCTCCTTGGAAGCCCTCTTCTGCATGTGTGCACTCGATCTGTTCCATCGTGTCAAAACTGCAGCCTCTTTGCTTATGAGATAAATGTGGACAGTAAGGTGGTGATGAGCAAAGACTTTTTAGTTATGTAGAGTTTTAGTTATGGCAAGATTGCAGCCCTCATCGAGGTGGTTTGTGCCACATTTTCTCCCTCAGACACCTCAGAGTCGAACTCCACACTCACAGTCAGAACATGGGGGGACATTCATGGTCCACAACGCTGTGATTTTGGAAACCAAAAGCAATGAGCTTGTTCCTGGTAAATGGACTGGTACTTATACAGCACTTTTCTACTCTAACAGAGCACTCAAAGTGCTTTTTACTACAAGCCTCATTAATCCATTCATACAAGTGCTTTTTTCTATACTTAAGCTCCTTGTCTAGCATGTGTACACACCCACACACACACATCAGAGACAACTCAGGGCTTGCTCATGGATACTTTGACTAGTTCTATCCTTGTCCTCCAGTTGGTAGATGGCCTCGTCTACTTCCTGAGCCGCAGCTACCAAAGACCTCAAAGCTTGCACTCTTCAGACTCTTCCAGTGAAAACGGCTGTTTGGCCTCTGGGTTCCGGCTGCAGAAACAGCTTTTGTTACCAGTGATGATCCTCGGCATGAAGGTTACGTGGGTTTGACACATACACACACGTGAAAGTGGTCAGCAGAGCACAACCAGGGACTGACATAAACATGAATGAGCAGTGGGAGCATTTTATTGCTGCTCCTTGAAGGTGGAGTCAAAACGTTTTGATCATAATTCAGATACCCACATATAAAATCTGGTATTTGATCATTGTTAAGCTGAATTTGGGTTTTTCGTTTTTTTGGAGTGTAAAAAATCTATCTTCAACTGCAACTTCAATCTAAGTGTTGCACTTTTTATTCCTCTTACATCCCAGACTAGTGCATCCATCTCCCAGTATTGCAGTGGATGTGAATAAACACACACACGCACACACACTGCAGTCCACTTTAATAGCAGTTAACATAGAGAAGATGCAGCTATTAGAATAATGTTGAGGAGAGATTTTCTTCATAATAAACTGTCTCCCTACTCCATAACAGCAGCTATTACCCAAGATGAATCACTGTCATGCCATCTCTGTGGACAGTAAGTGTGTTTGTGTCTGCGTAAGTGTGTTTGTGCTTATGATGGGGTGATTGAGAATGAAACAATCATCAGGCCAATACAAACACAGCTGTTTTATTGTTGCGCTGCTCAGATGTGCTTTCACAGGCAGACGGCATGTGTGCGCGTACATGATCATATAGAAGAAAGAGTGACCCCACCTCCTGTTCAGCTCCTCCTTTTCAAATGAAAAGCTTTGGCAGAGTAAGCTAATGCACAAGATACCCTTCGCCTTCTTGCGCGTGTATCTGTGTTGTGCTCTTTTTAAGCTGAAATCTGCAAGTTTCTGTTTAATGTGTCTTTATTAACCCCATCTGCGGTGCAGATGCTGCAAAAGCTAAAAGAAACTCGTTTGCATGACACCAACCTCTTAGCATTGCTAAGTTTTGAATGTGCTCAAAATATTAGGATGTCAAATGTTTATGTTGTATTTGCTTTGAAGCTCTTTTTGCCCTAAACAGCCAGGATGGAGGGTAGCTGGACAACCTTCCAAGATGTCCTAGCAAGTTGGTTTACCAACATTTTAATAAACCTACTAACAGAATTTTTTTTTGTTGTTGCAAATTTCAGCAATAAAATGAAGAAAAAACATCCCCTGCAAAGTGGAATCAAACTTTTAATCTCATCTCTTGTAACAGCACATGTTGTACTGAGCAAACCAGCTGTTGTGCACAGTGATAGTGCAGGGGGATGTGACGGGTATAACTGACATGTTAACATGACATATAAATGACAAATGTGTTTGATTTTTTTTTTTTAGTATTTAAAAAGATGTCATCCAACCGTTCATTCATACATCTATTTTCTGCCATTTATGTGGGTCCGGGTGGCAAGGGTAGCAGTCTAAGGGTGTTTTTATGCTCTCTGAATGTTACACCATCATGTGGCATGCACCACAGTATTTGAGGTGCTTTGGCTGGTCGTGCACCTCTCGATATTTGGAACCTAGCCATCGCACGACACGAGTGTACGATTGTGTGAGTTTTTATTGCCATTTTAAAAATATTGCAGCACAAAAGCTCAGAGACATACAGATACAGTGGGGCAAAAAAGTATTTAGTCAGCCACCGATTGTGCAAGTTCCCCCACTTAAAATGATGACAGAGGTCAGTAATTTGCACCAGAGGTACACTTCAACTGTGAGAGACAGAATGTGAAAAAAAAAATCCATGAATCCACATGGTAGGATTTGTAAAGAATTTATTCGTAAATCAGGGTGGAAAATAAGTATTTGGTCAATAACAAAAATACAACTCAATACTTTGTAACATAACCTTTGTTGGCAATAACAGAGGTCAAACGTTTACTATAGGTCTTTACCAGGTTTTCACACACAGTAGCTGGTATTTTGGCCCATTCCTCCATGCAGATCTTCTCGAGAGCAGTGATGTTTTGGGGCTGTCGCCGAGCAACACAGACTTTCAACTCCCGCCACAGATTTTCTATGGGGTTGAGGTCTGGAGACTGGCTAGGCCACTCCAGGACTTTCAAATGCTTCTTACGGAGCCACTCCTTTGTTGCCCGGGCGGTGTGTTTTGGATCATTGTCATGTTGGAAGACCCAGCCTCGTTTCATCTTCAAAGTTCTCACTGATGGAAGGAGGTTTTGGCTCAAAATCTCACGATACATGGCCCCATTCATTCTGTCCTTAACACGGATCAGTCGTCCTGTCCCCTTGGCAGAAAAACAGCCCCATAGCATGATGTTCCCACCCCCATGCTTCACAGTAGGTATGGTGTTCTTGGGATGCAACTCAGTATTCTTCTTCCTCCAAACACGACGAGTTGAGTTTATACCAAAAAGTTCTACTTTGGTTTCATCTGACCACATGACATTCTCCCAATCCTCTGCTGTATCATCCATGTGCTCTCTGGCAAACTTCAGACGGGCCTGGACATGCACTGGCTTCAGCAGCGGAACACGTCTGGCACTGCGGGATTTGATTCCCTGCCGTTGTAGTGTGTTACTGATGGTGACCTTTGTTACTTTGGTCCCAGCTCTCTGCAGGTCATTCACCAGGTCCCCCCGTGTGGTTCTGGGATCTTTGCTCACCGTTCTCATGATCATTTTGACCCCACGGGATGAGATCTTGCGTGGAGCCCCAGATCGAGGGAGATTATCAGTGGTCTTGTATGTCTTCCATTTTCTTATGATTGCTCCCACAGTTGATTTTTTCACACCAAGCTGCTTGCCTATTGTAGATTCACTCTTCCCAGTCTGGTGCAGGTCTACAATACTTTTCCTGGTGTCCTTCGAAAGCTCTTTGGTCTTGGCCATGGCGGAGTTTGGAGTCTGACGGTTTGAGGCTGTGGACAGGTGTCTTTTATACAGATGATGACTTCAAACAGGTGCCATTCATACAGGTAACGAGTGGGGGACAGAAAAGCTTCTTACAGAAGACGTTACAGGTCTGTGAGAGCCAGAGATTTTCCTTGTTTGAGGTGACCAAATACTTATTTTCCACCCTAATTTACGAATAAATTCTTTACAAATCCTACCATGTGGATTCATGGATTTTTTTTTCACATTCTGTCTCTCACAGTTGAAGTGTACCTCTGGTGCAAATTACTGACCTCTGTCATCATTTTAGGTGGGGGAACTTGCACAATCGGTGGCTGACTAAATACTTTTTTGCCCCACTGTATTCAGAGGAGGATGTTGCAAGAGTTCGAAAACTTGAGACTTTGAGGGAAAAGAACACACTCGGTAAAGTCTTTTCTTGGCTTCTTCTCTTCCTTCATCAGCGCTCATGTGGTGGTATTGTCTGCGTGGCGACACCTGTTGTTCAGGAGAATACTGCAGCGGCTTATGATGTATGATGTCATACTGGCACTTTAAGCAGAGACCTCTACCTGGACCCTCCTCCTCATTCTTTCTTTTTGTAGGACTGTAGCTAAACAGATGTGCTTTCACACTCAACTCTCTCTTCACCACAACATACTGGTACATTGTCTGCATCATTGATGATGCCCCACTCATCCTTCTGCCAATCTCAAACTCTACTTATGAGCAAAGCCCCTAGATATTTAGGCTTCTACACTTGGAGCAGTAACTCCTCGCTGACCCAGAAATGGCACTCCACCCTTCCATTAGGACCTCAGACTTGGTCTCATTCCCGCCCCTTTGACATTCAGCTGCAACCTAGAGGTCATCACCTGATTAAGCCAAGAGTGTCACGGTTCTGGGTCCGTTGGACCCAGTATTTTGAGTTTATTGTGTTTTGATTTATGTTTGCATCAGGGATTGTGTTCTTGTTCTCTTGTCGTGTTATGGTAATGTTTATGTCTATTTAGAGTTCCATGTTTCTGTTTATCTGGGTCTAAGATGTGGGTTTAGTTTCATATGTCATTTCAAGTCTGTCTCTGTCTAGTCTGTGTCTTAGTAAAGTGTGTTTTGTTTCCTGTTTTATTGTGAAGGTCTGCGTCTCATGTGAGTGTGTTCATTTTTACCTTTGTCTCGTCTTGTTGATTATTCCCAGCTGTGTCCACCACCTGTGTGTAATTCCCCTGTGGTTCTCTGTGTATTTAAGTCATGTCTTCCGTCATTGTTGTTGCTGGTCCGTCTGTGTTTCCACCCTGCGTCATCTGTGTGTTTCCCTGCCGTCACCATCTTGTACCGTCGTCCACCTTGCTTCATGTTTGAGTTCCGGTTTGTATTCAGTAGTTTAGTTGTCTCCAGTCTAGTTTAGTTCGTGCTCCATTTGCTGTTTGTCTATATTTATTTCGTGCCCAATAAACCACCTTCACTCCTCCACTACTGCCTGCAATTGGATCCTCATTTATTATTTTTATACGGCTCATCTCACTCGCCGTGACAGTTGGGACCAGCCAGATATGGATCCAGCGGCAGTCACCCCACCCAGGGAGCTTCAGGAGGCCGTTGTCCGCTCCGCCTCTAAGTTGGTTTACCGGCTGCTTGAGCATGAGGGAGGGGCGCCTCTTCACTCCGTTGAAGCCGATCTACAACACCTCCTTACCTGTTATCCCTGGCTACTGGACTCTTTGCATCCGCTCGTGCAGGATTACGTTCTCCATGAGCCTCACCTACACCCCCCTGCCGCTACCGCTCGCCTGCTCGCTTCAACGGAGGACGTGCTGTCCGAACCGCCGGACGAGGGATTACCCGGCCTGTCGGAGCCGTCTCCGAGAAAGAAGCGACGTTTGCGCCGTCGGCGTGGCACCCCACAGCCGGATGTCGGGACATGGAAACAATCGGCTGTGGTGAGTGTGAGGGACACTTTTTCTGCTGCGTCGGTGACTGTTGTTTCTGGAGCTATTTTTTGTGTGTCTTCTGGAGATAACAATAATTTTTCTGTCTCATCCATGGCCACTGCTTCAAAGACTGTTTCTCCTGAGCCCACGCTCTGTGTTAATGACTGTTTCCATTTTGTTTCCAAGCCTGGTATTATGAATTTAGACAATGAAAATGTTTGGGACCCTTTTTCACCTGCACTGATTCATTCAGGGGAAGTTGTAAACCTCACCGAAGCAGTTTTTTCTGATCATGTTCTCCCATCCACACTTTCACCACAGTTTAACGTTGGGTCTGCAATTCAGTTAACGGTTCAGTCAGCAGCCGCGCTGCCCTCAGTTCAGTCAGCAGCCGCGCTGCCCTCAGTTCAGTCAGCAGCCGCGCTGCCCTCCGTTCAGTCAGCCACTCCACCACTCATTACGACTCCACTACAATCGTCTCCGCTACCTGTAGGTCAGTCTGTAGCCGCTTCGTTGCCTATTGCTCAGTCGCCACCAGTTCAGCTGTCTGCCCGCTCATTTACTCAGCCACCATCCTCACAGTCTCGTTCAAAGCAGGGAACACACTTCACCGCAATATCTGCTGGTTCTCTTAAGCTGGCCATGTCAGAGACAGTTGCTCCCTCTAGGGCCTCCCCAGAGGCTGGGTGTCAGTCACCAGCCAACTCTGGACCCCTAGAGGTCAAGACGCCAGCGCCAGCAGCCTCACCGGAGCACTCACCAGAACAGTCTCAGCTCTCAGCACCCCTTGAGAGTTCAAGTGAGTTCACCCGTCCGCCTCCGTCCTCTGCTGAGTGTATTAGGGAACACTTTCAGCCCTCTGAGGACTGCATCCCACTGTTGCTGCCTGAGTCTAGCCACTGTGCTGCTCAGTCCCAGCCAGTGTCCACACTGGCGGAGGTCTCCGTACCTGCTGCTTCAGTGTCTGTTTCCACTGGAGGGCCAGAGGAGCCCGTCCAGTCTCAAGCCATGTTTGCTGGCGGTTCTGGAGAACCCAGCCAGCGTCCTGCCTTGTCGGCTGGAGGGCCCGAGGAGCCCGTCCAGCCTCATGCCACGTCAGCTGGGGGTTCGGGTGAGCCCGTCCAGCCTCATGCCACGTCAGCTGGAGGGCCCGAGGAGCCCGTCCAGCCTCATGCCACGTCAGCTGGGGGTTCAGGAGAACCGCACCAGCCTCATGCCACGTCTGCTGGTGGGCCCGAGGAGCCCGTCCAGCCTCATGCCACGTCAGCTGGGGGTTCGGGAGAACCGCACCAGCCTCATGCCACGTCTGCTGGTGGGCCCGAGGAGCCCGTCCAGCCTCATGCCACGTCAGCTGGGGGTTCGGGAGAACCGCACCAGCCTCATGTTTCATCTGCGGGCGGTTCTGGAGAACCCAGCCAGCGTCATGTTTCGTCTGCTGGAGGGCCCGAGGAGCCCGTCCAGCCTCAAGCCGCGTCTGCTGGAGGGCCCGAGGAGCCCGTCCAGCCTCAAGCCACGTCTGCTGGAGGGCCCGAGGAGCCCACCCAGCACCACGCCTCGTTAGCTGAGGGTCCTGGAGGACCCAGCCAGCATATCCTCACATCTGCTGGCGGTCCGGGGAAGTTTGTTCAGCTACCATCTGCTGAATCATCCCCTGTGACTCCTACACCGTTGCCTGCATCCACATCACCGCCTGCAGCATTCACGCCACCGCCTACAGCATTCACATCATCACCATTCGCATCACCGCCTGCAGCGTCGCTGCCGTCAGGTTCTGCAGCCGTCCCGCTGCCGTCAGGTTCTGCAGCCGTCCCGCTGCCGTCATCCACGCCTGGTCCAGCCTCCGTGTCTTCATCCACGCCTGGTCCGGCCTCCGTGTCTTCATCCACGTCTGGTCCGGCCTCTGCTTCGGCTTCAGCTTCAGCCTCGTCTGGTCCAACCTCAGCTTCAGCTTCGTCTGGTCCAGCCTCCGCTTCAGCTTCAGCTTCGTCTGGTCCTGCCTCGCATGGTCCTGCGGTTGCCACACCGCCGTCAGAGCCAGCTCGACCCGTTCCGCCTCGCCTCTGCTGGCCGTTTTCCGGGCCTATTAGGTGGCATCATGGCCTTCGGGGACGGCCTCCGGAAAGGGTTTGTCGCCGCCGCTGGCATCGCGGCTGTCCTCCGGACCTGCTCAGTGGCCGCCACTACCTTCCAAGGGGTCGGCCTCCGGAACTGTTTGCCCGTCGCCGCCGTTGCCGTGTGCACAGTCGGCCTCCTGAACTGTTTTCCCGTCGCCGCCGTTGCTGTGTGCATGGTCGGCTCCCTGACTGTGTTATGGACTAGTGAACAGTCGTGTTTTGGTTCTGGACTCTCGTGCTCCTGGTTTTTTGTGTTTCGGGCCCTCCTTCCTGGGCCCCCTCCGCCCGCCCTGGCTTGGTGCTTGTGTTTTCTGTTTGGGGCTGTCGGGAGCCAGCCCTTTGAGGGGGGGTACTGTCACGGTTCTGGGTCCGTTGGACCCAGTATTTTGAGTTTATTGTGTTTTGATTTATGTTTGCATCAGGGATTGTGTTCTTGTTCTCTTGTCGTGTTATGGTAATGTTTATGTCTATTTAAAGTTCCATGTTTCTGTTTGTCTGGGTCTAAGATGTGGGTTTAGTTTCATATGTCATTTCAAGTCTGTCTCTGTCTAGTCTGTGTCTTAGTAAAGTGTGTTTTGTTTCCTGTTTTATTGTGAAGGTCTGCGTCTCATGTGAGTGTGTTCATTTTTACCTTTGTCTCGTCTTGTTGATTATTCCCAGCTGTGTCCACCACCTGTGTGTAATTCCCCTGTGGTTCTCTGTGTATTTAAGTCATGTCTTCCGTCATTGTTGTTGCTGGTCCGTCTGTGTTTCCACCCTGCGTCATCTGTGTGTTTCCCTGCCGTCACCATCTTGTACCGTCGTCCACCTTGCTTCATGTTTGAGTTCCGGTTTGTATTCAGTAGTTTAGTTGTCTCCAGTCTAGTTTAGTTCGTGCTCCATTTGCTGTTTGTCTATATTTATTTCGTGTCCAATAAACCACCTTCACTCCTCCACTACTGCCTGCAATTGGATCCTCATTTATTATTTTTATACGGCTCATCTCACTCGCCGTGACAAAGAGAACCACATCATCTGCAAACAGCAATGAGGTGATCCTGCAACCACCAAAGTAGAAACCCTCTGACACTTCCTGAGGAACCTGGTCAAATGCCCTGCCCAAGTCCACTAAAGAATGTGTAGACTGGTTGGTCCAACTCCCACAAAACCTTGAATATCCTTGAAAGGATTAAAAAAATGATCTGGTAGTTCTAGTTTGTGTTTAATGTGGCTGTCTGATCAGATGTTTCACAACCAAATTGTCAATCAAACGCTGTGCTAAAAAAACAAAGACACGATTGTAGAAATGACGTTCTCTGCGGCTGAAGTCTCTGTTGTCGAGCAAGCGGCCATTTTTTGGCGAAGGACACAGCGTCCCCGTCACAGTGGCGTTTGATGGCCTTGTTTCGTGGCTATTCAGCCTCTTCTTGAAGGTACTTTTGGTTTTGCTGAATGCAAAGCAGTCACATTAAAGCCAGCGACAGCCACCTCCATCTTTGTGGTTTCAGATTTTCGTGCTTGGCAAATGTTCCTGTGAATTTTTGTTTTGTTTAATTTAATCCCCTCTGACTTCTACATAGAGGCAAAAAATGGTAATTGAGACTGGATTATTACAGGAGACATAGCTTTACAGAATTATAAACTGTTTTATTATGCAGGAAGTCTGGCAGTATTTATTTGTTGCGTGTGTGCGTCGGTGAGAGAAAGAAAGGGGGGGGGGAAAAAGAAGCACATTGAGTGCTGGCACTTAATCCCATGCTGGTGATGGTGGTTGGCATTGTGTGATGCCAGTTAGTGTTTGGCGCCAACACACAGAGGGCATGGTGTGTGTTTGTGTGTGTTAGGGAGGTAAGTGGCGTTAGAGGAGGGTAGATGAAATAAAATCTGTGCGATAGGAAGCGAAGAGGAGACAGTAGAGGTATAAAAGAGGGGAGGAGGAGAGTAATATCAGCGATGGAGTGATGGAGGGGTGTGAGAGGATGAACGGAGGAGAGAACAGGGGAGTGAGAAGCAGCGTAGGGCAACGAGGGCCTCGTCCCCGTGTTTTTGTGTGCGCAACTGAGAGCCTGTACCTATGTCTTTTTGTGTGTTGTGCGTGTGTGTCCCTGCGTCTTTGTACTGCCTAATCTAGGCGTCAGCAGCTTTTTGAGGCTTTTGTGCTGACAATAATCACACAGCGCTCCTCTTTTCAATTCATCAGCAACAACAACAAGGGATCACATGTCCCCCCCCCTTATACAGGATCCAGAGAGAGAGAGAGGGAGGGAGGGGACGAGGGCATGGACCGAGTTAAAGTGGCCATCGCGTTGCCTAGTTACTGCTTGGGTTGACGGCGAGCTGGTGCGTTCAAGCGGTCAACGCCCTCCGCACCTCAGCCGAGCGCAAACAGAGCAGGAAGAAAGTGGCGACGAGCTTACAAACGACCTCCGACTGATTTTTGTTCAAAGAATAATTTATTTCATGTTGCAGTTTGATGGATAAACATGATTAAACCACTGGTCAAATCTGTAGCAAGCATTAATAATCATCATCATCAGAATAACATTAAAAGGAATAATTATTTCAGTTATAAATAATAACAATATCAGAGTGATCAGAGTATTTATTACATCTATACAAGCTACAAATATCAGCATTTGTTGTCTCTTTTTTTTTCTTTTTTGCTTTGTTTCTTTTTTTTCTTCTTCAGCTGTTAAAACCTTAAACACTTCACACATGACCCGGCCGGTGCAGCTGCCCCCTCTCAGCTGTCCAGAGCAGAGAGGAAGTACCTGGGGAACTGGTTTGGTGCTTATCAGGACATTTAATGATTACTTAAAAAAAAATCATGATTGTGTAACACAGATTTCAATTTTTTCCAAAGATTAGTCTGTGGCCAAAGCACCATCTGAGACATACCGTTGTTTTGTTTGCATCTATGAACATCTTCAACACTTTTAATTAAAAAGAAATGTGACACAGTGGTTTAAAGTGAAGGCCTTAAGGGGGGCATCATGGACAAAACCAAGCCTCAAACATATCACAAGAATTTGTTTCATGAATCAGTGCCACGTTTTTTAAGTATTGTAAAGAAAACAGTGACTCATCTTATCGTTTTGACATTGGTGCGTATGTAACAGCAGATTAGGAAACGTGCATTATATCATTTGTCCCCCAGAGGGAACTAAAATGATTATTTGCCTGTTCAGTACAGATCATGTACAGATCAAATAAAGACAATTTAAGGAACGCCTGCGCAAACAGCATATGGAGATACAGGGTTGGTCCAAACAAACAAATAAAACATTTTTAAAAAGCAGCAACATTTCAGTCTGCTGACATTAGGACCTAAATGCAGCTGCTGAATTAATGCATTAGAACAGATTTTTACTTTTTTTTTAGTTACTGTGGATTTTCATCTGAAATGTTTGCAGCTGTCAATTCTAGCATCTGCTAAAAAACCCAGTACTGATGAATCTCTGATGCTCTGGATATGTGAAGAGAAGGGGGCAGCCAGAGAGCGATGGGGCAGGGAGAGAGCCACACAGTCAATATAGACACTCAGTAAGTCTCAGTACAATAAGAGGAGGCTTAAGTAAAAACAGGAGGGGAAATGAATCAGATAAACAACAACTAAGTGGGTTTTTTGCCCAGTTTGTCTGGATTCAGGTGAGGATTTGGGAATGCTACTGTGCTTTCCTATGAGGGGTGTATCTGTGTGCATGTCGTAGAAGAGAGGATGTAAGCTTATACAAAGGAAAGAAAAAAATACACAAACCACTTTTTTGTCTCAAAAATGTCCATGTAACTTAAAAACATCCACAATAAAAAGATCTTTTTTTCATATATTATCTTCTTTAATTTTTAGTCTGCCCCCTGACTCGAAGTCACAGGTCAAATCGTCATCTTCATCGCACCTTTGTTCCTCCGGAGAAGGATGGAAAAGTTTAAACAAGGCGGAGGAAAAAGAGAAGACGAGGGTTTTCAAGGACGAGGAGCTTCTCTGCCAGTTCGATGGGATTCTGTTTCTCACCATTTTGCTTTTTCATTTCCCCAACAAAATATGTTAATTTGAGCATAACCGCACTCTGGGTCGCAGCCCGGCACCTCATGTAAGAGGAAAAGCTTTTTTTCTTCATAGAACATCTTGTTTTTAAAAGACGGGCTGACCAAATGATAACCATAAGCGAAGCTCTCTGGCAGCCTCCGAACAGAACTGCCTGTTCATATCTTTATGAACGTCACAAACCTTCAATCGCATTTCATCACAGACCTCCGACTAGTCTAACTCCGAGCATTTGGCGGCATTTTCCTACAGTCTTCTCACTGTCCTCGGAGGTCTGTCTAGCTTGCTTTGCTTCTTCCCTTGGCCTAGTCAGTCATGGAGGAGCTCTTGTAGACAGTTGGGGGATTTGAAGACCTCAGGAACCTCGCTGTCCAGTTTGCAGATCACTTTGTAGATGGCCTTCTTCCAGGATGGATCGGCATCCTTTCCAGCCACAATGGCGTTGAAGAACTCACGAAGGGTCACCTGGGCCACCTCCAGGAATCGATCAGGAACCTGAAAGGAGAAAAAAATAAATCATGGGTGATATCACCAATTTGATCTTTGAAGGAAAAACTTCCCACTTGTGTTTCTGCATTTCTTTCTGCACAAGCACAGCATATTTCCACCTCAGAAAACCTGGAGTGCAAGAGGGAAAGTAACTGAAAAATGATGTGGACATTAGAACATTGCAGCCAGATGTGACTGTAGTATCCAGTGCCAAAACTATGGATATTAATCTGCCGCTGTAACAGTCCTCACCAGATGTTGGCGCTCTGCTGCAGGAACAGCTACAGGAGAATCAGGGGCGTTAATATTGTAGCTGATCTTAAATTCATATTAAATCCTGTTACATCACAGGACAACTTGAGACGTGTCTTTATGTAAAAAATACAGCAGCACAAAAGGAGGATCGTGAACTTGAACTTGAAATGTGCTCAGAGATTCAGAGTAAACACGTACATGTTGGCGATTATTGCAAATTATTTATTTAATGTTTTTATTCAGTTTAAGTCATGCGCATACTTTATAGTTAATCAACTAATTTTATTTTTGCTTTATAAATGAGATCATTTTATTTCTGTGGCCATAAAAGTCCATAAAATAAATGAAGAAGAACTCAAAATAAAAAAAGACACATTCTTGTGTAACTGTTTGAACAGGTTGGTTTATGCCATATGACATGATACACATGTGCCGTGACTAATACTAAACAATACGCTGTCAAAAAAGGGAGAACTGAAATAGAGAAAAACAACACACATGTATAAATCTTTAAATAGTGAGCAGGCCGGCTTCCAGAATGCTGATGACGCAAAATGATGAAGAATTAAGCGTGCGGCTGTTTCAGGTGACCAAATATTACTATTCCTGTCAGTAAACTGTTCTTCAGAACTTCCCTTCCCTGTACTTCCCCATTCTTAACAACTCCCAGATGTATGTGTGTGTGTGTGTGTGTGTGTGTGTGTGTGTGTGTGTGTGTGTGTGTGTGTGTGTGTGCATGCATGCTCCTTGTGGACACGCACACACTCTCACATAATGGCAGATCACAAACACGCAGTCTTTGACGATGACAGGTGAGCAGTGGTGTGTGATCCGTCAGACTGTGTGTGTTTGTGTGTGTGTAGATTTTAATGCTGTGTGTGTGTCATTGTAACTCTGACAACAGAACAATGGCACACAGAGAGGTACACACACACACACACACACACACACACACACACACACACACACACACACATTTTTCAGTCTTTTTTTCCTGCCCTTTCTCCCGGGGGCAAGATCATACAAAGACACTAAACAACCTGACTGGGATACTCCCCCTCCTCCCTCCTCCCTGTCTCCTTTTATTCTTCTTTTTTGGCTCTTTTTCTTGTATGCAGATGCAAACACACACACACCCAAACACACACAGCTGACTCTTCAAGGCAAGGTACACCCACCTATACACCCCAACAAGCTCACACACACGTGGAGGACGGCACAGAGCTGTCTGGGTGTAACCCCCGTCACGCGTGGCAGGACATGCCAAGGTTAGCTGCCACCAGAACGGATGAATCACTCCACGCACACACACGCATACACAGTCACACACACTCGCAGTCTAAATGATTCCCTGGACTCTCATATACTCTGTCTACCCTAACCTACCCTCTCTCTTTTTTAGCTGGCCCCCTGAGACCACAGTTATTTCAATGAGGCCCTCTGTCATTGTCTTAGTGTAGACGCTACTGTACACACACACACACACACACACACACACACACACACACACACACACACACACACACACACACACACACACACACACACGACATACAAGCTTACTCTCACACACATATAAAAGTTAAAACTTTCCAGGATGGTATCAAAAGTTTGGACACACCTACTCAGTAAAGAGTCTTCAGTAGATTAAAGCTTGGGTAGTCAAAACTCTACTGAGGTCTTTTTCAGGCTTTAGAAAATGTAGCATATAGGTGAGACTTTAGCCAATCACAGGTCACTTAAGACCATATCAAGTAATATAAAGAGCAGAGAGAGAGAGAGTCTGTGTGGGAAGTACGGCCTCAGTCACACAGGCCTTGAGACTGTTTGCTATGGAATAATGCTGATATTTGGCTTCACAAATTATTCCAACTATGCTCTTCTGGACGATGGCCATTTTTTTTCAACCTTTTGAATTACTACAACTTAGGCCACAGTAACAGAGGTCAGAGACCACCTGTCAACCAACCATTCCCCAACTGGTTTGCAAGTGGTTGCAAGTTGTTACCTACACAGAGAGTCTGCACTGAAAAATTTGGTCTCCCGTAGTTTGCATAGAAGAAGCTAACTTGTCTGCAGACACTAACCAATTACTGAGTGTGACATTCAACACGAACCATAAATGAGGAAGATTCACCTTTACATTTTCACTTTGAAGGCAGACAGTCTCTGTTTCTGATTTGTGTCTAACTTGACTATTTAGCTTGGAGACCTTCGCAACTTGCTAGCTTTCATCGCATAGAGGTCTGCGGGTATGTTACGATATTTATCTTTCAGACCAGTTTTACTTCCCTGCTGCCATTAATCTCCAGGAGTCAGTCAGGGAATACACATTTTTCCCTAGCGACCAGAGGTTGCCTGGTCTGTTAGGCCTGTGTGATTGGGGCCCAAGTTGTAGTGATGCTATTGGTTGAACAAAAGACTTTGGCACAGTTGGCACAAGCCAAATATCAGCATTACCTGTTTAAGAAGCATCTACCAGTCCTTACAACACAGTGAAGGAGTCTACTTCTAAAATCAGATCTGCTTTTTCTTTTTTGATTCTGGTCTCCTACCACCTCACTGTGGAAGAAATAAAAAGTGGCATAATGCACAGAATTTTGTAGGAAGCAAAGTTTTTAGGCAAAATATGCTTTACATCTTATTCTTCATAGTAGCTGCCTCCATGTTGATAACTCTTGGCATCCACTCAGAGCTTCATGAGGTCATCACCTGGAATGCTTTCCTTACACTCTTAAAGGAACGTCCACATGTGTGGTGCACTTGCGTTGGATGCTTTTCCCCTCACTCTGCAGTGGAGGCCAGATGCAGTGCACAGTCACTCTCTGTGGTTAAACTGTCCTTCAATTCAGTGCTTAATTCATAAGTTAGAAAGCCCTGTAGCTTAGGGAGGGTGAAAACGTCTTGAGACCCATAAAAACACACAGTACACTGGACAGCTGGAGGTGTGTCCTGTTGGAAAAAGAAATGATGGCTCCGCTTAGTGCAAACCTAATGAGACGATGTGTTTTTGCACAGTGCTGTTGTGACCAGTTTGGATGAGAGCCTATTGAATTCTTAATCAGTCCCCAGCAGTGTCACCTGCAAAACAGCCCAAAACATCCCACCTCCTCCCAAATTCATGATGCATCGCATGCAGAGATGGAACAAACTCTCACTCTTGCTTTCCTGACGTGGTTCCATCAGGCTCATCAACAACTGTTTAAAAACTACGCTTGGATAAACTTTGGAAATCCTTGACATTTTCCAGCTTGAATGAAAGTCAGCGCTGTGCGATAGCACAGATTTTGATATCGATCCAATATCAAGCAAATACAAAGCCAGTATTGCCGATACCGGTACCGATACCTTTAACCAGGAAGCTTATGTAGGTGAGAGCAGTGGGTCATGGTTTATGAGCTGAATCATAATCAATCTGCAAATTCTGAAAACATTTTAATAACCACTTAGTGACTGGGTTTTCCACATTAATTAGTCAACACAAGAAAACACTTTCAGCTTTTCTTGAAACAGTTTTTTTCCCAGTTCTGGTTTGACTTTAACTGCATTTTATTGGCTTTGTAGCAATACTTTTATTAGCTGACTCTAATCTAATCTGCACTAAAAAGAAAAGAAAAGTTTCTCCATCTTCAATAAACATGTACAATTTGAACAAAATGCAACTGAAAGATATAAAATCAAAGTTGTTTTTTTTTATTTAATAATGAGTCAAATATGTTATTAATGTGCTTGTATAAACAGAATGGATACCAATCAAGTAAATTTCATTTGACTAGATTCTGTTAAATCTCACATTTCACATTACTTACATTACTATGTATATAAGTATAACAGAAATACATGGAAACTTTAATCTAAATTGTTAAAGCCAGCATTTTGGGAATAATATATTTATTATTTTCTGTTATTTTTAGTGGAAACTGTAACTGGGTAAAAGCAGTTCATTAAAAATATTATTAACAAACTCTTAGCAGAACTTTGTGTCTGCATTTCTTAAAAAAGGGCAGTAGATCAAACTTTCTGGACTGTTTAAAACTATTTTTGTTATACTTTAAATTTGCTTTTACAGCTCCTGTACAGGCTTAGCCTCACAGGTCTAAAACCATCACATCATCTTGGATTTCTTAGTCTTTTTAGCCACATTAATACAGACAGAAGCTATAACCATGACATCATTTATAAAGAATACAATATAATTCCCTTTCATAGCAAAAACTAGATTATACCATCAAACCTCGGGAGGTGCTACAACTACATACTTGCTTTTTACCTCTGCAGGAAATCAGAGAAAACCACTAAGTCAAGATGCTGGTTAATGGTTGCTGTGAAACTGCCCGTGGGACAAATAAAAGTTGAAACCTGAGCTTGATCTTTAAGATGAATGTGCCTTTGAGGCGTCCTCTCCCTCCCAGAGCACATCCCTTCATCCTTTAGTTGTTAAAATCGGCTCTTATCTTAAACCAACACAGATCCCCTCCGTTTCAACATCTCCTTGCATAAATTGCATTTCCGCACTGACATTTATATTCTCTGCATGTATGTTAGTGGTGTAGAGCCTGTCGTAGTCTCCGATGCACCTTTAGCACCTAATGAAATATTTTCCCACGTCTGCTGTTTGTGACTGATGATCTGAAATCGCAAAAACTGTCGAGTTGCACACTTGCACTGCGAGACATTCGCTGACCTTGACCTATAAGTGCCCTGCTGCGGGCGCCTCTTCAGCGTGATGATCACCGTGTGTTTTTCGGGATGACGCGTGTCATCGCGGCAGCGGCGAGAGAACTCAAAGTGCTGAAGCAAGACGACAAAAAGGACACCGCTGACTCAAAGAGAGGCAGGGGGAGAAACGCAGGAAGAAAAGAAGGGAACAAAGAAGGGAGGATATTGTGTGTCCGGTTTGGTGTCGGCTTAACTGGACAGCCCTGCGCGCACGCATGCACGCACGCACGCACGCACACACACATATACAAACACACACACACACAGACACATACTTCGGTCCAGATGCCCAGATTTGTCTGGCCATCGTAAATCAGTCCAATAAAGAGATCTAAATTAGGCCATCATCAATACAGATGGGCATGTTTTCCCTGTGTGTGTGCGTGTGTGTTTGTGATTTACTCCTGGCTAGGATCTTGATTTGGTATCTAGTTGCCAGGAGAGAGAGAGAGACGGCGGAGGATTGGGGGAAAGTGGGAAGGAGAAAGAAAGCTAAAGAGGAAGAAAGACACTTCGTTCCCAGTAAACATAATTCGCATGATTGCTCCGGTTTGGTGGGTAAATATTGGATGAAGGGAGGCTCAATTACTCTCTCTTCACACACACAGACACAGATGTGCACACACACACACACACACACACACACACACACACACACACACACACACACACACACACACACACACAGAAGGACAAGAGCCTGTAAATCTCTAAATCGCTGCCCAACAAAGAGGCCTACTGGGACGCCCTCGCTCCTGCTTTTTCTCTTTTTTTGTCTCCTTCCTTTTTCTCTCATCCACTCGCTCTATCCCTTCATCATCCGCCTCACAGGCTCATCCTTTCCTGATCTCTTCCTGGAAGTTTATTCTTATGAGAAATCAGAGTGTTTATCGTCAGGCAAATTCATCACCCTCGCTTATAGAGACTAGTGAATATCTGAACTGCTGTTTTTCTTTTGTTGACACATTTAATCGCAGTCCATCTATTCTCTTCTTTCATTTGTACATTTCTATACTAGTTTAAAAGTAGGGATTTCCCAAAAAAATTTGAATTTTTTTTCTCCTAAATCTGATGCGTTTTGTGTTTCTAGTAGCGGTAAAAGCAATACTAATTTACATCAGTATCGGACCGATACCGATACGTAATATCGATACGTAATATCGGATCGGTCCGATACTGATGTAAATTACTGGATCAGATATCGGAGAGAAATAAAAAAATGTAATCGATCCATTAAATATCAAAAAAGCACCTCACAAAACTTGCAACATGGCGTAACTCGGCTCATAACCGTAGCATGTCGGAGCAGTGTGCTCACGTGATAGAGCGGCTGTGTGTATTTGTAGCCTCGCTACCAAACCAGCTTAAACTTGATAATCTGTTGTTAGAATTTATTTAATATTACTTTCTACACCAGGATCTTTTTCTACGTAGCTGACGGCTGGTAACTGTGCAGGGGCGGATCTAGCAAAGTTTAGCCAGGGGGGCCGATAGGGCATTAACAGGGAAAAGGGGGCACAAAGACATACTTTTCTTTCTTATTCTCGTTTAAAATGTCTAGCTTTTAATAAATAATTGTCTGAATCTTACACCCAAAGTTTTAATCTTATGTAAAATATATAGAAGTCCATTACTATATATAGTAACTGTTAAGTCTAATATACCCTGGTAAGCTATACTACTTTTTCCTTTGGGAAGGTATGATCTGTGCAGTCTGCAATTCTGTAGAAGAAAGATGTTGAATCTATTTAATTATTCTTGAAAAATAATTTATTTCTGTGCATTTTTTTTTCACACTGCATCAAGTTGCAGTTGAAAAAATTAAAATTGATTACGTCGATTAAGCATCATGAGGTGGAGGGTGGGGGGTGGTTCCCTATTTTTTTTTTTTGCTGGAAGTTTGTAACCCTATTAGTTAGGTTGCTTACTCTTTAAAATACCAGAATAGGAAGGATGGAGTAGGTTTAAGTTCATTAGATTGATCAGTTTTGCTGAACTATGAAATATTTTGGGTGCAGTGTATTTTTTACATACAGGTATAACAGAATAGCTTTAGTGTTGTTGTTTTTTTAAACTTGAGTATGAACTTATACAATATGCAGCAAGATATAAAAAAAAACAGTTTTATTGATTAAAAAACACTATATCGGATTCATATCGGTATCGGCAGATATCTAAATTTATGGTATCGGTATCGGACATAAAAAAGTGGTATTGTGCCATCTCTAGTTCAGATTGGGATAACTGTGCTGTTGGCAAACATAGTGGAGTCTGCTGTGGCTGAAAACACAAAGGAAAGATCACCAGCGAAAGAAAATGTCAGCACCCCGGCCTGAAAACACGAACACGACCGGTAACCACTTAGCAACAGTTACGCCTGTTTACTAATTTAGTCTTTTTTAACAGTGCGGGCCACGAGCACAAAAGGGCAAGGTTGCATTCAAATATTTTTAGAATAAAGGAGAGCCCTTCATAAGTGGGTTACTTTTTTATGTTTATTTTGTCCCATTTTAACACATTCAAAACATGATAGCTTCAGGGTCACCTGGTCCAGCCCCAACTATATGCTTTATTAAGTCTTAAGCCTAAGCTTAAAAGTAGAGAGGGTGTCTGTCTCCTGAATCTAAACTGGGAGCTGGATCCACAGCGGAGTGGCCTGAAAGCTGAAGGCTATGCCTCCCATTTTACTTTAAATACTCTAGGAACCACAAGTAACCCTAACCCACAGTTTGAGAGTGAAATGCTCTAATGGGGCGATATGGTACTATGAGGTCTTTAAGATAAGGTGAGGCCTGATGTGACCTTGTGCTTTCAACAAGTGGAGAAAATCAATTTAACACAAATTATGAATCAAAACTCCGACATCCAGGCCTCTACAGGCCATTTTTGTGTTAAGATGCTACATTTGCACCTAGTACACCTACTTTAGGGCTCCTAAAAGAAGTTTCGGGGATGCTGTTGAACAGGAAGACCTTTGGTAACAACTGTTCCTGCATTTGCTTGGTGACGGGTGGCCACAGTGACAGCATCAGAACAACGAGAGCGTCACGCCATTGTCGTTCCAAAGAAAGAAGTCTTTGGCGTATTTTACCAGCTCTAGCCCTCTGCTTCCTGTTTTTTTTTTTCTTTTTTCTTTTATGGTCTGCCATCCTTGTCATCTACAATGTGATGCCGATGTTTATCCATATTTGGCAAAATCCACCGACCTCCGCTGACACAAAAGGATGTGATCCTTGTTTTGAGGGTGTGCTTTTAAAAACAGGCAGTACTTAGTCTTTAGCATAAAAACTAAGCAAGATAACATCTAACTGAGGTAACAAATAGGCAGTTGTTCAGAAAATTATGAATTTAGGTCACTGATTTGATATCACTGATGTTGTGACAGTACTGGGACATCAGAGTCACTCAGCAGCAGTGATGGCACCGCCTCCCTCCATCCTTTTATGCTTTCCTCTGCATCGCTCATCACCTGCTCACCTTCTTTTCTCTCCTTTTCCCTCCCTCTTCCTCTGAATTTAAGCCACTCCTCTTCCTCTGACTCCCCGTATCCTCCCAGAAGGATTAATGCCTTTTCTCTTCATGTTGTCACCATGAGACCCAGAGTGATGCATATGCTCTGTGTGTGTGTGTGTCTGTGTCTTCATGTCCTCAGCTGCCTCTGCTTTCCATATGTCTTCTGCTCGTCTATCTATGTTGTTTTTTCCTTTCCATCCTCACTCGCCGTCTTGCACAGAAAGAGGAAACAGACAGATTGTGCTCTTAAGAAATCACTATACAAACACCATATGTTTGACTATGAAGGTGTGCAAACAGAGACTGTGTGTGTGTGTGTGTGTGTTGTTCCTTCTGTTTTCTGTAAGTCTGTCTGCTTCGCTCCGTCAGTGAAGGAGATGTCTGTATTTGATTCAAGATTCGCTTGAATGCTTTCACTTGCGTGCTTTGCTTGATCATTGATCATTTTTGACCTTGCTTGTCTTTTTCAAACCTCCTCCTTAGTCTCTTTAATTTCACATCAAACACACAAACACACACTCACGGTCTTTTTCTTCTTTGCTATTAATTCGCTCTGTGGCCTTGAGGTCCACTGTGCTGTCGGTCAGTGGAGTATTTCTCTATCATGGAGACAATACTGGAACTCTTTCATGTGCTGCTCCTTCTGTGGACTGAGCAAATGCTGTTATATGAGTGTGTGTGTGTGTGAGGCACTGAGTGGATGTATCTTTTTTTGTGCCAACACACAGGCATCTGCTTCCTTTTTCCTTCTCTCTCACTCTCTCGCTTTCACTGCTATCAGACCTGGCTCTTGTCACACACACCCTGGCAGGAAAATACAAACACACACACACACACGTGCAGGCACACACACACAAACACACAGCCAGCAAAGAGAGTCCATTCTCCCTCTACATCTTTTTCCTGTCACCCTTTCTCCTTCGACAGGAACATTCTGTATTTTAGCTCAGTGCAATTTTCTGTTGATTAGAGGTCTAAGAGACATCCAAATGACACAGAGCTGCCCTGTTTTTGTTGTTGTTGTTGTTTTTTTTAAAGCGTTTGAATCTAGTTTAAAAGTAAAAGTTTGGTAGATGTATGCATCACCGCTAGCCATTGTTTCAGCATTTCAGCAGTTGTATGCTGAGGGGAGAAAGAAAAAAGTCCAAACCAAAGCAGGTAAGCTTTAAAGAGGAAGTGGTAAGACGCCTGGGAGCCCAACACATCACAAAGTTATGTTACTTAATGTTAGACAATGTGACTGTCCAGAGCTCTGACCATGTTATGCATGAGTAGAATCTCCTTTTCTTCTACATATAGAAAAAGATCTAACGGCATTTTTAAATTGGAAAAATGGGCACTTGGTAAGTCTGAGTGTCAATCCATTGCAATAGAGAATAAATCTCCTGTTCCTGATGAGCTCCACTGGTGCCCCCTTCTCTATCAGGACCCACTCGTCAACTAATCAACATCTGGAAGGAAACGTGAATGCAGACGGACACATTTGCTGGTGGGTATTCCTGAATCTTACCTGTTAACTCTGGCTCAGTCTTAAAAAAATCTTTTTTATTTCATATTTTCCTGTGGTGGATCTCACAGCGGTCTAGATTTAGCTTGTGGTGCTTAGTGTTACAGCGTTCAGCATAGTTGTAAGACTAACGTTTGGTTAAACGCTGAGTCAGAGATATTGGCTGGAAGATAAACTTTTTGACCGAACTGTGCAGAGAGTGAAACAAAGGGAACCACAACCATAGTAAAGGGTCCCAGCCAGGCTTGAATCTGAGCCTACTGACATATGGGTCACCTGCACTACCTAGTGAGCTATATGTGCCCTAAGATGTTGACTTTTTATCCCATCTGTGTCTGCATTCCTTTGTTTTCCTACATTTAAACTCATCCGTTCATCATTAAGAAAGAAGCCTCCTAAAGCTCACCTGCGTCTGTATCTTGCCCTCTGGTTGCATAATTTTAGCGTGACACACCTTAGAAGCTGTGAGTTTGGGGACCCCGAACATTTAGGAGCTTTTGAAAAAAAGCCACACACCATTCAGCCTCCCAGCCACTTCACATAAATAACATAGAGCTACCTAAGTCGCTCTTTGACACAGTCACTGAAATTCGCAGTGGGCACGTAGCGGCCATTCCCACGTAAATCAGGAAACATGATGCTGATTCACAGCTTCCTCACACACAGGTGAATAAATATCAATTTGACGGCATATCGATGCGTCTCATCTGTTTCTCAACAATGTGATTTGTGAGTGCCTGAGTGTGAGCTTTTAGTCAGTAAGTGTGACATTAGAAGTCAGAGTGGAGACTGGAGGCTCCTCCAGGACATCGGCAATATGTTTCCTTTCTCAGCTGCTCTTTTGTCAATCAGTCACTGATCTCACTGTCAGCAGGACAGTGACAATAACGTTTCTCTTTGTTCAAACGGCATGTGACTGAGAGGAAGGGTCTGCGTCCTGAGATTGGGCCTGTGTGTGTGTGTGTCTGTTGTCACTATCTCATCAGTGTCTGCGTTTTGTGTGCTATCATTACAAGCGTCTTCGTTTCTCCGCCTGCTCCGGTTTCGCGCGTGCCTGTTCACACACGTGCTGTTCCTCCTCAGATGTGTGTGTGTGTGTGTGTGTGTGTGTGTGTAGTCTTCCTTGTGTGCGTACGTTTATGTGTGTCACCCATAAAGAACAATAGCCTTGGTCATCTGACTGAGAGGCTGCAGACCACTAGCATCACATGATAGAGGCTGAAGGCCACGTCTTTGTTACCAGGCCTATTGTTAAAGCTAAGGAGACAGCTGGGGTAGGAGAAGGGAATCACTGCATGCTCAACACACACACAGAGTTACAGGAAGACCATACACAGTCACACACATGCACAAACACACACATAAACCGCCCCTCGTGACTCCAATCAGGCTCAGTGACAAAGATGATGCCTTCTTCTTCTCAACTGGAATACTAAGACACACACACACACACTGCAGGCAGATAGCTATAATTATAGTGACAGAAACTGGCAGGTGGCATTGTCTGCAGCATACCGCTCTCTGTCAACCAGCAATAGAAAGCAAGAGATGCCGGGGAAGACTCGGAGCTCATTCTTGGAATGACAGCAGCCTCGAGAGTGTGTGTTCATGTGATTTATGGATCTGCGTGTGTCGCACAGAAACCCAGTCCCACATATACAACTTATAATGAGTAATTAAAACAATGCACCTTTCAAAACCTCAAGGCTTTTGTAGAGAAGTGAAGTCACGAGGAAACTCTCGTTAAACTGTGTCTGCTCATAATTAGAGACACACTTCAGTGTTTTGACTTCACCTTTTAGCACGACTCAGATCTTTTCCTAAGTGTTTCAATAGCCTGCAGTTCACAATGTGTTACAGGATGCTGGTGTCAGGTGTCGCTGTCCCGACCTCTGTAGTGCCCATCCCCCTTCACCCTGACCTACGCAGGCATATACACAGCAAAGCAAATAAGTATGGTATAACAGCTTCATAGAGGACTAACACTTGTACTGTTAATCTGAGCTGGTTCCCTTACGCCCTTTTAAACATTTGTATTTTAATTTGTTCTTTTAATATTTTTACAAGGGCGGGAAACATTAAATACCTGGGGGTGGTGTCAAATTAAAAGCTGGTGTCTCTAGAAGTGCTCAAAACCCAACATCACATGAAGCACAGCGAGCGTACTTTAAATACCAAGTCCAAAGCTCTGAATGCAGAATGAGGCAGAGATCAGAGCTGAGAAGAAAAAAAAAAGAGGGTGGAGAGCGAAAGAAAGCAGGACAGGTGTAGTCTTTGAAATTCACCTCCTCTCAAAAGGGCTGATGAATTACTGTGTGTGTGTGTGTGTGTGTGTGTGTGTGTGTGTGTGTGTGTGTGTGTGTGTGTGTGTGTTTGTCCCTTCTGGGTAGGTTATGACTAGAAGAGGTGAGGACGGCAGACAGACTGATTAAAATTAAGGGAACAATGACAAACTTAAGGTTGACGCTGATACAGAGAACGCATATTTAAGAAATGGGGGAAAAAATCTGCACTCAGGGTTTTGTTTTTTTTATTGTTACCAGTGTGAAGAGAAACACGCCTCCCAAAATCGATTCCTGGGAGTTGAGCTCAGACCCCCTTTTCACCGGGCTCACGTGAAGAAGAAGCGGAAAAGACGATTGAATAGATGAATAACGAGAGCGAAAGGGTAACAAAGAATCTAAAACGGCGGAGAAAGACATGAGGAGTTTAGCCTTTCATGAAGTGCACAGCTTATGAAATCGGATAGCCCTGAAATATGAGTGTGTGACCAGCCTGTGGCCTCCAGGTGTTTGTGAGTGAGTGTGTGTATGTGTCGTTCAAAGTCAAAGGGTAGATTTTAGCAGAAACCACACCCACCCTTCAAGGGAGGGCATCTCTGCTCCTTTCAGACAAATACAAATGAGTATCTGTGTGTATTTGTGTGTGTGTGTGTGTGTGTGTGTGTGTGTGTGTGTGTGTGTGTGTGTGTGTGTGTGTGTGTGTGATGTGCAGCTGTGCTGACAGAGACAGTAAGGATCCTTGAACTGGAAAGATGAGAACGTCCTCTAGAAGGCTTCATAAAAACATCTCATTGTACATCTTATCGCTCATTGAATTCTCACACATGGAAACTTAACAGTCTCGTCCCCATCCACGCACCAGGCCTCCATTTTTCCACAGTTAAGTATAATTTCCACTAGCTCCCACTCGGCTGGACTCGACCCAATTTCCAACATTTTCCATTTCAACTGTGTACCACCTAATGTGTGCAGAGATGTTACAGCAATGCGATTAAAGTC
This sequence comes from Aulonocara sp. 'chitande type north' Nkhata Bay, assembly GCF_057382095.1. Lineage (NCBI taxonomy): Eukaryota > Metazoa > Chordata > Actinopteri > Cichliformes > Cichlidae > Aulonocara > Aulonocara sp. 'chitande type north' Nkhata Bay. The sequence goes on from NC_141365.1 coordinate 29,718,025, forward strand.
CCGTGACATCATTTGTATGAGACACAAACACAGATATCAAGGCGATGCTGTCATTTTTCTTGTTGCTCTCACGACTCATCGAGTGCCACCAATCAGTGGCGAGCAGTCTGCTGACGCCACATTTTCAGACCGACTCAGCTCGCTTGGAACTCTGGCCTCAGCCTCCAAGTAGATACGCCTATGGTATCAAAGTCCTATGTGACTTCCTTATTGAGTTATCGTGTTCAAAAGATTTTCAAAAAACTTGACCTCTGACCTTAAGGTCAAGGTCACTCAGATTCAAGCTCGTCTGAGATTTTTAGTAGATACACCTGTGGCATCAACTTGAAACTCCTATGTCACTTTGTTCTGAACTTATCGCATTCACCAACTTGGGTGTCCAAGTCACCCAGCTGCCCGCCCCGCAGGGTGAGAAGAATACCTCATCAGCCTTTTATGGCTGAGGGGTAAAAATGTTCCTGGTACCAGGCACTACCACCTAATGGAAAACCCTAAAGCCTGAGCCGAGACGAGCCGAGCTGAGCAGGTACTGGTGGAGTCAGTCTGCATGTTTAGGAATGTGCTCCCGTTTGCTCTGGCAGGCCTAACCCACCAAAGCATAAATCCTTAATAAGTTCAAAACACACACTCTCAGGCAAGTCAGGAGCGGCGCGCCTAATGCTGCTGGCAGCCTTAACCAACAACTCGTCAATCTGTTCTCGGTATATTAAAAAAAAGAGGAAACATTTCTCTCCCTCCTGGCAGAAGGTAGGAGCTGACACCTTTCCCTGAGCGTCCTGGCAAAGAAAACCCCTCTGTCTTTTTTTTGTTTGGTTTTTGAAGATGAGACTATTCCCTGTTTCCTCTCTCCCTTACTCCAGTTTCCTTCTTCTTTTCGCCTTCCTCATTAGTTGGTGGGCAGAGCTGCAATTAGCACAAAATTGTTTCAGAGATTGGGGGGGGGGGGGGGGGGGGGGTGAGGAGAGAGTAAGGATGGAGAGACAGTGAGAGAGAGGGAGAGGTAAACAAGACAGAAGAGTTGAAAGAATGTGGCTGGAGGAGAAGGTAATTAATGAAGGTGCTATAATTACTGGGGCCTGTTTACGCCAACACACACACACACACACACACACACACACACACACACACACACACACACATCACTTACCTTTCCACTGCAATAACTATTTAAAATGCTGGCCCTGTAACTTTACTAATGACAGGCTTTTTTGTTTCCTCAACCGAAGCATGGGCCATTTTAAAAATTCACCACATAGAGCTTTAGTTAAGATTTGGCTCCATTTTAACCAGGAAAACATAACCTTGGAAGTACAAAGATGTAAAAAGTAACAATAATAAAGATGATGACACAATAGTAAGAGTAGACATAAGATGGGATGGAAGGATTATGGAGGGGAAGAACAAAAATTAGAGCAAAGGTGGAGGGAAAAGTTAAGGGGACAACGGGGAGGAATTGGAGGGCGATAAGAAAGAGGAGGAGAGGAGAGGACAAAGGCAAATGAAAGGAGGATGCGAAGGAGAGGAGGTGACGAAGAGACCATATCAATAGAGGACACATTCAGCAGGAAGAGGGGGAGGAAGGAGAGGGAGCAAGGAAAGAGCAAAAAGTGGAGGAAGGAGAGGAGGGAGGGAGGTGCGATGGGGACAAACCAAGGTGGAACTCTGATGATGCTAAATTTGGCGAAAGGAGAAGACTTCTGTGTGTGTGTGTGTGTGTGTGTGTGTGTGTCTGTGTGTGTGTGTACATGTCGGGAGACTTGCTGAATCGGCCGTGGTTCCAGTTTCACGCCTCTGAGTTTGACAGAGGGGGAGAGAGAGAGGGGAAAAGAGAAGGAGACAGAGAGAGCGAGAGGGTCCCTAGCCAGTAATGTTCCCTCAGGGCGGAAAAGAAGGAGGGAGGTGAGGAGAGGAGGAGGAGGAAGAGGCAGGCACGAAAGGGGACAAAGTAGGGGAAGAAAATGTATATGCACAGTTACAAACACTTCATTGCTTGGAGAACACTCGACCTTTTTCTAATGTCCTTACAAGCATTATAGCTTTATAGTATAACTATCAACCTTCATAACTTCTAACACAATCTGTATTTATACTGATTTACTATATTTACTGTTCACCACAAGTCTTCTTAATCAGACATCTGTTAAGACCAACTAGGCTAATAATAAGTTATTGACTTTATATAAAAGCTGGATGTGGCCTCCAGGTCTGAAGAACAATCTATCATCTAATTACCAAACAAGCTGAATCACCAGACCAAGGTGCTGGACCCATCTGGCGTATGTTTTAAGTATCTCGCTCTTCGCACTGTGTAGCTGCATGTGACCAAAACAGCTGGACAACAAATGTAAAATGAAGCTTCGGATACAAAAAAAATCACACCCCTTGCCTTCAACTGCAAAAACCTGTCATAATCGGCATTCTTTCCCATGGCCAGCAGAGGGCAGCTACTCCGATGCAAAAAATTAGGCAGATCACATAGGTACGGTGGCCCTGAGAGGGCAAATGCACTGAAAAGCACAAAAAACATAATGGGAACAGATAAAAAATAAACAAAAGATGAATAAAATACATCGGAAATAGAAAAACCCCCCGCAGCAAATGCTAAGAAAATACAAAAATAAGAAAACAAGTGTTTTTGGGGACACAATAACATGGCAGAAACAACAAGCTAACAGCAAACGGCTAATAGCAAAGAGCAAACAGCTTTATTTCATATGAACCATAAGATTAAAATACTCAATGCATCATTTTCTCCCTAACAACACTGATTTATACTGTGTCAATACCAAGTTCAATCCTTTGCATTCTTTACTTCTTGTCACTTCCGCGGCTTGTCCGTCCCATTATTGTATCCCCAGAAACACTTCTGTTGTGTTTTATTCACATTCTTTAGTATTTTGTGGGCTTTTGCAGCATTTTTCTATTTGCTGGTGTTTTCTTAAGGTGCAGTTCATTTGACCTCTCAAACCCGCTGTATATTGGAGTCAGTTGGCACAGCAAAAAAGGTCGTGAGTTTGAATCTAACGGCCAGCTGGGGTCTTTTTGTGTGGAATTTTGCATTTTCTCCACAGTACAAAGACGTGCATGGGTCGGTTTAACTGGCACTTCTAAATTGGCCATTAGTGTGAATGTGTTATTCCTGCAACAGGCTGGGGAACTGTTCAGGGTGAATCTCACCTCACTATAATAGCTAGACTTCAGCCCCACTATGACCCTAAACTGGGTTTTATTTCTCTATTATTTGTCTATCAATTGTGAGTTTAAAGTGAAAAATGAACACAATATGAAACTCATTTTGTAATATTTGTCCCAGTTAAACTAAAATAGATGCAGTAAAATATAGTTTATCAGCTGACTCTTTCCCTCAGCCCTCCCTGTGTCTGGTTGTTCCTGTTAAAAGTGAATTTTTCCTTCCCCCTTTTACCAAATGCTTCCTCACAGGGGGTTACTTGATTTTAGGGGTTTTCTCTTTATTATTATAGGGTCTTTACCTTACAATATAAAGATCCTTGAGGTTGCTGTTGTTGTGCTTTGGCGGTACATAATATATATGTTATTTAATTGGCAATAAACTAGTACATACCACTGAGCACGCTCAACTCAAGACTCCATCTTTTACGTAAGGTTTGTGGTCTCGATAAGGCTCTAGTTTTTGTGTTTGTCTTGTACGCGAAAACCTAGCCACTGAATGATGTTTTTCCAGTACTTTAATGTAGTCCCCTTATTTTAAAGTTTAATCAAATGCAGCTAAGAACAAATAAGATCATTTTTAACAGTGTTTGGTTACAAGTGCACAACATCACATGCTAATTCTTAACAAAACGTGTTTAATGGCTTTAATAGCTCAGTTTCAGGTTTAAAGAGTTTGTGGGCTGATTTTCAAACTGCACTGTGCAGTCAAATGGATGCAACTAATGAATGCATGAACGGTACAAACTCAAATCAAACACTTTCTGTCATCAAAAGCTTAACTGAAAGCTTTTGATGATTTTAAAAAAAAACAGCTAGTAATGATCCTACCACAGGTTCACCTACAGAAACCTTGTTGTGACTTTTACTTCCTCTAGAAAGTCAAATATGATTGTCTTCTTGGCCAAAAAAGTGCAACTGAGCCCTGGTTTAAAGGTCTTCTGGACCCAGTTTGAACTTTAAACCTGACCCTCCTATCTCTATAAATAATCACACATACTCATTATTTGCATGCGTGTGTCCGCTTCCTGTACATGCTCTTTTCATACACACCTGTGAAATGCTACCTGACTCTTGTTATGCAAACTATGCAAAGCATTTGCTATTCATTTCTCCAAATAGCCTACTTCAATATCACAAACCCTTTGCAGCATGAATATGAGGGTGTGTCGTGTCTGCGAGTCTCTTTATCCATTTAAGCTTTGGCATTTGTATCCTTAAGCAAAAAAAGAAAAAGCGAAGTGTGCGTGTGTGTCAGTGATAAGGTGTAAGCTAATGGACATCTAAATGCTGCTGATGTTACATTGGATAGTTTAAGGGCCCTCAGGTCCCCTTAGACCAATACTGGAAGAGGAAAAGTGAGAGACGGAATGTGACTTCTGCAAATCGCTTTGACAAGGACACCCGTGCCTCGAGCGGCGTCCTCTCTCGCCTCATCGAGCACACACACAGCAACATCCACACCTCAGCAGAATTGTGAGGTGACTGTTGCACTCTGAACAGCTGACTTGGTGGAGGACATTTGTGTGAGTGAGTGTGTTTGAGCTACGCTGAATTCAGTTTTAATCCGGTAACGAGAGAAACGGGTAGAAAGTATGGGAAACTTTTCAGTCTTACTAGATCGAGGAGGCTTTTGATTTCTGAAATGTTTGGAGAAAAATGGTACTTTAATTAAACTGAAGGCAACCTGACATTGCATTCCAAAGTTTGGCAAACAGATATTTTTTATTAAAAAACAAACAAACAAACAAAAAAAAAGACCTTTTCCAAAAAATGTCATGTTTTTGGAAGATTTTGTATGGGTTTAAGAGAGAAGTTAAACCACCAAACTTTGCAAGAGAACACCACTAAAGATAAAACATAAGTTTAAGAGGGCTTACCATTAAAGGTGGAGCACAATATTGAAGCAGCGATATATCTTATTGCTTCAACTTTCAATATGTGAGCTACACACTAGTGCAGGTGTACCTAAAGCAATGGTAAACAGTGACAGCCGACCAAAGCAAATCATTGAGCTGATTAAATGAAACAAATATCACACACACACACACACACACACACACACACACACACACACACACACACACACACACACACACACACACCATGATACAGTGAGTAAATACACAAGTTCTGCTTTTTGTCTTTTTAAGGGTATTACTATTTTTTAGTTACTCTGATACTAATGAAGCATCATAGATAAACAACATATCAAGTAGTACAGACGTGCTGTAGAGTGACAGTTTCCCACTGTTGCTTACTTTGAGTTTCCCTCCCTATTTGCCATTTTCTCTCCATATTTTCTGTCGTTGAGTGGAACGTCTACTTCCTGTTATACAAATTAATACACCTGGCGTCCCCTAAAAAGGACAGCCCAGCTTACCTCAAAGTCGTTGGCCTTGTTGTAGTGCATGTTGAGTGCCCTGAAGAGTTCGGCATCTCGCCCCACAGTCAGCTCCTCGACAGCAGTCACACCCTCGTTGATGGCCTGCCGAGCAAACTTCTCCATCTGGATGTAGTAGAACTCCCTGAAGTTGCTGAACCACTTGATCAGCTGGGAGGTGATGCATCGATTGAACTGTACGAGAAGAGCATCATAAATATAAAAAAAAGAGCTTTAACATTACATTTCCACCGCATGCACATGTTCCCGTAGAGCTGGGATTTTCCGCATGTGTGCAATAGAACTGTTGGTCTTAATAGCAAAATCACAACATGTCCTCTAATGTTGTGTGTTTTAATTCAACTAAATTGAATTAAAACTAATTAAAACTAATTCAATTTAGTTTTATTTACATAATCACAACGACAGTCACCTCGAGGTGCTTTATATTGTAAATTAAAGACCCTACAATAATACAGAGAAAGCTCCAACAATCACTCAACCCACTATGAGCAAGCATTTGGCGACAGTGGGAAGGATAAACTGCCATTTAACAGGAAGGAACCTCAGGGAGTTTGTTATTTATGTTTGTGTTCTCTTTTTAGCAGCATCAGGTTGTGTTAAAGTATTTTTTGTTGAATCATACCAATTAACATGATCCATTGTGCAGAAATTTTTGATGACTTTTGGTTGTAAGGTAACAAATCTTCGAAAAAGAGGCAGAAGACGGACTGCTTATTGCTGCTTCCTGTTTGTTGATGTAGACGTATCATAGCACAGCTGATGTTTTCTTTGGAACTTATTTGCCTGATGCTCTATCATCAAATTTGCCTTGAACTGGGCCTCCGTATGAATGCTCACATTACATTGTGGCACTACATGTTCAGATGAATTTGCTTTTTGTTCTGCAGCCTACATTTTCCATGCAAGTCTATGCAAATATAGCTCTAATTGTATGTCAACACTGTGCCGGGACTAAATAATAAGAAGGAATGTAGACAGTGTTGTTTTTTATTTGAATTTTTTGGTGTGTATACGTACACTGGAAGTTAGAGAAAAACAGGAACTATTGCCCCAATCAACCACCCCCTCTCCACACGTCTGTATTTGTCCTCCTCATTAGCCACTAGTACAACGAACACCTTTAGGCTCCTCGCTGGAGAAAAAACATCTCTTTAAACTGCAGCAATCACACAAGAATATCCCAAATATTAACTTATTGTTATGCCAGTTCGGGCTTTCACACAGAGCCAAACTGACATTAACAAGTCGTTAAACCCTCATCCTCATCAGCCTTACGACCACTGCGGAAAACGTCTGTTCCGATCCAGTTTTTTAGTTTAGCGAAGTTGTTTTTACCAAAATGTTATTAAATAATTGAGCTTTTACTAAATTAACATCAAGCTAGTTGTAGTGATATCAAATACTAATTTGAGTTTGGAAACAAACAGCTACAATTTCACATAATTGGCAAATCATCATTTTCCTGCACCAATAAATGATTCTTTTTTGATAATTTTCCACCTTTAAATAGATAAACTTCTTGTGTATTTGTATCACAGGATATAGAGCAGGAATAAAGGAAGGAAAAGGGAAAGTATCAGTGCGTACAGCAAGCACTGTGTGTGAAAATGCACAACAAACTTGAAGGGCTGAACATATTTTAAGAGATTTCTGTAAGTTTTAAGAGAATCTTTTGGAGGTTTTTAAGGCAGCATTACATATAAAATATGTCTGAGTTTTCATCGTTCTCTGGAAAAAGAAATAAAACCCCCCACACATTAATGTTTTTTAAAAAGCACAGCGACAGCTCAGTGAAAGTGTATGTGGTGTGTTTGTGTGTGTGTGCTCAGTGGAGGGGAAAAACGGCTTTGACACAGAGATTAAGCTCAGTATTGTTACAAGACATTGTCTCACAGGAGCGAGGGATGAGCGAGAGAGATAGAGGGAAAGAAAGACAGACGGGGGAGAGCGAGCCGAATGGTGCGAGGCAGCGTGGAGAAAAAAATAGGAATGCACGGAGAGGGAGCGCAGCGGAGGACGGCCGAGGGAAAGATATTTTTTCAGGAACGGTTAGAGGGGGTGACATAATGGAGCATAATAGAGCGTGGTGCTGTGTGTGTGTGCAGGAGAAGGAAAGGGAGTTGGTTTTAAAGAGCATAGTGACAGGAGGGAAGAGTGTGTGTGTGAGTGTGTTGGTGACCCACAAAAGAGTAGCATGAAGGGAATCTGATAACTCAGCAATTAACACATACAAGAAGATGTCATTTGTAAAAAAAACAAAACATAACCATCCTGCCACAAACTCAAAGTAGGATAACAAGGACACCCACATTAATAATTAACATATTTTAGTTATTATTTTCACGAATAAATAAAGGTTAATTATGCAACTGTTTGTGTATCTGTACCATACAGGCTTCCAGATATGATCCACCTAAGAAGTTGGAAGATGTATCACAGTTTATCTGAGGATGCTGATGTAAGAATTTTAAATCCAGCAAAATTTTCGAAAACCTAAATTTTGCTTCTTCACTGTCTGATCACTGAAGTAAAAGGTGATAGGCATCAATTAAATAATCATTTAAGTCCCAATTTGAATTCAAATTGCCAGCATTTTACAAAGTCTCAAATATAATTACACGATTCACTCAAAAGTTTGGGGTCACTTAGAAATCGCCTTCTTTTTTTTGTGTAATCAAAGTTTTGGTTTTAATAATATTAACAATAACAAATAATCAGGGCATTGACAGTGGTTAAGACTTTTAATGGGCTTCATATGTCATTTTCATGCAGCCACACTGGGCTACGTAATGTAAGCATAGCATGTTAAAAGGCTAATTGATTATTATAAAAGCCATTTTCCAGCCATGTTGGAACAGCTTTGATGACTAAAGGAGAACATCAGACTTCAATTACAGTCTCACAAAGGTCAACAAAAGTAGTTTTCTTCTAAGAAATGTGAGAAATGATTAAAATAGTGAATTTTTTATACGACAGTATAATAAAATAAAATGGCACAAACTGTTTCTAATCAGTGTATAACTGAGTACATCAGAGAGTCTAGTATGAGAAACAGCTCTATTAACTGGTACTCAAAAATCAGCAACTTCAGCATCGACAGCCAACACTTGATTCTGGTGAAATTTCCCCCTTAAACTTTGCGTCATCAAAATTACATTTTGGGTTTTCCAAACCTTATCCTCCACTCTGCTTAATAAAGTGTTTCATCCTTAACAGTCGTGACTTTATCATGTTATGCTGTCTATAATGAATTAATATAAACAAACCCATATTTAAGATGATGCTTAGTATTTTTATACTTAATGACTCCAACTAGAGCAGTGCGATATGGCCAAAAATATTTATCACGATATATATTTGAAAATTTGCGATAACGATATAACCGACGATATAATTGATGCGAGACAAAATACAACTCCACAACATTACTAGCGCAAAAAGACAACCTTCCATTTATTTTCACTTAAACAAGAAGCTGGTTTTTATGTACATTAAAGCTTTATAAAAATGTAACAGTGCAAATGCAAATTCCTTGCTGAAAGTTTAACCAAAAGGCATTTCCAGTAGAAATGGGCTGACATATCCTGAGCATAACCATGTATAATATCCACTGAAGTTAAAAAGAGGTGCTTTGCAACATTAAACTGCAGTGTGCAGTACGTATTTTTCGCACCATAAGGTGCACGGGATTATAAGGCACATTAAGCGAAACAAAGCAGTCAGATAAATCAAACTTTATTAAACTCATTCTTCTTGCTTCCTCCACTTCTGTGCCATTGATTCATTAATGTTGAATTCTCTGGCAGCTGCTCTATTCCCATGTTGTTGCAGTATATTAATGACTAACCTCGTATTGTGGATGGATTATCTCAGTTGTTCTCCTGACTGAAGTTTGGTCCGTTTACAGCATCCTGCCATGCGATTGCATTTGTCTCTAACCATGAAGAACCTTCACGTTAACTTTTATAAGTGGAAAAGTGTTAGTGTTCGTCCTCCAGCTTCACTGTTTATGTTATGCTAACATAGCTGTGTCGCTAGCGATCACGTAGCACATCATTATATACCAGCTAGCCCAACTTCAGTAACCCTACAAACGTCACTGCTGTTTAGTTTCCTGTCTTCATTTATGTTGGAAGTGATAGCAGAGCTGTACGTTTGATTTTTTTCAGAAATCTCTCCGTCAGAACATGCTATATCATGCTTAGGTAACTAGCGAAACTAGCGAGCTAACTTCCGCTAGCTTCCTGCTAACTTCTAACTCCGTTAAATGTAATAACTTTTGTTTTCATGGATGCCTGGAAGTTAAACTTTATAGTTACACCTGGTAAAGCAGCAATGCTGATCGTTTTATTAAAGATGAAAGAATTTAGACAGTTTTTAACTCTAAGTGATGCTGCAGTGTTGTTTGACCTGAAGCATACGGAGTTTAGGACCCAGATTACTCCCAGATTTAAGAGCATCTTAGTCCGACAAATATGACAATAACAACGGCCGCTTGCATGTTCTGCAAAAAAATGTGCTTTGTTGTGTATCTGACGGACAAACACCAAACCAGTTCCACATCACTGAAGTTGCACCATTTTTACAAACCAATTCTGGTTCATCTGTTTCACTCAACAATCGGCCATGTGCGTATGAAAACAAAGGCACTGCGCATGCGCATTTTACTCCCATTCTATCGCGATATTTCATTTTCCTATCGTTGCCTAAAATTATACCGGTATTACCGTGAACGGTATAATATGGCCCAGCCCTAACTCCAACTAATCATAGATAGCTATAAGAAATTAAAAATGCATCCCAAAGAAGAGGTCTGGTCTCAGGAGGTTAAAGAAGAGGCAGTCGGGGGTATTTTGCATATAAAAAGAGAAGTCGGCACAGTCACCGGATCCCAGCTCTGTTGAGCTGGTGTGGGAACAGTACACCACAAGTTCCCATCGGACTAATCAAATGTGGGAGGTGCTTCAAAAAGCCTGATTACCCAAAGTAATTGAAAATAGATATGATCATTTTCATATTATTTTCACTACAAACCTTTTGTTTGTTTATGTGCATTAGTTTTGCTTCCACAACTGGACTTAAGAATAATGCATCCTTTAGATTTTCATTGGAAAATAAAGCCAATGTAGGATATTCTTTTCTTTCAGAAACATGAAACATAAACAGATTTGTTATTTATGAGTTCATACTGAGGTAACATGATGGTGCTATATAAAAATAATTGATCACAACAAGTCATGGTATATTCATTTATGTCTGACCCGACTCTGCTTGGACCTCTGGTTGGCAAACTATGCAACACTGATAAAACGGTTTATTCTTAATTTTTTACATTTCTGTCTTAATGTATAAAACCACCTCAGGTAGAGTTTATAAATATGCTGGTGGCTACAAAATGTAACTTGGGTAGGTACAGCCTGAAATCAGAAGCGTAGAAGCGACTTCACATGTAGTCAGATGTAGTCATGTCACCACCTGCCCTCTTATCCACCCACTATGTCATAAAGCTCATCACAATCAGCACAAACCACAAAAAACAGAAGGGGGGGAGGAGAAAAAGCGCTGAGGTGGAGGAATGCCGTTTTCTGTTTGCAGTGAAAAAGGGGAAAGAGAGAGTGTCAGAGAAAGTGTCAGGGTGGCCCGACTCTTGTTCCCTTGATGGTCCATGACACCCCACCCCCCGCCCCCGGGCCACATTCGAAGGGCAAACACACACATCCTTTAAGAATCTGCCCCCCCGCCCCCGCTTCAACCAGATTCACCATAGCTCGGCAAGTTCTGCCGAGGACGGCGTGAATGTGCACAATCAACAGAAATCTGCGAGTCGTAGCACTGAAGGTGTCTCGTGATTCCTGGAGGAATAGCTGTTGTAGGAACTTTCTGTTCAATTTATGTTGTAGGTCATTTCTGCTTTACCATACAGCACACAGTGTAGGGACTGCAGCTGCTTAAGGAATAGTGTGCAGAATCCTTGCTTTAGCAACAAGCCGCTTAGAATTTTTAATCACTTGTATCCAGTTTTGATTGGTTAATCTTTGTTGTGGCAAATTTTTTGCTTAAAGACAGATTAGATCATGAAAAGCATAGTTAATCAGCTTCCTGTTACACAGTTTTGAATTAACATCAGCTCAATGTAACTAAACGGTCTTAGGAAAGATTTAAGTAAGCTCATAAAATTGTTCATTTCTGATGTTCAGTTTAAACAGCATCAGTAAAAAAAGCTTTTTCCCTCTTCATATCCTGACAAGGCAAAATTGGCCGTATTGCTCATCGTGAAACTAATTGACAAGACGGGTGAGAGGCGGGCTGGACGCTAATTGATTCCTGCTGAGATGGCGGCATCCAGATATCATTTCAGCCTCTCAAGGCAAGAGTCTTCAGGGCTCTCGCTGATAAATGTGTGTGTGCACATGCATATTAGCGAGCGAGAGTGTTAAAAACCCTCAGCTGGCAGGCAACTTGCAAGTGAGAGTGCGCGAGTTAGACGGAGCTCCCCGAGCCAGCCAGCGTCTAATTAATCCTCCTCCACTCCTAACGAGGTCTTAATTATTCTTGCTGACTCTCTGAAGACGAGACGGCAGCGACCTCAGCGTCTTGTGCTTATATGTGTGATTGTCTGGTCAGAAGGCAAGAGTTTTGCACAATGCAATTAATGTCCCGGGCGTGCATGTGTATGTGCATGCTTGCTCATCTGTGGCTAAAACAGTTGTCAGCTCAACCCACTTCCCACACCGAGAGAGGAGACAATTGTGTGTAAGAGGCTCATCTTTAAGAACCAGTTTCCCATAGACAAAGTCCATTCAAGTCCAATTAGGGAAAGCCATTCAGGGCCCTAATTCCCTTACAGTGAATCTGCCTGATCCTTCTAACACATGCTACTTATTGTTCCCTGGGAAGGATCGGGGGGCGCTAGGAGTAAAAGAGAGGGTGAGAAAAAAAAAGGAAAAAGAGACACTGACCCGGATTTCAGAGACATGGTAATGATGAGGATAATGAATGCAGTGGGACAATGAAACAGGACACACACACAGACAGACAGCAACAGGGTGTGCTCACTCGCTCAGTCTTCCACGCACACACACACTAGCAAAGGCTTGAAAAGAACAGCTTCACTCATCACAAATAGGATTAACCATGATTCATTTTGATTAAGCAATGTAATGTCTCCCACTCAGAAATATGCTGGATTAAGTGGGATTACGACTCAATTAAAACAAAATTTGACTAAACTATTATTTGCATAAAATATGAAGAATAGGAAACCATAATTTCTTAAAGGCTAACTCTGTAGATGTGTACTTTTTACTGTCATCAAATCCCTTAAATTGATCTCACTAACAAGTGCCGTCTGGGAACGAAAGCAAGTTATATCAAATTCTTTGACAGAGCACACACACACACACACACACACACACACACACACACACACACACACACACACACACACACACACAGGTCCTGAAAAATCTGCACCATTTTACAAGTTTTTGTGTTGCCTTTCTGAAAATAACCGTATTCGTCATGTAAGATTGATGATTTCGCTCTAAACTGGATTTCATACAATGAGAATTTCTTTTGTCATAAAAATATTGCATCCTTTAGACTTTCATTGGAGCCAACCATAATAGGAGCTTTAAGATCGATACTAATACCGATATTTTGTCGTTTAAAAACCTGATATATCAGTTGATATTTTTTCTTCTTTTAGAAACACAAAAAACCCAGATTACACTAAAATTTGTTGTCTGCTGTTATTTATAAGTGCCTACTAAGATAATGTGATGGTGCGATTTAATCCTGCTTTTTTGTCACAACAAGTTGCCTGATTGGAAGTCTGTGATACAATAGTGTCTCCTGTTTCTTCTTTGCCTTTTCAATTTTCATTTATTGACCAATATGAAAGCTGACACAATATATATATATATCGGCTGACTAATGATATCAGCCAAAATATTGTTCTGCTGATATATCAGTCTGGCTGTAAAAGCCATCCAATGCATTTTCATTCAGTAACTACCTCTCTAAGCAGCAGATTTGTCTGTTGTTGACTTTGTTCCACATTGCACGAGGGATGTCAGGAAATAAGGTATGGAGTCTTCTCAAAAGTCTAATGTTAAGCTCTTCCAGCAGGGCTCTGTTGTGATGTGACAATGACACACCATAATGTCTGTGTCATGGTCCTGGGTCGGTGACCCAGCGCTTTTAGTTATCATTTTCTGGTTTATTGTGATGATGATGATTATTATTATGGTTTGAGTTCTATGTGTTATATTCGGTCTGCCTTTGAGTCTGTGTCTCTGTCTGTCTATGGTGTCACCCCATCTGTTTGTGAAGCTGTCTGTTTAGATCTGTGTCTTGTTTGGTTCCCCGTGTCTGAGTTTCCTGTTTTATTGTGAAGGTCTCTGTCTGATGTGAGTGTGTTCAGTTTACGTTTCCCCTGTCCCGTCAGCTCTGATTTCTCCCAGCTGTGTTGCCCTCCTGTCTCTCATCCCCTGATTACTGGTGTGTGTATTTAAGCCCTGTGTGTTCTCCTGCCTGTTGCTGGTTTGTCTGCGTTACGTCGTGTCAGTCTGCGTTACCCTGTGTTCCACAGTGGCCTGTTCCTCGTCTGCGTCTCTCTGCTTCTCATCCCCTTTGTCGTATGCTCCCAGGTCTGTTATTTTTAGTTCTCCCAGTTTAGGTGTCTTCAGTTATTTGTCATGCCCCACTGCTTGTTTGCCACTACACCTTTGTTAATAAACCTCACCAGCGTTTCATCCACTGCCTGCATCTTGGGTCCTTCTTCCAACTCCACACAGCTCGCCTCGGCGGCCGTGACAGTCTGTCCCTTGACAGCCAACAAACTTGTATCTTTACACTGCATTAACTCCCACTGTTTGCGGTTCTGACTGGACTTACAGTTCGAGACTCAAATACTGTATCTGCACACAAACGTCTCCTAATCTAAATCCATGTTTGTTGAGACTGAAGAGATTAATTGGATATCTTTTTGAAGATAAACCCACAGATTGCAGAGTAGATTAAATTTAAAAGCCAATATCAATCTCAAAAAGACAAACTCGTGAACCAAAGCTATGCATTAACTCATTAGTTCTAATTTATTCATTTTCCAAATTAAACCCCAAAGCCAGATTTTACTGGCCACATAAATATTGAGGATATTACTCAGATAATTGAAAATATGAGTTAAGCTGATTATAGAATAATATCGATGTCAGCACGTAGCTGTTTTAAACTGTCTCTTCTTGTTCGTTTGTGTGTCTCTGGGTGTGGCACTAGCTAACTCACCCAGGCACCTGTACTATGAAGCAAGCTGAAAATACCCGTGATATCTCTGCTTCATCTGGCTTCATTAAACCTAAAAACTGCAATCAGGCTAAGCCTTGTTATGATGAGGATTTTCAGATCTGCAAGTAAAAGCCAAATTTCCCGAATCAATCAGTGTATTTGTTGCCGCTAGATGATTAACTGCAAATATTGTCCGGATTGAGCTGCACTTTTCTGATAAAAAGAACAACAAATCAGAGGAATTTAGAAATACTAAACCAGCTAAAAGCAACATAATTGCTGCAGCCAGAGCTGGAAAAGTACAAAGACGTGTTGAAGCATAAGGTATGAACCATTATTAGTGCAGAAGTAGATTTGACTGTATTTACATCTGTGTATTCTTATGTGTTGTAGGACATTAACTCCACTTTTACCCTGGTGTAGGTAAACGGCACTGTAAAAACATAATTTACATAGGAAGGTCGGCTTACTTGCAAATCTTCTGAGATCATCAAGCACTTAAATAAGCTTGCAAAAAAAGCAGTTTACTTAACTAAGAATCTATACCACCCAAAGCTGTAGATGCACATTGTTTGAGCCTCTCACAATCCACCCACAGTTCTTCTCCAAATAGTGATCCCATTATTAGAAATGCACCATCAGTGCACTGCACTTTCATATGTGTCGATTTGTTAGCTGTCCTCAAGCAGTACAGGTGTTCAGCACAAGTAAAGATGACAGTGTACCACCTTAAAAATGCAAACCCTTCCTATGACACTTTAAACCCCGAGTTAAACCTGAAGGCACCTCGCTGAACGTGATTTATAATACACCCCCTGTCAAGTCACCGGCTCCTATTAGGATGATGCATTTGAATGTAGAGTTTTCACAGGAAGAAGATCCTGTTTAGTACAGCCATGTCAAACTCATTTTTACATCGTGGGACATATACTGAAACTCCTCTTTCTGTCAGTGTAAAGATGTTTAACTACACATTGAATCCCATTTAATTTAAGAAAAAGAAGTATGATTTTTTTCATCAGTTTTTCATCAGTTTTTCTACACGATAAAGAAATGTTGCTGCAGTAAATTAAATAAATCAGAGAACTTGAAAAAACAGGTAAAGTTCTGGTAGCTCTCTGCACAAACATAATTTATATTAATTCAGAGAAACCTTCACAGGAATCTTAAGATGATCCAAAAGCCGTCTAATGGGCCAGATTAGAGCATTTGCTGGGCTGATTCTGGCCCCCGGGCCACATGTTTGACACCCCTAGTTTAGTATATATGATTATAAGATTAGATTGGTCACCATTTATATTACAGGCAGCTAAATTGTATTTATTTGTATGTCTTCCACCATCTCTGTGGTGGAACCTACACTTTTATTGTGAAAGTTCAGAGAGATCTGTTGGCTCTCACAGAAGAGGCAACTGTTTACATTGCCCCGTTATTTATTTCCTGCAATGTACTTGGAAATTAAAAGAATCAAAATCTGCAAAGAAGAAATTGTTGGAAGCTTATGCCAAATCAGCAATATTGTAATGTTTGTAAGTTCTGAGAACATGTTCAGGCTCATCAGTGACAGATTCTCTTGGAGAGATGATAAACCTTTAAAGCACGTTGATAAAATGTTCCTTTCTTTGCTTTTATTTCGACAGTAAAGGTACATCGGCTAATGACAAATCACAGTCTCACACACTGGGAGCAGGTAGACTTAGCAACCTTGTGTTTGCCTAGCAACCTGGTGTCCCGGCGACCCCTGTTGCCATGGCAGCCAATGAGGATGTGGCACTGCCACAAGGAAGTGGTCACCGCAGATATGAGCCAAAGGCCAGCTGGTGTGTGTGTCTGCGTTTATGCTCATTTGAATACAGCGTCCTGAATCTGTCGAGGAGCCGTATGCTCCTTTGCAAAACACGTAGCAGCCTGTAAACACGAAACAATCGGCGTCTTTGTTTTAAAGCTGTTGTTCTCTTATTCTGTCATCCATTTCATTTTGCTCTCCCCTCCCCTCTGTCATTTTCTCAAAGCCGTCCAACACACACACACACACACACACACACACACACACACACACACACACACACACACACACGTTGTCTTCTACTTTTTTCTCTTTTTCTTGACTTTATGTACTTGATCATTTTTACTCTATTACTTCCGTTCATATCCCATCAAATGTCAAAAGAGCGCACACGCAGTGCTTGTTTCCGTGTCCGTGTTTAAAGAAAAGTTCAGCTTCTCATTTTGCGTTACTGAGAGTGAAAGCGTTAGTGTATATGCATGGGTTGTGGGTGGCAGGGAGATAAAATGAGTATTACGGGGGGGGCCCTCTTACAGTTTGTGTGTGTGTCAAGAGAGGGAAAGTGGGCGTTAGCACCCCTCCTTCCTACCCCTGGCCGATTAAGGCCAGAAACTCTAATTATGCTACAAAGACGTGACAGACTGGAGCACCCATCTGCGCTCCAGGGTCTCACCGCACAAACACACACACACAGTTTAATGGTGCAATATAGCTGAATATAATCAGACAGCAAAATGCACACAAGTCAGAAAAATACACCAGTGTGTTTTTGGAGCCCGGACTCTAAGGATGCCGTTACATTCCCAACATTAACGTCCATATTTGACGTGAGAGTGACTGCAGTACTCATAGCTCTTCTTATTTAAAGCCACTCACTTTTTTCTGCCTTTGTCTGTCTCTTCTCCTGACAATTACATGTGTGTGCCTTGAGGATTTCACCTTGAGAATTCAGAAACATATTAAAGCGCATAGCCCAACTTTTATTTTGCATAGTTTGAACAACTTAGACAAAGTCTTATGCACACAGATTAGTTTGATAATACAAACTATAATCTGTCTTTAGTTTGGAGTTTCAGCCCTCACTAAAATAATTATCCTAGATTCCCAAGAGAAGTACATACTGTGGATCCAGTGGGGAAAAAGTGTTGTAATCACTAAAGTTAAATGATACAACAAACTGAGCAGGGGACTTGAATGTGACTGACATAAAAGAGAAAAATATGATTTGTAGAGAGCAGCTGCAGGAGGTTCATTAAAGAAAACAGAAGGAAAAGAAAAGTGAGGAAAGAGGTCTTACCTTGACGTCAGAGAAGTACATTTTGAGCATGTTGGATGAGGGATAGCGGGTGTAGAAGAACATCAGCTTGGCCTTCTTCAGGTGGTTCGGAGACAGGCCCTCTTGAATCTGAGCATTAACAGGGTCAAGGAACCATTAAACAGTTTGTTTTTTGGGGACCAAAGCTTTTGAGGAACACAGTGGAGGGACATTTCCTCTGACACAATCCACATTATGCTTGTCTAAGCCTGGCTAAGGAATTGCCACGACAGCAGTGAGACCACACTCGTTACATGTGAATGTAACATCCAACCCACCTGAAGTCTGAAAACCTTTCAGTGTGTATGTATTCCTTTTTCTAACACAAACTCTATAACTGTAGAGCGACCAATGAGAGGAGGATGATTTTCTTTTTTCAAAAGCATTTGTGAGAAAAGCTCACTACCACACTGTGAGGAAGGAGTGACTAGTTTTAAATGCAGAAACTCTGATAAGTCAAAGCCACTTCTGCGACGGGTGTGGAGCAAAAATCAAACACAAGCACCTGCTGGCTTTTGATCAAATCCCAGCATCTCGCAGACTCTGCCCATCCCACTGTCTCAACAACGAAAATAATAATTGTGCAGGCCCCGGTTGTAGGGGCGCCAAGAGTATCCGTGTGTCCGAGTGGGTGTGTATGCACACGTGTGTGTGTTTGCATGCGTGTGTGTGCGTGACAACAGCTGTGCCCCACCACGCTGCCATTTCCCCACCACATTAACAGCCCTATAATCTATCAGAGAAGATGAGGCAATCAATGGAACCCCCTGCAAGGTCAATTAGCACACAGAGAAACACACACACATACACACATAAAGACAACCCCAGGGGCCCTATATGGCTGGAAAGAGGGAGAGACTAGCATCAGCAATCAGGAGTGGAAAGTGTAAAAAAAAAAAAAAAAAAACGTGGAAAAAAAGAAAAGAAAAAGAGCAGCTTTGGGACAAGAGATTTAACTTTGTCAGCTTTTTGCAATTTGTTGTTGTATCTACCCATCAACCTTCAACGGCCAATAAAAAATAAAAAATAAAAGAAAGGCACACCGTCGTCTGTCTCGACCTAAAAAGCTGTCCTGACTTCGTGCTACTAATTAACATGACCCAACAACACGATTAAAAAGGCCTCTCCATATCAGAAGCTAGAGGTGAGCCTCGCTGTCATCCATCATTCATTTAGCAGCAGATACGTCCGGTCAGCGGACAACAACACCATCACTTAGTTAACATTCATGCCAACATGTCACTGTTTGTGTGCATTTAGATCAACTGTTTTTTTTTTGTCTTATTTTTTGTGGACACGCATACACATTTAAACACACCCAACATGACTCAGAGTAAACAGTGTGAAGCAATATAATAATGAATAAATGCCAAGTGATGTGCATGTGTGTTTGTGTGCATGTAATAGTAGCTAAAGTGAGTCACTGAATAAACACATTTTTTCTTTTATTCTTTCACTTCTCTTCCTCCTCCTTTCCTATACGTGCACGTGCGTGTGTACCTGCCACTTCTGCTTAGGGACAGAGATGGTTTACGTGGGGGCTTACCATATCAGGTGTAACTTGACCTTGTTACCAGGTGTATGTGTGTTATGGTGTGTGAATGGGGGGATTGGGAGGAGAAAAGATTGAGGAGGGAATAAATTCATAAATGAATGGAGGACATCTGCTCAGCTGCGCACAAAGGCTTAAAGACACACAGACCTGAGTGTGCATGCGAGTCTTTAAGGTTAGCTATTATCAGTGCAAAGGCAAGTCTTTCTTAAGACCTTACAGCTACCAAGATTGCATTCACCATGTCGTCTCTACTCTGCTTTATACTAGACACAGAAAACAACATGAAAAAAGGCAAATTTGAGAAATGTGACCGTTCACAGCAGGATTTGTGGATTTTTTTTCTAGTTAACCAGGTCATGACTTGCAGACATCGTTGGTTGAGTGCAATTATGTTCAAGAAAAGGTGGACACTTTCTCCAAAACTGGGCAACACCACTCCAAATCAATCAGGATGGATACATGACACGAGTATGCTTTAGATTTATACCCGAGGAAAATCAAAGTGTTAGCCTGGTGGCACATCTGGTGCTCATTCCTGTTTGCTTCAGCAAATTTGCACAGTAAATGTTGTATGTAATTATTTGTTAATTGTATGTAATGACAAATAATTTAAGTAGGCTGGCGGATGGGTGTGTAATTTGCAAGTGTAAGGATAATCAGCTATCAGAATTGGACGCTTACATGCACACATACATTTTTTCACTGAATGCAGCTCAACTGTTTGAGTTTAATCCTCAAATATCCAAAATTCTTCTCATGGCCTGATTTTATTATTTTATATTTGCGTACTGAAATTCACGACAGACTGTTTTATGAGATCTGTTTTATGAACTGTTGTCGTATTATGTGTATGTTTGACAAACAGACATACGTGTCCTCGCGGTCTTATTTCTCTTTCCTGTGTTATTTAAAGCAACAGTTTGTGAGCCTGAGCCCAAGGTGAATGCTCTCTCTGCTTTGTCAAATTCAAAACGATGAATTTCTTATAAAAGTGAATAGTTTAAAGAAAGAAAGGAGAGAGGAGGGTTTGAAGGGTGGTGCTCAGTATGTTTGAAATACTAATGTCCACTTTCAAAGATTTTTCTTTTTTCTCGGCCAAATGAATGGGAGAGCATTTTGGAATGAAACGGCTCAGCAGGATCAAGAGACGTGTCAAATATTTTTCTCTTTTTGTTTTTTTTTCTAATTAAAGCAACATCTAAATTGGCTTTGAAGACGACGCTGTGATCAAATCCCCACCACAGCTGCAAGGAGTTCCCATTTTATCAGGTTCAAAGTCTTATTTTTCTTTTCACTTTGTTGTTCAAACGTGTGTTTTTCACGCACGCCCCCATGTTTGCACGCATGCATGCATGCGTGAGTCACTGTGTGTGTTTGTGTGCACAGCGGCTGGGAGAAGCCCTCTCCATATGAAAGGTTAGCAACAAGAAGATAAACAGCTACCTGCAAACACCTGTCCCCATGCACACGCCATGAAAGATGATGTGTTTGTGCATGTGTGTTTGTATGAAGCAAAACACACAGCTGTCGAGCCACCGAGACCGAAGGCCAACAAATGAAAGTGAGTAGGAGTGTCCCAGAACAACCTGCTAACAATCATAAAAAGGAAACTAAAGTGTACATTTGAGATATTACACTTCTCCTTATGTGTGCCCACAAGGTTGAAGAACACACATTTAGAAAGTGTCTGTCAGTAAGGCCAAGCATTTGCCTGTTCCCCTCTCCTGCTCTTTGAAATATGATTAGCTTTGAGCTCCTATGTACGAAGTCTTACCTACCCTGCACACACACACACACACACACACACACACACACACACACACACACACACACACACACACACACACAGACAGACAAAGTGAAATATGATTTGCTTTGAGCGTTTATGTACAAAGTCTTTGTGATGAAAGCGAACCTAACAGCACAATAGTGTCTCAGACAGTGGTAACAGTGTGTGTGTGTGTGTGTGTGTGTGTGTGTGTGTGTGTGTGTGTGTGTGTGTGTGTGTGTGTGTGTGTGTGTGTGTGTTGAAGAGGGAGCTCACAAGCCTTTCTCAGCACCTTTAAACACCAAAACCTGCTGCATGGACTTAAAAGGGCTTTGAGAGAGCAGCGTGCGACCTGTTTAATCTTCCCCCTCTTGCAAGACCGGGCGCGTCCGTTTCATCTTCCCCACTCAGCTAGGAAACAAGAGGCTCAGACGAGGAACCAATTAATGCAGATTAATTGATATTAAAGAATTTATGTGACTGTTGCCGCCTCCTCCTGCTGCTGCTGCTTCTAACATGTCTCCGTGTTTGACAGTGTTGACTGAAGATGTGACTCATGTGGGAAAGAGAAATAAGATCAAATGCGAAAAACAAAAAAATAATCTCATTGTTGTTCTCATCCTATCTTTGTTTTTCTACTGACGAAGCCCCTGATTTCCTTTGTGCACTGCAGTGTGGGACTATACCGTCCATCAGCCACACACTCTAAAGCCTAAGTGTTGCTATTAAAAGTTTCAAGTAGGCAGATTGTTGCTAATTTTAATGCACAAAACCAGCCTACAGTTCAAGCCGGTGCAGAATTTGGATGAACACAATGTTTTTGATTCTAGCGCTAAAGCGTTTGCAGATGTAAGGCAACACAGGCACTCACACAGACTCACAAGTGCTAAACCTTTCAGGAAAAAGGATACAGTGCTGCCAGAGTAGGGCGAGATGTCAGACATGTCTTGCAGGTCCCCACACTCAGACTTGATGAGGGATAGCGACAGACCCTCTGGGCCATGTTGGTTTGGGGAGCTCTGCCTGTGGTGATGGTGACCAAGATGGCCTCCCGCCAGGGACGCCATTTTGGTTCTGAGGCTGGTTTCCCGAGTTATGTCCATCGAATCGGGAGAGGACCGGTGGTGGTCCTTGGGCCCCGGAGGGTACCCGGCTCCACCCCCATGTGACCCCAGGGGGCTCTGAAAGGGGTAGCCCATGAGGGGAAGAGGGAACGGGTGGCGGAAGGATGGAGGGCTAAACCCGAGCGAAGCTGTGAGGGGAGTGGGGTGGAGAGAGGGATGGTGAGGAGGAGGGGGAGGGGGAAGAGAGGGTTCGGCGTTCTCTCCTCCTCCTCCACCGCTCTTTCGCACCACCAGAGGCAGTGCTTCTGTTTGGTCGTTGGGCATTGGCACACCACTTAGTCTGCTGCTCAACCCGCCGAACGAATCCAGCGGGCTCGGGACAATCACGTCCCCAAAGCAGTGCAGCCTCTGGTTGGAAGAGTGGTAGTTAGGAGTGGGACTGCCATCGCCGTTCAGACTGAGGGCCAAAGCGCCGCCACCGAATCGAGAGTCAGGGGTGAGGGAGGGCATGGGGCCAAAAGGTGGGGGGCACGAGGAGGACGAGTTGGAGGAAGAGGAAGGCGCGGCCGGCGTGGTGCTGTGGCAGCCATGATGGTGATTAATGGCCTGTTTGGGCGAGGAGAAGCCTTTGACAACGGTGTCGACAACCTGCGACACGGCACAGTTCAGCTCCTGCTTCAGAGTCTCGGCTAACTGCCTCCCCCCTCCTCCTCCTGCCCCCACCGCCCCCCTCCTCTTCATTACCCTCTCCCCGTTCCTCTCCTCTTCCTCCCTGCTGTCCACATCCTCCTCCATTTCTCCATCTATCAAGGCCTGTTCTCGGAGGAGGGCCCGTGCCCGGTCCAGGAACAGACCCGGGTCCAGCTCAGAGAGGTCATCGTGGCCACGTCGGCCCCTCTCTCTGTGCCGCTCCTCCAGGCCGTCAGAGCGGATGCTATCCTCTGACAAGTTGCCGTCCTCCTCTCTTTCTCCGCCTCGGTCAGGCTCACCGTTCTCGCCATTGTCTTCCTCCTCCTCAGTCTCCGAGTCGTAGATCTGGTAGAACTTCTCCTGAAGCTGACGCAGCTGTTTCTGAGCACAGGAAAGAGAATGTAAAGAAGAACCTCTTCAACTCATGACATAAAATATTTTCTTGTTGCTGTTTTGTACCTAATCAGCTAATAAGTAACCCAATGTTTTTCTGCATCACCTATTTTATTTTTCTCGTCGTAAAGAGCAAAGGAGCCGACATTAATATATTAAAAGTTTGATTCTTTGTTATGCTTAAAAGACAATGGCCCTTTATTAGACTGTAAGGTTAAAGCTTCATGTTTCTCGGTGCCTAGACCCTCAAACTCTGGCGAACATCCTAGTTTTAAATCATAAAAACTACAGAGGAAGGGACCGACAATGTATTTGTTATATTTTAGTAACTACTCAACTACCAACCTGCATGTCTTCCAGCTGTAGCTTGAGCTGCCTTCTTTCTTCCTGCCTCTGCTCCTGCCTGGAACACACCAGCTGGGTGAAGCTGTGCTGCTGCTGTGGCAGGCGCTGCTTTCTCTTATTCTCCCTGTAGACCTCGCCGACTCCAACCATGCCACCCCGCGAGCCAGGCGAGCTCAGCAGAGAAGAGGGGCAGTCGCTCCGGCTGTGACTGCTGGTGCTGTGGCCGTTGCCGTCGCCTCTGTTGTCGTTACTGCTGTTGCTGTTGTTGCTGCTGTTCTCATTTTCGCGGTTGCTCTCTTGGTTGTGGTCGCCGGCATTGGGTCGGACCAGCGGAGAGTGGCTCATGCCACGGATGATGTTTTCCACACGGGCGCGCTTGGCACGAAGGTGCTCGTCGGACAGCCGGTCCAATTCGAAGGAGGAAAGGGAGAGGGGCTGAGAGGGAGCGTGGGAGTTGAGGGTTGTAGGAGGGGGTGGCCGCCCGAAGGAGGAGGAGGAAGATGGAGGGGGCAGAGGAGGCCCAGGAGAGAGGCAGTCAGACGGGCTGTCCCGATCACGGGAGGAGTTGCTGCAGGCGTCCTCGGCCTGGATCTCTGAGCCTCCACTGGACAGAGCACCACTCCCCTGTGATGAAGGACAGCAGCACTGACTTAATAACAATGAATAATTTAACAGATCCATGAAGGAGGACTTAAGACTACATTCTTGGTTGATTGGAAGGGTAAAAGAAGAGAAAGATTCAATGAAACAGTGTCTAAATAGTGACATTTATTCATTTTCTAACTACTTCCTGTTTCCGTATGTTTCTCTGTACCTGAAAACCCGAGTCACTGCCTCCGTTCTTCCCCATGTTGTTTTTCAAGAGCTGAGAGATGATCGTAGCCCCAGGGAAAGGCATTATGGCATCCTCGTATGAGTTCGCTCTCTTCAGCAGCTTTCTCAGAACGTTCGACTTCTCGCCGTCACCGTTGGTTGCCCCGTGGTTGTGACCGACCAGCGAGCAGTCGTCGTCCTGATCGGGGCCGTGGGATTGGTTCATTCTGTCGATCAGGGTGTCTCTGGCGCGGGCGAATATCGCGCTACCCACAGTCCTTTTCACCCCGATGTCAACACGCCGGCGCTTGGTCTGTCTTGTTAGGAGGGTGGTGCTGTCATGATCAGGCATCACGCAGGGCAGCTAAGCAGACATGACCAGGGGTCCTCACAGACACACGCACACAGGATCAGAGGAGTTACCTGATCAACAACAACAAACAGGAGGAAACACCTTTTACTGGCAGTTAATGAAACTTCTCATTTCCACCTCTGATCTGTCTTACGTGGCTCCGGTTTTACAGACAGGAAGGATCTGAAAGAAGTCCACTCGCTGAAATTGGTAATTATATTTAAAGACAAAAAATCAGTGGCCTTCTCTCCAAATAAACTTTCATTTTGAATTAGAAAATTACACTAACAATGTAAATTTAACACATTTTAGAGACACTGGATGACGACAGGTAATAAAAAAGGAATCTGCTGTTAAAAAAACAAGAAAAACCTATCTCTGTCGTCTTTATGAAGCATCAGAGTACACAATAATTAAAGGAATTTAAAGAAAAAGAGGAGAAGCTCTTTCTTTTATTGATCTAACAGTTGGAGAAATACAAAAACAGGACACGGTTCATTTCTTGACCAAAAGCCAAGGGAACCACAGCTAGAAACAACCCACTCTTTAAAATAGTTCAAGGAGATATTCCCGCAGAGAAGGAACACCTGCCTGTAATAACCAAAATAATTTCCCATTTCCTCCTCGTCTCCTGGGGGCTAACCTTGATTTCTGCATCTTGTGAGAAGCTGTGAAGAATTGACAAGCTCTCTCGTATTGACAGAGGGCATTCTACTCCACTGTGAAGGAAAATAAACCCGTTTTTTTCCCCTCACTTTATGATCTTCCTGATTTTTTTCTGCTTCTTTTTGATTTTTATGTTGTATTTTGCAGTGAATTTAGTTGTTTGTGAAATTATTTTATTCCCCCCCCCACAAAAAAAAGTTATTAACACATGCTGTATGAGCTGAATAATTAAAAGTGGGTTTCTCGTACTGCCATGTGTGAGTGGGGCTTATCTGCTATATGGCAAACACAAAGAGGGGCACGCACAGTGACCGTGAAAGGTTAAGTTTCTCTGCTGAAGCATTGGAAACACCCAGAGCTTTCACTACCTGTGCAATAGGTTGCTTTTCATTCCTACAGAAGTCGCCTCATAGCTGAATCACACAAAATGAGATGCACAAGAGTGCAAACCACAAAGTTTTCAAACTGTGAAGGAAAAAAAAACAATTAAAAAATTTCAGCTTGTCTGTTTTCAAGCAGGCGCAAATTGTTTGCACTTGTACCTCCACTGGTGAACACAGACAGTGTTTCCCATGTTACGTGTTTGCATCTGTTTTGCAAAGGATTTCAGTTTCTAGACTAGGGAAATGATTCACAAATTAAGAGTGTCCAGCTTTACAACAACAGTTCTGCAGTTCGTACATCGGCCAGAAACGGGTACGATTTCAGGCCGATCTGCAAAATACACTCAAACACTGCTGGAGAAAGGATTTAAAAAGACTAAACACACACACACACGCATACGCTCGGAGAAACAAGATGCTTTTGCATCAGTCAACAGCAGCCGATCAAAGCAGACCCCGGCGTGTTCCTGCTGGTGCCATTACCAAATGAGAATGGTTAGTTTGAATATGACTTATGCCAGTTCTGCTGCTGTTAGGTGTTCAGGAAAAACACGTCCCCTCAGCACAGAGCCAGGGACTGACCCAGATACACACACACATATACTGAGCACGCATGCATACACACATTGGTCTGTGTTTGCATTATTGGTTCTTCAGCATTACTCTGTGCAGTGGTCTGTCTCACACACATGCACACACACACACAGGGACACAAACAGTTTACATTAGTGAGGTCCAAAGAGCTCGACAACCTATTTTGAAACTGGCGTCTTAGTTCAAGTTGAGAGTGCCCGGGTCTGACCGCTTTAATAAAACACTAAACAAACAGAAGACAGGGACACCTCAGAAATACACAGCAGCTCCAAAGGTTCATCTACTCACAGATGAATTTTAATAGAAGTTGGATGAACTTTTCTTTCTTTTTTTTTATGAGCTTCTGTTGAAGGTGAGGTGGAGAAAAAGGAGATGTGAGAGTGTGTGTGGCTTTTTTGGATCAAAACTGAAACTTTTGTTTTAATCTGAAATTAAAGGGCAGGAATATGTGGCTCTGTATTTGAGAACTGAAATGGGAAGTTAGTGATTAATACGTGTAAATGTTAGATTTCAATTCACAAAGGAATACAAAGCGCTAGGTGACTTTTTAACTTTAAACTGCCGTTTAAATACATTTGCCTTCATAATTTAAATGTAATAGTTCCAAATCATAAATACTTACAAACAATTAAATATTACACTTGTTTTGTTCCTTCTTTTAGTTCGTTTTGTCTCGATTGAGTTAAAAACGGGGAAAACTTAAAAAGTGAAGGCGATCACAGCTTGTTGCTGCAGCTCGCTGTGTGCGCTCTGAGCGGAAAGCGAAGCCGTGCACAGTCCGAGGGGGAAACAGACTGTGGACGACACTTACACAGAGATCTTAGTCATATTCCAAACAACCATTAGCCCACGATCATGACACGACACGGACTTTTCCACTCACCCCGCCGTTTATTTTCTTAGTTTAAAGTGGATAAACTGGATAAAGAGCAAAGAGAGAAGAGAGAAACCCGCCCGCGTTTGGCTTTAATTGCAAAACTGATAACAAGAAACTGGATTTTTACCCCTTCAAAAATAAAAATTATCCATCAACCTGCCATAAAACGCGAAAGAAGGGAATGTGTGCGCGCACACGCGCTGACAAAACCAAATAAAACCAAGAGTCTGAGTTCAAATTTCAAACAAACTTTCATGTATCATTTTTTTAAGTCCTTCCTCACAGTCGGCCTGTTTTTGTGTTTTGTTTTTCAGCAGAAGCAGATTGTAAAACAGTCCCGAGATTAAACTGAGCCATCTGGATCGAAGCTGTGAGGCAAAAGATGTCCATGAACTGGAGGCAGTGCGAGTAAAGTTGCACTCGGGTTATTCACAGCCACGCGTGTTCCTAACAGGCAGCAGACACAAACACGGAGAATAAGAGTTTGTACTTACTTCTCTCTCTCTCTCGAGCCTTTCTCCAAGTCGCTCCGTCGAGAAGGGGAGAAAAAAAAGAAACGGGAGGCGAACACGAGAGACAGATCCGCGCTCGCCGTTGAGATCAATGCCGTAATTTACTACGGCAAAGTGGAGACGTATGCAAGAGCGTGCACGCGCGCGGGCGTGAGCGTGTCTGTGTGTGCGGGAGAGAGAGGGAGACAACAGAGAGACGCTCGCGGAGAAGTGTGCGCACGATAGAGAGCGATAGGAGAGATGCGGAGAATGAGAGAGAGAGAGAGCGAGAGGGGGGAGAGAGAGCGCCGCTCTCCTCCCGGGATGGGAAGTGTTTAGTATCGAGCGCACCCGCTCCGTCCTGCACTCCTCGGCTCGTCTCTGACCGACGGCAAGACTCTCAGTGAAGAAACAAGAAGAGACGCGCGTGAAGGATACGTGAAGACGCTGCGTCACCGGCCGACACAGTGAGGTAATGGCTCCACCTGACCAATAAGGAAGGGGAGCCGGGGACGGTGGATTTTATTTATAAGGAGCCCCGCGGTTAACAGCGCGCTCCCAGAGCGAGGAGAGGAGAGAGGAGCACACGGCGGGTAAACTGAAAGTCAGTTCACCAGTCTTTCTCCAAAAGTTCATTTTTTTAGTTTTTCTAGAATAAATGTATACTTTGAGTTCAATCTAAAAGGCATCACGTGACTTTTATTGATTAAATATGGTTAATAGCAAGATTTAAAAATAATTTGCTTTTCAATAAAAAAGAGTTTGAGTGACAGCTGGTTTGGTGCTGGATGTTCTCAGCTGTGTCATTAACGATTCAATAAACACTGGCTTTAATTCGTTTAATGTTTCTTTGCGTTCATCGTCTGCATTAAAAAAAACCAAAACCTTCATTTACTACTTTTTGTTCATCTTTAATTGCGCGTGCGCAATCGGAGACCTCTGTACCGCTCAGGGTAAAGAAAGTTACCGAGACTCAGACAAACACCCCGCTGCTGCTGGTTGATCCAGAGATCAGAGGTCAGGGAACACCTGGAGCTGGGAGGGACGCGCTGTTGCTCAAGGGCACTTCAGCAGAGCAGAGGCTTAAGAGCTGGAGGTCTCTGTGTTTGTGCCGGTGTCTGTCCTCTAGCAGGCAGAGTTGTAAATAAAACAGAATAACGGGGGCGAACGCATAATATTTCTACGCTTAAATCACGCACGTGGGCCTTTAAAAAGCCACGAGCTGTGTAAATTATTTGCAGAAAGAAAAATCTGTTGGAGATGTGTGTTTGTTACTGCCGTCACGTTCCTACAGTGTGGAGGTTCACGGAACTTCACTGACCGTTTCCACAGATCAGAGGAGTAAATCCGAATCACAAGAGGTTAATGAAAAACACCAGAGATTTTTTAAGAGTCTCAAAATGAGTCTTTTAATTTTATACAGTGCGTATTAAACTGTTTGGAAGTCTACATCATTTCTCAGGGGAGGACTTAAAATAAAAACTGAATTAAACCCAAGAAAAAAAAGACACACAATTTAACTTTTTGGTTTAATAGAATAACAATAATAATGAAAAACGTTTTAAGACGAATTCGATTGAAAAAACATTTTAAAAATAACTTCCTTAGATTGAGGCGAGGCTGGAGATTCCTGCGCTCTCTTTTTATTACGCATTTCGTGTGTGAAAGATTTCCTTCTCTAAAAATTGCATCTCCAAAGTTGCTTTTTTAAGGTGCTTTTTCAAAATCCCGCCTTTTAGTTTCCCCCCAGAATTAAACCTCAGCGTCACTTAATTCAATTAAAGAAGTGGACATTTTATTCGTGGCGCAATTATTCAAAGCGCTCTGTGGCAGCTTCGTGATGCAGAAAACAAACAAATATTAAATTACAAATCAGCGAGAGGGAGAAAAAAGAAATCCCCCCCGAGGAGACAGGAGTGTGTTTCGTGCCATGCGGGTTGTCCTCGCGTGCAGAGGCATTCAGGGCCTCTTATTTCATTTTTTCTTTTTTCTTTTTCTAATGATCGGCTGCCACATTATTAAGCACAAAGAGAAACGGCAGCTGAACTTGACCAGAATACAGCACACAGATCTCCTTTTTTAACCAACCCCCACTCTCCCTCTCTCTCTCTCTCTCTCTCTCTCTCTCTCTCTCTCTCTCTCTCTCACACACACACACACACACTTAACAATAAGCTGTAAAAGCTGTGACCTATTTGAGCCACGGCGCACTGGGTGATGCCATTTAGAAGTTTGCTAACTTCCACATTATTGTTTTGTCTTAAGAAAATGCGCACGCGAATTTGCGCCAATCTGGGAGATCCGGACACAGGAGCAGAAAGTTGAAGAGATAAGAAGAAAAAAAAACCCTTTTGGCCTGTACCAAAAAATAAAATATTAATAAAATAATAAAAATCCTCAGTGTGAGGCCAGAATAGGTGGAGAATAATGATCTTATCTTACAGAAGAGGAGGGGACGGTGCTGCTGCTGAAAACTGTAAACAGCGGGGGAGAAATGTCAAACTGAGAGAAGCTGCTGTTGAATTTCAAATACAATAATTAGAAATACTAATATAGTAATACAAATATATATTTTTTAGATGGCGTATCGTGGCAATTGCGTGCTGTCATTTAAACCCACAGCAGTAACACAGACACGAAACATGTTTCTCACTGCGATGGGTTGAAAATAAACGCTTTAATGTTTAACTCGCTGACTTCCCTTTTATTTACTTGCCTGATGTGGCGATGACCCCCCCAAACTCGTGTCTGTTGTGTGCGCGCCTGGTGCTGGAGCGAGAGCGGGAGCGCGCAAACGGGCGAGAAGACTCAATGAGGGAGAGAGAGAGAGAGAGACTTGAGTGAAACAGAGAGAGAGAGAGAGAGAGAGAGAGAGAGAGAGGGGATAGGAGGTGGAAGTTGTGTGAACTGTGTGAAAGAGAAAGTGTGTGTCTGTGTGTGCTTCGGTCACGGTCAGTCACCATGATCAGTCTCTATAGTTTACTCAGTACATCCCAGTGTGACCTTACAACTCAAACAGCAACACTGAGGCTTTTAATCAAACTGACCCCACTGCTCGTTTTTTTGTTGTTGTTGTTTCTGGGGTTTTTTTTTTAGGATTTAGCCAAAGAGCCAAACTGACTGTCCAAACACAAGTCGTGGTCAAACAGCCCACAGTGCAAGTCACCTTTAGAGCTCGGATCCACGGCAGGGAAGGGAAATAGTTGAAAACACCACCTGAGGCAGCCTGAAACCAGTAAATCTCAGACACTGTGGAGGAATCAGAGTCTGCAGGCAAACATGTGGAAGAAGCTCCAACATGTTAAAGCTGGCTCTGTGAGTCACAGCACAACTGTAGTTTTAGTTGTCGTCAAAGAGCAGCGAGTACATGTCTTTAATGTGAGAGGTGATGCTAAAGAAGAAGAAAACTGTTGCAATAAATGGAATTTACCACAGGTTCAGAAAAAGTGATACTTTTCTTTTTGGCACTAAAGAGGAACCTGCGTTATCTCGCACGCCTCAGACAGTTTTCTCCCAGTTCCACTTTTCTGTTTCAGCCACAGACTGAAGGAGCGGCGACATCAGATCTGCTGCTCAGTGGACTTATGTTAGATCTTGAGATCCAAATTATGTACAGAATAAAGGTGTGGGTGGAGTGGGGGACGCACACACAAAAGAATCTTTTTCCTCTGCACTTTAAGTAGAGAGGTAGATTTTTTTTCTTGCAGCAGTTATTAAAGGTGCATCTGGAGGATTTGCTGCAGTGGCTTCGGCTAATGTCGCTAAAAACAGCATAGTCCCTTTTTCTTCCAAATAATACTTGAATGTCATCAAAATTTCACTTTGCTAAAAGGCTTGCTATGTCATGTAAGGACTCCTTATGTGCACACACACACTGGCACTGTGTCTTTTTGCAAGAACAAGATATATGTGGATTACCATCACGCTGAAAAAATACACAAAAAGGGAATAATGAAAATAGAAGGGCATAGTGAGGGAATAATGATAGGCCTGCTACTGATGGAGGTCTGGAGGTAAAGACAGATGGATGCAGAGGTTTCTCATTCTGTCCCCCCCCCCCCCCCCCCTCCTCCCGACGCACTCTTTCTCTCTCCCTGTCCTCACCCTTTCCCTCTTTCTCCTCTCCATCAAGATGCCATTATTCAGGACATTAGCGAAGAAGAGCTAAAAGCTCTCACTGTCGAGGAGGGTCCCAGGGTCCTTTCTGAGAGAGCTCTGATGCAAACGCACACACACGCACGCGAGCATGAACGCACACTTTGACTACAGAAGTAGCGTATAGTATAGGTGAAGAGGTAAGAGGTGGTGAAAAGGTCTTATTGCAGACATTACCAGGTATCTCGGCTCCTCTACTCTCCTCTGTGAGCAGAAACACAGACATTAGCTGGCACAAAGGAAACGAACAGTGCTCAATAAAGCAACACACGGTGTCCCCGCGGGTCTATTTATACTTGTGAACTTTCTGATCTTCTCTCTCTTCGCTTTGCTTTCCACGTGTTTTCTTCATCCTGCCACTCGTAATGCATCTAAAAATATTCAAAGTTGCACCAAAGTGAGCAAATTAGGAACAGTGTTGATGCATTTATCTGTATTTGCTTTATTCTACTCATCAGGTAAACTAGAAATGATGCAGACAGCCTTAAATGTGTCATAAACTGTTGGATTCCTTCAGTTATTTCTAATTTGAATGCCTTAATAGTTCAGTTTAAATCAAGGAAAATACAAATTCCAACATGATAATGTGTAACAGGCATGTCAAACTCCAGACCAGTGAAGCTCCCACTTCCACACTGCAAAGAAGAGACATCTTTAATATGAGAAAAAAAAATCATAAAACAAAAAACTCAATCATAAATCATAAAACTGAAAATGTCCTGTTTTTTTTTTCTTTGAATGCATTGTTTAAAAAAAAAAAACACACATTTTTATAGTAGATAGTGGAATAATAGAACCCTTGCTGTCATTTATTTGTTTATCTATGACTTAATTACTTTGGTGTAATACCAACAGCTATGTGAGGAGTCTTTATCAGAAGAAAAAGCTTTAAGACTTATCAAAATACAGTTAAAAGGCCAACATTTATGCCTTCCTTCACATTTCCCAATCAGTCACGTGGGCCGGTTCAGAGTCTTTGTCACCCCTGTTGTATTAGACAGTTATTTGTGAAATGGGGCTCCCCAGAAGCTAACCACAGCTTATTTGTATGGGTCCAAAGATCAAATAATATACTGCAAATACAATGTAGATTTTCATGTTATCCTAAATCACTAAATATCCTAAGATTCGACTAGGAATCATAACGTAAACTAAACTAATACTAATCCAATTCATGTTGACTGTGGCACATGCAAGCAACAGTATAATCCTTATATAGAATTAACCATAGTTCAGTAGCAACTGTTATTTTAGATGTTTAGATATTAACATTTTTAAACTGCTTTGTCCTAAGTTTGTGGTTGTCTACACTAAAACTTACACACTTAGCTTTGCGTTTCTTTTGCTTCAAAAGTTGCTTTTTTTTTTCTCATGTTGCATGTGTGAATAGGCTCACAAAGTTGTTTGTCCAGTCTAAATACTATATTATACATTATATTCTGTTAGCCTCAGAAGTTTGTAACCACAGAGAAGAAGATCAAACTTCAGGAATCAGATGGCTGACTAAAACTTGTCCCATGTTCTCAGAAACAAAAGGTGGAAGTAGAGTAACTGTGCAATGTTAAAACCCCACGTATATTTTTATGGTTGTAGATCGAATAGTTACAAGACTTGATGTACTCGACTGCACCACTTAAAATGCTCACGTAGCTTCAGTTACTTCTGCGCTGTGCAGCTGCCGAACTCTGAAGTTCTCAAGATCTTACAAGGGAAGCCGCTTAAAATCATAAGCTGGTAGAGGGTTTAGTGTTTTAGAGCACATGGACTTGTGGACGTGATATTTATTGCAAAATGTGTTCATGTGTGGAAGTACATATAAACAGTACAGGGTGTATCAAAAAGAATAATCTGATTTCAAAAGGTTGTATTTTTTAAGTAATAAACATAAAAGCATGTGGTAAATGTTGAAATACATGGTGGAATATAAAGCTTTACATACAAAATGTGTGTCAAATTGTCCCACAGTTCTGTGAACATGTCTGCAGCCACTGTAGTTGCTATGCTACCAACCGGAAGCATCGTGAAACTCACGTATCCGGTTTTCCTAAAAGTGTTTGGATTGTTCCTGGTGAACGGCGGCAGCATTAAAAGCATAGCAGACGATTCTCTTAGATAAACCCTGTATGTTATACATAGCTTTAACAAACAGATGAGTGATGGATAAAATATAAGGTAGAACTATATAGGAACATAAAGGCTGACAACCTCAAGCAGCGAACAAACACAAAGCTTGTGTTGCTGTAAATACATGCGCAAAAAGGATGAAGTAACAGACCTAATATGTAAAGCATTACTTTTAAAGTATTAACTTTTAAAGTCCATATCAAATCGATATGATTTACACACTGTAAACCTCAATGCTTACGTAAATTAAGTGATGATAAAAAGCAGTCCTACTGACTCAAATAGTTTATCAAACATTTCGTTCTATTTGAGTTACTTCATATTATTATTGATCAATTTCAATTATTTTGCATATTAAGCTACTAAATTAAATTCTAACCTTTTCGGGTTTACAGTGTACCTTACATTAAGTACCACAGGCGGGTGGACAGTGGGCTAAATTAGGAAACATCCAGAAAGACAGAAACCAAACAGAACCTTGATGTCTTCAGGAAGCCGGTGCGGAGACAAAAGTTTTCTGCTTATGTATGACATATTCTTATACATACTCTCATGCTTAGTGATGCAGAAGCTAGTGGTTGTGCTGTTAATTATATTAGCTGTGCTGGTTGTAGCAGATGTTTAGAAAGAACTGCAGCACAAATAACACTGCATTATCTGCTATAATGAATTAGAAACCGATTACAACACTTGCAACAGAACTAGTCTGTGTTAAAATGATTACAGTTGTCATAAGTAGCGCAGGGGGACCATCTAGTAAGATTTTTAAAGAATAGCTGCATGTTGCGATTGAAGAGCACAACCATCAGCAGCCAGTGTTGTGTGTCCGTGTGTGTGTGTGCTGCAGTAACCCTGATATAACTTCCACCACAGCTCAGAAAGTTTGTTGTTGCAATTAATTTTCAAACTGGCTCTTTCCTAACTTTTCCTAATTATTCCATTTTGTGAGCTCAGGGGAACTGAGGATTTTCATAATTCATCCTCCTCCTTACCCCTCGTTTTTTTTCTACAATTACTGTAGTACAAAACCATCGAAATTATTCATCTGTTCCTCTTTTCAATTTACCATTCTTTCTTTCAGTCCCAGTAATTCATGTGTGTTCTTTCTTTTTTTCAGACCTATGGAGCCTCTACGCTGCTCATGTATTTATTCATGCTTTTCTGCCTCTGATGAGCAACATGGACGAAGCTGAATAGAGGCGTTGTGTATGTGTGCATGTGTGTGTGTGTCTGCGCGGAGCTTCGCTGTAGACCTTCTCCATTGTGCCGATTCTAAGAGAAGGTCTTAATCTAGCCACCGCCATTACCGCTGCCGAGACCTCCAGCCTCCAGCTCCTCCCCTCTTGTCCTGATGTTGTGCCCAGCCACGAAGGCCCTTTAGTGGGTTGACTGGCAAGCCAGATCAGGGTCTTGGGTCTGGGACTTGGCCTGGATCCCCGGTCCTCATCCTCCAGCACCAACGCCCTCTGCAGCCCCACAATGAAGCCTCCATCCTGGCCTGACTTGGCCCCCAAAGCTGCCTTCTTGGCTCGGGGCCTGGATGGATGGAGAGGAGGGGGGAAGAAAGCCTGTAGCTGGATGTGCAGTGGAGTGAGGAGAGGTGGAGAGGCTAACAATGCTATCAGAGAGCTGGCGTCCGTCTCTCAGACACACACCCACACACACACAGACACTGCTGTGTTTGTCTTCATTTATCAGTGCTCTTCACACATAAATGACAACAAAAGAAGAAAGGGGGTAAGCGGAGTAGAGAGGGTCAGGAAGAGGAAAAAAGAGTGAGAGGAAAAAGTGGCAGCGAAAAAGAAACAGAGATGCTTTAAAAAGACGGATAAGCGAAAACAAACGGTAAAGGCAGAGACACAGAGGGGGAGGCTGAAGAGTTAAACCAACAGAAAGAATTCATTTAAAAAAAAGAAGAAAAGAAAATGGAGAGTGGAGAGTGGAGAAGAAGAAACAGCGAATAAAAGAGGGGCGGAAAAAAAGAGACAGCAGTGCTTTTCGCCAGTCTGTTGGCCGAAGCCTCTGTGACATTGTGAGGCCTTCTGGATCCCCATGGAAACAAAAATCAACATGTTTGCCTGAAACGCTTTCATTAACACCTTGTAGCTCAGCCAAAAAAGCACGATGAGGGACGAGGAGGTGCAGAATAGAAAAATCCCAGCACAAATAATGCAAACAAACAAAGGATAAAAAAGACAAAAAAAGAGCAAAAACAAACTTAGTAAAAGCAGTTTTCTCTCTTCCTTTTTTACCCTGTTTCAGATCTGCCTATTGACCCGTGTCATTTTGCAAACAATGTAACAGGCAGGCAGACTTTCAGGATGTTTTGAGTCGCCATTACTTTGGGGATCAAACTACACTTGATGTAATACCATGGCCATATTTGCATGGGGTATTATAATGATAGCCCTTGGCACATTAGAATAAGCTCTGGACAGGGACAGAGGCTTAAACAAACAGTTGGGTTGAGTTTGTTGACTTTTTTTCTTTTTATTTAATAAAAAATCACAACAGATAAAAATGAATTAACCTCTCAGCGTTTCTTTTATCTCGTGCACATCGCTGTTCGGAGCCGTTTTTCAGTCATTTAGCAGATGTGGGTGGGGAGGGGGGCAAGAGAAAACACGAAGCAGACATAACTAATTACATTTTTTTTCTTGCATTTCATGTACAATTATATAATTATAATAAATAAAATGCAGTGGTAATCTGAAATGTCACGCTTGGTTCCCCAGCATAAACAGGAAGCAAGCTGAGTATAATCAAGCAAGGATAAAAGTAGGACATCTGTGTGTGTGTGTGTGTGTGTCTATAGTCAGCATGGCTCTCTCTCTCATACACACTCACACACAGGAAGAGCGAGAGAGCGAGCTTTGGCATGGCGGCAATCAATTAAAGCTTCCTCTTCTTCTTTACTTTAATTGAAATTGAATAACATAGGTTTACCTCCCGCCCCTTTTACCGAGCACGCAAGGAAAGGCCTCGGGCTCATCCGAAGCAGCCCGGCGCTCTCATTTACCCAGAGAAGTTTGGGGTAAAAACACGGCCAATAATGGGGTTCTTAGGTTATTAAACGCAGCAGCATGGGCACTCATGAAACTGTAACACACATAAGCTGAATTAGCACGATAGTTAAATGGTAAAGCTCAGTGTAGCTGAAGTAAACGTGTCTAGAAGGAATTCTTTTAAGATCGTGACTGATGGTCACATCATTACCAACGCAGTGACTCCAGCTTTTTAAATTTATTTTTTTATGTTGGCCTTTTTCATTTACTGCAAATCTCACTGCATATCTATCTATCTATCATAATATAGTAGCTACTTTGACAGTGATTAATGGCAGCGCTGATGACACTGATAGTTGCTTCATTTAGGAAACATTGCGACCAATTTACAGAGTTATGTTTTCCACATTACTTTTAATTCCAGCCTCATTTAGCATGTGGAATTATATTAATCTGATCAGAGGGATTTGTTGCAGGTTCCATGAATTTTTTTTATTTAGTACAAGGATATTTGAATTTATTAATCTCTACATTAATTTCACTTTAATCAGAGAAATTTCATCTGGACAATGAGTTTTGTCTTTCTAAAATTATTAAATAGGAACCTCGTCTACTCATGACTGGAGAACATTCAAGCTACAACAAACATGTATTCAAAATCAAATAATTTATTTTTATTGTTTTTTGTGTTTTCTTTGGTTTTTACTGTTCATGTGTGAAGGTTTCTAGATGGTTTCTTCCCACTGTCAAGACACCTGGTATATTTTCTTTACTTATTGATCCCCTGCTGTTTAAATGTGTACCTGGGCAGCTTTAATTCTCAGTGCTGTGGTTTCTCAGAATAACGGTAAGTGCTGCGCAGATGTCTAGCTTCCTGAGTTGGGGAGTCTTTCTTTGGATTTTGGTGTTTCAGAAAGAGGTCCCAACATAGAGAAGAATATGTTGCATTGAGTTTAAAGCACATTTTCAAGAGCTGCTTTCAGTATTTAATGCTTTACTTAACTTGTTATCAGGTTTAATGCCAATGAATAACTTTTCTAGTAAAGTCTAGGTGACTACATGTGAATATCAAGTCATGCTTACATCCTAATGTAGCATATGAATTTGTGTCATTAACCAAAGGTTTCTTACAGCCAATTTACTTAAATCGAATTTGTTTTTTCTGTATGACATAAGAGTGAGAAATCACAGATGTGAAACAAAATTTTCCCATGTGATGTTTAGACCAGTGTTCCCCAACCACTGTGCAGAGAAATGATCAGGTGTGCCGTGAAAGATTATCTGGTTCCACCTGATTAGTACTTTAAGCAATCGGCGTGAGTAACGGACAGAACAATTACATTCTCTTCCACTAGAAGGCAGTACAACTACCTGCTCTAATGAAATGGGTTGCCAACTGCCAGTAAAACAGAAGAAGATGAAGAAGAAATTACATAATACTCATGCTGCGAGATGACGCAGCGAGTAATAGTAATAGATAAATATTTGAAAAGGAAAAGTAGTCAGTCTGACCTGGGTCCTGGAGAAAATTCTGACCCAGATGAAGGCCCCAGCATGTGTAGTGGTCAGAAGAAAGCAAAAAAGGTATACTGGGGACAACCCGAGCCAATTCTGCTACACCTGGTGGACAGGGAAAAAATATCAATATGCTTTTTGTGACATTTTTGTTTGGTGGTGTGCCGTGTGATTTTTCTAATGTGAAATATGTCCTGTCAGACCATGATATTGGTGCATAATATTTGCCTCACCTACTGGACTGGTACTGTGT
This sequence comes from Aulonocara sp. 'chitande type north' Nkhata Bay, assembly GCF_057382095.1. NCBI lineage: Eukaryota > Metazoa > Chordata > Actinopteri > Cichliformes > Cichlidae > Aulonocara > Aulonocara sp. 'chitande type north' Nkhata Bay. The sequence goes on from NC_141365.1 coordinate 29,757,053, forward strand.
GTTACCAGATACTGTGAGTTTAGGTATCAGAATTTGTACAAAGAGAGGCAAAGATGAATTGGTACATCCATAAATGAGACTCTGTGGACACTTTAATGGTTCTAGCAAGAATTGGAAGTACAGATTAGGCAGGAGAAAAGAGTGGAGGGATCGATAGAGGCTACCTTTGGATGAACAAGTTTAAAAGTCTGGTTTCTGAGTAGAGAAAAAATGGTGTAGATCATAGGCAAGATAGGTCGACTCGGATGTGCACAGATCAAGATTAAAATGAGAACAAACAAGCTGATGGAGTTTGACTGGGATGAGGGCAGAAAGAATAGCGATGTCGAGAAGATGAGTTTAAATTAATACACGTAGACAGGGCAAGAAAAATTAAAAGTGGTTAGCAAAGAGACCAGAAAGTAAAAGAAAAACTGAGAGATAGGAACAGAAATAAAGAGCACAAAAAAAATGAAAGACAGAGGTTTGTGCCAAGCTGTGATTTCCCGGTAAGAGTTAGCTCTTCATCTGCTGGCGAACCCAGCCCTTCAGTAGAACAAAGCCACCTCGCACGGCACTCATCTATCGTTCATTTTTCATCTCCCTATTCTTTCCACATGCAAGAGATCTCCCTCCCTCCCTGTTTTACTCTTTCTCTGTGACACAGTGGGATAACCCTCACCCTCACAACCTCGCACCTCCCCTACTGATTCACACGCATTCACGAATAGCGCACACACAGACACACACGCATACTTTCTTTGCCAGATGGACACACACTTATCTTCACATTCCCTTTTTGTTGAGATTCTGCGACAGTGTGTCGTGGATTGTGGGGTCAGTTTTCCACCATGTTTCCGGTGGGTATTTTCCTTCTTGTCACAGTGATGTTTAGGCTTAAGTTTTGTGAGTCCCACCCTCGACTCACCATCCCTGCTTCCACCTCTGTCCACCTCTCTCCCTCGCTACAGGTCGGGAGGTAGTGTGCTGACTCCGCCACCTGCTGTCTGATAGTACATAAACAAACGAAACACTTATTTCCTCCCGAGCCAAACCCCGCAATCATGGCGCCGTAAAACCTCACACTCCATTTACCTTCAGTGCAGGTGACTGAGCTGGGCACGGTGTGTTTGAGTATGAGTATGTGTGTATAAGGGTATGTGTGTGTGTGTGTGTGTGTGTGTGTGTGTGTGTGGGGGGGGGGGGGGTGTATTTGTGTGTTTAATGTGGGGAAGATGGGAAAATATTGGAGTGGTAGACGGAAAACTTTTGATACCATGCAGGGAATGAAAAGAGATATTATGCCCTTAAAAAATAAGAGTAAAAGTCCAGTTGAATGAGAGGTTAATTAGAGACAGAACAATATATGAGGCCAGTAACATGTGGACATGCCTTATCTGTAGCCATTTTTATGGTTTTGACAAGTTGTTTGATCCCACCTAGTGACTAGAATGAAGTGTTTATTGTCATTGCACATTAAAACTATATAATAATATATAAATAATATTTAAAAAAAAGAGTATGAAGAGGAGACACACATTTGCATATTTAAGACATGACTGGGCTTTCAGGGGACCGTGTTCACTGCAGAAGAAGTATTGCATTCTTTTATTTGCAGTGTTCGAGATTTCTGATGAGCCGGGGGAAGAAACGTGTGGCTCTTTAGGCACCTGCACCACCTGCCACAGGGTACGAGGTTGAGGAAGTGCTGTCCAGGGTGGAAAGGGGCTTTGGTTATTTTCTTTGCCCTGCTGAGGCACTGAAAGCTGGAGATGTCCTCGAGCGAGGGCAGTTGGCAGCTGATGGTTGATAGCCCTCTGCAGTTTTCCAGCTTACCACACTGTGATGCAGCACATCTGTAGACTCTCAATGATGGAGCAGTAGAAGGCCACTAACACCAGACTTGAGATGCGGTCTCTGATGAGGATTTTTAACTACTGCTGTAAAGTTGGCAGACCCCAAGAGATCATTCACGAGACTTCTGTAGTCTTTGACCATCACCTTGGTTTTACTGGTGAGCACCACACAGACACCTTCTGTATCTCTGTACACTGACTCATGGCAAACAGATGTGACCCCAGCTGCAGTAGAGCTTTTAGCAAATTTAAGAAATGTGTTGGTAAAGTGGTGCAGCTAAGGACTCAGCAACTGTAAATTTGTGAACAGTTGGTAAGAAAGTCTTTAATCCAAGCAGAGACAGTGAGATAGCTTGTCATCCATTAAATGGGATGATTATGATGAAGGAGGGAGTGTAATCAACAAAGAGCATTGTGATGTAGTTCCTTGGGTATTCTAAGTGGAAGGCAATGGAGATATGGACATATGGGTCAAAGTTAGGTAGTTGTTTAGGCTGTTATAATTATACCGGTTGACTTGAGACAAGATAGGATGGTAGCTCAAGTCAGGGAAAGATTGAAAATCATGGTTCAAACCCCTGATAGCCTGTCAGCACAAGCTTTTAATGTCTTGCCAAGTACACCATTAAGTCCTGCAGCTTTTTTCGTATTCACCATCAATCAGCTTTGTGTGCGCAAAGCAACCCTTAGCTGGGAAACTGAACCCTTAGACCAACTCTGACCCATCCTTATAACTGTGGAAGCGGTATGGGCTCTGTAGGCTTTGTATGCCTTACGTTGGAATAGATGTGGTCCAGTGTGTGTTCTTCTTTCTGGTGGGACATTGTGCATGTTATTGAAATTTGGGAAGCACAGTTTTTAGGCAAGCTTGATTAAAATACCCAACAGTGATGTGCACTCCATCTTGGTGAGCTTGCTGTTTTCTGCTTATAGTTTTGTACAAATGGGAAAGAGATGTGTTAATGTTAGCATCAGGTGCGACATATATATACAGCAGTTATGGTTACCACTGTGAGCTCTCTAGACAGCTAGAAGGGTCTACACATGACAGACATTAATTCCAAGTGAGAAGAGCGGTGGTTGAGAATGATCTTACCAGTAGTGCATCACTCATTATGTACAAGGCCCCCTCCTCTGCGCTTGCTGGAGTCTCTGTTCCTGTCGTAACAGTGGGTGGAGCGGTCGGCCAGCTGTACTGTAGCGTCCAGGATGAGTGGCTGTATCCAGGTCTCCTTTATAATTATCTCACAGCAGTCACAAACATAGTAACATTCTAGCAATTTGTAGCTCAAGTTTGCTTATTTTGTGGACAAAATAAACAAAATGGTGTCGGTGAGGAAAATGCTTGCAGGGGTAGCGGGGGTTTGTGTGTGGCTGTTTCCTTGGCTTTGCGAGTAGGCCTGCCTTGCATCCTCACTTCTGCCATCTGCGTTACCTCTGAGGCCTTACAATCCAGTTAGATTCAGGGTGATCCTGCTATGTCCGGTGGTATATTATGAGTCCACTTGAAATCCCTTGTTCTCCCGCTGAAGAAAGGATGTAACTGGTTCTGTTGGTTTGTTTGTGTGTCTGTTAGTTAGCAGTCTGGCATCCACAATTATCATTTTCTAATTTTGTGTGATGGTAAATACCAAAAACCGCTCCAGCTCACTTAACTTTGGTGAAAATTGAGTCAAGGTCACACCAAATGTAAAATTCAGCAAAAACGTTATATTATGTCCCCCCAAGGTCATATGGGGGACCTTGGGGGGACATAAGTACATAGGTTGGTGAAGCATGTGACCTTGTTAGCACCCAATTCATAGATAACCTTGAAAAAAAAAGAAACCATATCAAGTAATGTATCACACGAAAGGGCACGGACAGAGCTTTTCAATATGATATCCTAAGATTTTGGCCCTTGCCTTTTGGGGGGAGTTGCACTTTCTGAGTGCTCTTGTAATGTTGACATCACAGGTTACTGCCATGCATCTCACCTAGAATAATTGGGACCATACACCATGCACGAAGCAGACGAACCCATATACCACAGTTCTTAGTTTGAACTGGAGTGCAGACTGAGCCAGGTCTCCTCCCACTAATGCTCTTATCACTCAGTGGGAACAAATCTTGTGTGTAGCATGGCCTTGAGACTGGAGGAAATATACTTTGGTGATTATTCTTGTGGCATGCATGATCATGTTAACTCAAGGAAATGGTGGACAGGATTGTTGCACACTGGAGGAGGTCACCTTTGACTGCCTGGAAGACTGCCTGCCATTTTTGAAAATGTGTGATTTTAGTCAAAGTACAATCTTCCTGTAAAAGAAAGCTTTGGTTCCAAAACCTAACTAGAAAAGAAAAGGCAAAAATAAACAAAAGTCAAAGTGTGAAAGTTGCAAAGTATTTAATTGGCAGGTCATCTTTCTCTGTCGCCTAACAGGCGTTGTGTAGCAGTAGCCTAGATGGCAGAAACCAATAGTAAACGGGCATCAAATGCATAAAAAAGCAACAAGTAGGGGTCCTGACCATCCTGGAGCGAGAATGTGTTGCCAACACATATATTCCCCATCTTCTTTTGTCCTGCCTTCCTCCCCTCACCACTAACCAGTCTCAACAGATGCCCGACCCTCCCTGAGCCTGGTTCTGTCAGAGGTTTCTTTCTATTAAAAGGGAGTTTTTCCTTCCCACTGTCACCAAAGTGTTTGCTCAAAGAGCGTCATCTTATTGTTCTGGTTATTTCTGTATTATCATATAGCCTTTAACTTACAATACAAAGGACTTTGAGGCAACTTTTGTTGTGATTTTGCTCTATATAAATATAAGTCTTGGGTGCAACATTTAGGTGTCTGCGTACTTTCATTTGTTCAGATAAAGACAAACCAAAATGAAACTAAAACACATGGATATGAGGGAGATGGTGCTGTATCACAAAAATGGCTTGACCTGCTTCTCACCCCTCCATCTTGTTTGTGTACTGGTTTATTTGTTGGAATCAACAACAACAACAGCAACCAGCCTCTGTAATTATTCCTTAGTGCTGCTTCACTCTCTGTAATTATACACCCGTACGGCGTGTGTGTGTGTGTTTCATGCATGTATGCATGTGTGACGGTAGACGTGCAAGTTGAATACATGTGTTTGTGTGTTAATCTGTGTACACAGTTGTGTTTTGCTTTCCATGCAATAACAATTACACACACATACTGGCCAAAAAGAGAGAGAAAGAGACGCAGAAAGAAAAAAAGGCAGATGAGGGGAGAGAGGGATGAAGGGACAACAAGCTGAGGTCTTTGTTGCTAAATGACAGTGATTCACCATCAGGCCACCCATTTAGTTTGAGTGTGCTGCTCATTTGCCGGTGTGTGTGTGAGGACATGCATAAAGAGGAAGCGAGTGTGTGTGTGCAAAAAAGATGAGAAGATGTGAAATACAGAGGTAGAGACAATGCAGCAATGAGTGTACGTGGTGGTCTTTCTCAGTGACACCAACCTTCTGGCACACCACCAAACCTCGTGGGTTTTAATGTGCACATAAAAATAAAAAATGGTGTGTTTGTGTGAAAACATCTGGATTTTTTGGGGGGTTATCTGACATTGGTGTTGTTAAGCAGCTGTGTGTTCATGTGTTTATACATGTCAGGCCCTTTGTTAGCGATAGTGTGCTCGTATCCTCTCATGCACACGTTTTTGAGTTTTCTGATTTTGAACATGTCATACAACCGCTCTCACTGGTGATGTTGTAACTCCACCGCTGGCTTCTTTCAGGGAAATGTTTTGCTGCTTGATTATTTTAAGCATCTTTCTGATTAAAAGGATGATTTTTTTTTATTTCACTTTTTTTTTCAATTTACTTGTTCTACAGCTATTTTAAGGGACATTACTTTGTAAAAAGTATTTTTAAAGACACACAGAAATATCTTGAGCCACCACTCATTTCTTTATATTTTACTAGGAAAATAAGAAAAAGGTGCAGTGAACATGCAAATGCACAATGAAAAAATGTGTGATTGTAACAATTTTGAATATCAATATTTTGTCTGACTTCCTTTATTCTTCATCATAGTCTGAACGCAGCTAACTCTCTTTCTCATTTCTTTAAGTAGTCTTCAGGAATAGTTCTTCAGGCTTATTGAAGGACATTCAAAGTTCTTCTTTGGATGTTTCTGCCTTTTGTTCTGTTCTCTGTCAGCATGATCCCACACTGCTTCAATAATGTTGAGGTCCGGGAGGCCGATCCATGACTGTGTGATTTTATTACACTGGAAGTATCTTTTTCGCATCATTCTCATGCTAATAAAATGAAGCTGTTGCCAGTCAGATACTTTCCAGATGTTGGATCAAAGTTTGATGGTACTTTTCTGGGTTCATAATTCCATCAATTTTGAGTAAGCACCACAGGGTAAAATGCATGACTGTGTTTTACTGTGATATTCATTGCTGTTCCTCTCTCCTGACCTTAACCGTAAATAATGATAACAGTTTGAACAAAAACATTTCAAATATCTGAGGTCCTATGTCAGGTCTTTACTCTTTTTTTCCCCTATTTCTTCAGGACTTCACTTTTTTAGCTCTACAATTTCTTCTTTTGTCCTCCAGTTGTCCAATTTCCGCAAATCTTTTAAGGACACACTGCACACCACGCTGAGATATGTCTTTCAGTTTTCAGCTTTTAAGTTTTCAGCTAACAGAATCAGAATACTTTGTTAATCCCTAAGTAAATTATGTAATACGTTATTAAAACAAACTAACACTCTAATAATAAGTAAAAGATGGAGAAAATAAGCAAGAAAAAGTGTGGCAAAAAAGCAGGAGGAATTTAAAATTTGGAACTCATCTTGTTGGTGCAAAATATTTTTATATATCTGTCAAATGGCGTCATCGTTGGAATTTTAGATATACTACAGAAAGTATTATTTTTTGACAGGTTGCTAGTAACAAAGTGTCTAAAGATACAATTTAAAAGTTGTCTGTTATGTGTAGACACAACACTGCTTAAATTAGGTGGCTTTTTATACTTGAATGAATCCTAGGTCAGTGTTAGGTGGCGTAAGAAGTAAATTGATTTAACAAACTTATGCACTTAATTCCCATTTGCCTAAATAGTGATTGGTGGTTTAAGACTTTTGCACAGTACTGTAAATAATGAGATTAAATAAAAAAGAATAAAAATGGTTGTCCCCCTATAACAACTGAAATCCGGAAAGTTTGGAATTCATGATCAAATGTTATACATCTACTTCATGTCGTTCGTCTTACCTCAGGTAAATTCTGCTGAGGCGTTTCCTTGCCCCCTCCAGCTGAGTCTTATTCATTATTAATGTCTGAACATGGTCCCTAAGGATCTGCCATCCATTATTAATGCCTGACAATCTCTTATTTTCTCTCCCAGGATCTCCTTCTGTCCCCCCGTCATACTTCTCATTGTCCCGCCTGTCCTAGCTTCCATCTGAACCACCGTATGGAGAAAAGCTAATAACAGGTGTGTCATCCTCCCGCTTCATATCATTTCCACTGCCTCCTCCCCCTCCTCCTCATGTCCTCCCATCTTCAATCTGTTTGTGATTTCTTCTGGGCCACCAGGGTTTTTTGACAAGGTGCTAAATGTGCCAAATGTGTGTGTGAGATTGTGTGTGTATGTGCACCAACTGGGTTAAGGTGTCAACCTGCTAAATAGTGTGTGTGTGTGTGTGTGTGTGTGTGTGTGCTTGTGTTAGTGCATGAAAATGTCTCACTTCTTGAGAGATGAACACACAAGACACCGATGTTTACTGACACCTGCTCGCTTAGCTTTTTTAGTTAACATCTGTCCAACGTGCACACACAGTATGAGTTAAAACCTGTAAAACTGTTTGGATTAAACTGACTTTAAGGGCTCCATTGATATTTTTAACAAAATAAGATGACTGAATTTAACCCCGCAGACTGGTTGTTTTCTCTACTTTGAAACAAAAAAATATACCACATACCACAGGGCCTCAACTTTTACTGAGGCTATTGGGTTTGAAAATTTTGTGTCAGTAGTACTATTTTGTTTTCCAGTGTAGCAAATCAATAAAACTGATAAGTCTTTTTTTTTTAAAAATCCTGTTTACTTATGTTGATGTAGAAGTACTCTGTGAGGACTCATTTACACGTATAAGCTAAAGTCATTGATCGTTAGTTAGTGAAATGAGTCAGTGTGAAAAAAGAAAGAAAGAAAATTACTTATTGTACTACTCCAGATTTCTTCAGATCTATCCATATGTACGCCCGTTCCCTGATTGAGCTTCAAAAGGGTTGCCAAATTGTACTCTGTGTTGGCATTAACCGCCTCTTGGCTCCACCCATTTTTTTAACTCAGGGTTTTTCTTTTTTCTTCTTTTTTTAATATTTAATACAATACGCTCACAGTTGTGGATCTCACGGTAAAGTCTGTTATCCTCTTTGAAACTGTACAGATTTCAGTCAGTTACTATTTTACTCATTAGTCACAAGAGTAGAAGGTTCATGATTGTTAACAGGAAGATTAAAAAAACATGCAGTAAGGCTTCACATTTCCTTAAAGACATCTCCAACTAAACACAGGAGTACACAGAGTACATCTGTGTTACGTTTTAGCCACTGGAACTGATATCACGTCCGCTATACACACTGCCTATAATCTACCAGGCACGCATTTGAGAGACATCCTGGAAACTGCTCTCCAATCTGCATCTTTTAAAATAGCACCTGGTATACTTTTGACAGGTAAAACTGCACGAAGCAGGTTAAGATACGTAGAAAGTCAGACACGGGAATGGCACACAGATTTTCAAATTAAAAGAGACGCCTTTCAGACTAAATGCTCTGCCTCCCTAACCAGCCAGGTGTGAGTTTAAACCACATGAAGGATGGAGCTGCATCAGAGACATAATGTCAAACACAAACACCAGGGGTCAGGCTCCAAGGAGTTACTCATAGATTATTACTTTCTACATCAACAAATCCACTAGGGTCTATTTGAGTCTGCTTGGGTGATGCTAGTGATGCAATTTTCATCAGGGTCCATGTGAATGTCTTTGTTCCTTCCAATCTGTTGTAACCTCACTATAGACACTTTACATTGCAGTGTGCTACGTGCACATTCACCAGGTGGTGGACCTCAGAGAAGTATGACAGGAATGACTACCTGGCCACTGTATATCAAACTTCAGCTCTGTGTCACAAAAGTAGAATTAACACATTAAAAACTGAGCTTGTTGCGCAACCTGTGTTCAATCTTAACTTGTTGTGTAATGTGAAAACACAGCAAATGCATTATGTTCGTGCGAAAAATGTGTCCACAATGATGAGCTGGTCTCAAAGTTTCTAATGGACTTGTAGTCAAGACCGCCTAAACCGAGACCAAGACAAGACCAAGACAAGACCAAGTTGAGACGAGACCAAGACCGAGACCAAGACCGAGACAAAAAAGACTAACTTTTGTGTGCTGTTGAGGGCTGACATGATGGTACTGACTGACCCCAAAGTCATCTGACAAAACAGCAATCACCTCCAACAACTGTCTAAAGAATGGGAAATATGTAACTGGTTTCAGTTATACTCTATATATAGATAAAATTGTAACATCAAACTGAAGATTATAAACTTGAAATTGCATCATGTCCTATTGTAGTAGTACTAGCCAAATTACACTGTATGATATCAACTTCCCTAAAATGGATTAGGCCTGTCAACACAAAGTGATATGCAGATGTTATTTAGTCAAACAACACCATTTTAAGTAAAATTCTGTAATCAAACAATATAAAGACATGTGCACACCTCACATGAATCAGATGCAAATTACAAATATTACATACTAATACAAATTGTGCATTAATAAGAATACGAACAAGTGCTTAAAAGATTCTGACATCTTGATGTCTTCAGTTGCATGAGATTACAACACACTGCCAATGAAATCAAGCCTGTTGTTCAGTAGGGCAGGAAAAATAGAACACAGACATTATGAACAAATAACAGATATCTTATGAACAAATATATAATGAACAAACAGCATATTTTCAGAGAGGAGGGAGAGAAATGAGTTCACATTTTAAAACAGTGATTGATTGCACTTCAAGAAAACTAAAGATCGCAACATCTTATAGCCTAGCCGTGCGCGGTGGGGTCTCATTAGAATGTCTCCTCTACTAAGGCAGAGGAGGCAAACACTCTTTGTTTTTTGACCAAAAGGTGAGTGCATCACAGTCACATTCATTTATGTTGTCTAGGTACTTGCTTATTTGTGCATCAGTGCTCGAGTCCTGGCTTGTGCTGCATTGCAACCTAAATGCCTTGTAGCGTGAAAGAAGACGTTGTTTTGGGGGTGGCGCTGAGTCACTATCCGATAATTCTGTGTCTACTTTTGTTGGTGCTGCAGGTGCATCTCTGTCTACCTCTGTGATCAAAAGGTCTGGAAAAGGGTGCACACACACACACACACACACACACACACACACACACACACACACACACACACACACACACACACACACACACAAACAGGATTAGACAGGATGCTTCTAATGATGCTATAAAACCAAAGACAGTGATAATAAGTGGAACAACAAAAACAACAATAACAATAAATAATTATTATTATACAGTCTCCTATTAATGACTTTTTAAGGTCATCTCTGAACCTCTTCAGTGCTGGTCTGGTTTCACCATTTTGGACATCTAAATCTATCCAGGTCAGTCCAAACTGGGGGTCGAGCATGGTGGCAAGGAAGTAGATCCGATGGCTAAACAGTTCTTCTGGATCCTTTTCGTCCATGTAAATCTGCCTGAAAATTCCAGAGAACCGTTTCTCTAAGGATCTTTTCAGTGCCCTGACTATAGTTACGACCTGGGGCATTTGTACTTCCATCTTTATAAGATGATTCTTCAAGTCCAGAACAGTGGGGACCACCATGCTAATAGTCACCTGATGCTCACCTTCTGTAAGGTCTGTTGCCTCAGAAAAAGGCTCAAGCAAAGCACAAAGGTCTTTCAGCTGAGCCCGCTCTCGGGCTGAAAACACTAAATTCTCTGTACCGCTGCACATTTCAGTGATGGCCCTGTGGTCAAGTGTGATCAGAGCCTTTAACTGTCTGTAGGTGCTATTCCAGCGGGTGTTGTTTGCTGCTGGGATGGACTTATTGGAGCCAAAGTGTGCCTCAAACAAGTCTTTGTGGTTACTACTGCTGTGCAGCAGGTTTGTAAACTTGCTGGCTTTGGCAATGGCTCTAGCTATTGCCTTTACCTCTTTCATCCCATCACTGATTACAAGTTGCAGCAAGTGGACGAAGCAAGAAAGATGTTCACCTGTTGACCATGGATCAGAATCTTCTGCATCTTCCCACATTGTTTCATCCTCGAGGTCATCACTGCTGTCACCTTCAGGGTGCTCTACATCTGGCATCCTGACTTTAAAGGCCCGCTTCATATTGGATGCATTATCCGTCAGAATGTAGTTTATTTTATGGCCAATGTCATACTCCTCAACTATGCTGTCAAATGCTGAGGCGATTTGTTCGCCGCAGTGCTTCCCTGTGAAATGCCTACAGTCCTTGTTCTTGCAGGCAACATGAGCGGTAACTCCTAGGAAAGTACGAAGCCTCTGGTCAGACAAGAGGTCTGTTGTCATTGCTACATTTGGCAGTCTGAGGTACACCTGTGCACTACTCATGATGTCAGATCAGCATCCTGATGTGGCACACCTGTGAGGTGGGATGGATTATCTCAATATAGCAGATGTGCCCACTACCACACATTTGGACTGATTTGTGACCACTGTTTGGGAGGGATGGTTATATTGTGTATCTGGAATGAATTTTAGGTCTCTACGTCCATCCCATGGGGAATGGGAGCAGTAACAAAGGTGTTGCGTTTATATTTTTGTTGAGTGTAGATCATTGAATTCACCAAAATACCTAAAGTTAGTGAAAACTGTTTAAGTAGCTGATAGCCACTGCTAGCGCTAGCTACCTGTACATAGCATGTAACGTAACGTTAGTTACAATCTTCACAAGTTAAGTCTGCAGGGACGGTTGCAAAAAACCTGTCCCTACATAATTTATACCGCTTGAAGAACACCCCCGTGGCTCAGGGGGTTGGGAATCGCATCTCTAACCGGAAGGTTGCCGGTTCGATCCCTGGGCTCTCTGTCCTGGTCGTTGTGTCCTTGGGCAAGACACTTTACCCTACTTGCCTACTGGTGTTGGCCAGAGGGGCCGATGGCGCGATATGGCAGCCTCGCTTCTGTCAGTCTGCCCCAGGGCAGCTGTGGCTACAACTGTAGCTGCCTCCACCAGTGTATGAATGTGAGAGTGAATGAATAGTGGTATTGTAAAGCGCTTTGGGTGCCTTGAAAAGCGCTATATAAATCCAATCCATTATTATTATTATTATTATAAATAACAATATTACATAAACATGACCTGGTCATCTGAGGTTGGAAAGGTAGTTAGAAGAGTTTGAAGATGGATAGATGGCTACTGGCTAGCTTACCTTTGAGGGTGTTTGCGCTCCAGGTGCCTGGTGAAGGTTGAGGTAGTCCCGGCGTTCTCGGTCAAGGAGACTTTGCAAAATCTGCACTTTGCAGAATGCTTCTTTTTTGCATTTACCGAAAACTCTTTGTGTTCTATGAACGCAAATTTTATGATAGACGAAGTCGCTGACATTTCTGTAACTTACTGACCGGGCATACTGCTCAATCTAATGGGTTGCATTTAGTTGTGTTTGAAGGGAGCGAAAGGCAAAATAATAATATGCCACAATGTGGACGTATTTGAGCATAGCTGAGCCACTTGTGTGTCGCTGTGTGAGAGCTGAGCAGAGAAAGGAAATTAAGTGAGGAGCCAGCTCTCGCTCAATGGGAGTCGACTATTCTGATTCACTACAAAGCACTATCTAAGCACGGCTCTTAGAGCTAAAGCTTTTGCGCATGATACATTATCGAACATTACGTTGTGTGTCATGGATACTGTTGACTCCAAATCTCCCGACCACTATATTGATCTGAGACAGTAAGACCGAGACAGTGAGACCAAGATAAGATCGAGGTCAAACTCCGTCAAGACCAAGACAAGACCAAGACAAAAGTCCGCCGAGACCAAGATGAGACCAAGACCATGTAAAAGTGGTCTCGAGACATCCAACTCTAGTTTCTAAACATCCAATTTAGCAGCAGGAAAAATTTCATGCTTTGATCCAGGAGCTGAAGCTGCATTATGATCGCATTTGTACGTTTTCCAGGATGTCAGTGGGACAGTTTGAACTGCTGTGGACAGAGTTGGGACCACGTCAGAGAAGGCAGAGATATGTTTCAGAGAAACAGTTGAATCAGAGCAGCATTTAGCTGTGTCTGAGGTAAAATAGTATTATTTTACTATTTCCATAACATCGTATATTCAGTACTGTGCACGTTTTGAGCTACAAGCGCACTGCCAAATGTAGTGGTCTGATTGGTCACACAGTCAGTGTGAATTAAGAATAGGTGGGTCAGAAAAATATTTTGAGGACCCAAAATATTTACCCACATTTTACGTGTAAGGTGTGTAAAGGTACGGTGACCCTGAGAGGCCAAACGGACTGCAACTTAAGAGAACAACTTAAGAGAAAAACGAAAACGGAAATAGGAAAAAAGAAAACAGAAATAGGAAAAAGAAATAGGAAAAAACAGATTTCCAAAAGCACAAGGGAAGTGTTTCTGGGGAGACAATAACCTGACGGACCAGATGCAGGAATCAAAACATGCTAGGTAAGTGTGTTTTAATCGCACGATTCATAGAATACAATACGGATTTTTAGGCTAACACACTTATCTCTCATCTTTTCTCACAAAACCGACAGATCCTCCACTTCTTTTAAGTGTTTCCCAGCATTGGAAATCATTTTTTTCCTCTTTTTGTTTCCGTTTTTTTCAATTTCTGTTTTCTTTTTTCCTATTTCCATTTCCATTTTTCCGATTTCCATTGTGTTTTGTGTGCTTTTGCAGCATTTTTGTTATTGCTGGTGTTTTCCTTAGTTGCAGTCCATTTGGCCTCTCAGGGCCACTGTATAAAGGCCTATAGATGTGGTGTCACTGTGAATCCTGTTAACAGATTCTTCCATCATATGTGTTTATAGCAAATTTGGAGAAGAAACTTAACAGACAATTAGTCTGTGTGTGTGTTCGAGTGTGTGTGTGTGTGTGTATGTGTGTGAAAGAGAAAGAGAGAGACTGAGTCTATGTGGCGGCAACAGACGGTGCTGTGGTCTTTTGCTGGCACGTGAGCGTACTCAGGTGCTAGGATGTGTGTGTGTGTGTGTGTGTTAAGAGTTACTCTATTCTCAGGTGCATTTAGAAGAGGAGTCCTGGGTGTTGTCTTTTGGCAAGCGCTTGTGTTTGTGTTTGTGTGTGTGCACTCCTGGATCATCTTCCAGGGACACGATTGTCTGTAATTACTGTTCTAGAAAGGCTCTTGCCAGCCACAGTAGAATCAGACAAGCATCTTTTAACACACTCTCTCTCTCTCTCTCTCTCTCTCTCTCTCTCTCTCACACACACACATACACACACACACGCACACTCTCTCTCACACACTCACAATATCTTCAAAGTATAAATTTTACTCTTGTATTATAGACCCCCCTAAACCCATCTAACATAACATATCACTCTGTGTGCTCTCTGTGCAGATCAGCTCAGTTTACTTCAGTTAATGTGGTACCAATTCACAGTGATATACAGCAGCGGTCCCCAACCTTTTTTGCGCCATGGACCGGTTTAACGTCAGACAATATTTTCATGGACCAGCCTTTAAGGTGTCGCGGATAAATACATCAAAATAAAATGATACGACCAAGACAAAAACTGTTGTATTTTATAAATACAATAATAAACGCGAATTCACTGTGTAATTGTGTAACTTTATTAGCAGCGTCCTCCTGAAATGCGGCAACAACATTGAGAGTAACATCCTCCTGTCTGCCCTTTAATGATCTCTGGTCGCTATGGTAACGCGCAAATATCTCTTTCAAAATAAGAAGCACAACTACATCACAGGAAAAGACCCAGGGAAACCGAGTTAACGATAAAAACCCCGAAAACCATAAATTTCACGACTCATGGACCGGTACCGGCCCTTGACATTAGAAGTTGAAGAACTGACAATATTATAAAGCGGTGGCTTTCGCTCTGGAGGTAGAGCAGGTCATCTACTAATCAGAAGGTTGGTGGTTCGATCCCTGGCTGCACCACTCTGCATATCAGATATCACTGAGCAAGATACTGACCCCAAAAGGCGCTCTCTGGTATATCTATCAGTGTGAATGTCAGATAGAAAAACGTGCTTGTGGGTGTGAATAAGGCATGTTTGAGTGCTCTCGTAGAATAAGAATGACTCCATTTAGAAACCCCTGACAATCAGACGATCCCCTGTGATCAAACTCTTGGCGATGGTCAACCCAACCCAACTTTGCGGATATATGTTGCCACCCTTAAATTGAAAATGAGCTAATATTTTTCTTACACTGGTTTGATCATTGGATGTTTTCTGTCTTCTGTTGTGAATAAAATGTGGCTACAATATGTCAGAAGGATTTTAAATTCAACTCTGCTACTAAGGTTCCTCTTTGCTATTAAAGGTTCAGGATGTTGTGATGCTTGTTCAACAAAAAAACGGTCCAGCAGTTTCTAGCCTGGGAGCTGACAGCGACTATCTTTTGATGAATGAAAACATAACAAAGAATATTAAATACATTTCAGAGTCTCAGTTGTTCTAGTTGTTGTTTTTAACCTCTCATTTCCATAAAACCAGCACTGAACATCTCCCACTTCTTGACAGAGTCTTGTAATAAAATTGAGATCTTCTATTTCAATTAGTATTCAATCTGCCTTTATATCCCCGTGAACTTCATAAATGCCAAATATTCAACAAATAACAATTGGGTTTAATTAAGATGATTAAAAACTCCCATCTAATCCGTCAACACACCGTGTTTATAGCTTACACTTCGCAAGTGTGTGTGTGTGTGCTTCTCCTCTTCATGCTTCACAAATCAAGAAGATAACTGTATAATGACTGCATAACGAGCATGTCCTTAAGATACACAGACACACACCCACACACATATACATATTCACAAACAAACATGTCCTTAAGACAGACAGAGCTTATCAATAGACGTTAATTAAATTCCTGTGTGTGTTAATGAAAGACTATGTGCTCAAGTGTGTGTGTGTGTGTGTGTGTGTATACTGTTTGTTTTCTTTAATGAACAGATTTCACCTTGCAATACTAGGGGTTGTTGTAAGTGTTTGTGTGTTCAAGTACTTGTGCAGAGTGTGTGTCTGTACAGTATCGGTTGTTTCTCAGTGAAAGATACAGGTATGAATATTTGACAAGAGGAAGAAAAATCAGATTTAAGGTGATTGGTGGAGATGATGTCTGTTTTTGGTGATAAGGACTACTTCTCAGATGATAAATCATAGGTATGAACCTTCATATGCTGAGTCTGAAGGTGCCTCATGGTCACCCACGTGTACGAGTTCTCCTTACCTCCAGCTTTGGTGTAATTTGTATGTAGCCTGTCTATAACCAATAAAACACATTTATGCAGATCAGCGATGTCCATCTATAAGTCTATTCAAGATGCCGGGGTAAGATGGTGGCTTCCACAAACTGGGGTCAGCGCCTATTTTCATTGGATCAATTTTAAGTTTGTAAGAAGTCAGTTTGTTGGAAGACCTAGTTAGACACTAATCTGTGTATATTTATGAGTATAATATTCGTTTTTTTTCCATTAAAAAAACCCCCAAACTGCACATTTAAAATGGAAATGAGTTGGCTTCAGTACTGTGAGCTCAGCAGTCACTACCTAGCATAGTGACAACTCATAAACTCTGCATAGTTCACATAAGTGAAGATAACTTTTGCATTGCTTCTTGTTGTTACTGCCTTCTGTAGAGATCACAGACCTGGACTGATGAAAATTAGCTTGAGAATGGCTCAAAAGTGGCCATGACCCTTGTTATGGCTTTTTTAATTGACACAGATCCCAAGCCTTTTACTGTGGTTGTAAATGCTATTATTACTGGTTTTGGTGATCCTTTTAGTTTTCTATCAATACAGAGTTTAGGTTTTGGCATCTTGGATTTAGCAAAATTTCTCAATTACAATGATGTCTTTCTATGATTATATATTCAGAGCTACGTAAGATTTTGCTTTTGTATTTCCCTCAACCTGACCTTCTGCATGAAAATATATAAATATGATTATCATGGCTTTCTATACTTTGAATACTCAGTCAAAATTGAAATCTCAAGGTAAGTGTAATGTCAAGTCTCTGAAAAGAGCTACTGATGAAATAATCTTGCTGTGAATACAGACCATAACCCCTCATGTACATTCCTCACACAGTAATTCATCATTCGTGGAAAATATATGATTTTCAAAGTGACTATTGGTATCCATTTTCATAAAATACCACTGCCAATAGCTATCAGGCTGCAAAAGCCACTGATAACCCATGTAATTTCTCCCTATATTTCTTATTGACCATTGCATGGATTTTAATTACCATCTCCCAGTGAATTAAAACCGAGTTGCTTTCTTTTGAGTGTAGTTTGGTCACCTATCAGGAATATTTAAAGAGTGAAAACGAAGCCAAGAGACATGGAGAGGATACAAATGTGGCGATGCTTTTTCAAAATCCCCTCCTCCTTTCCTCTCCCGCCTCATCCTGCTCTTCCCATCACATCTCTTCTTTCACAGCTCAACGCCATCTGTTCATCTTTAGCTCTTCTTCTGAGCTCATTCTCTGACACTCTGACCTGGCCTTGTGCCCTTGGCTTGATTTTTTTTTTTTTAAGTTTCTTTTTTTCTACGCACTCATGCTTATTGGCCTCAAGGAGCTTTGACATAATTGAGGCAAAATGGCCTTTGAATTAAGTATTATTGGAGTATTATTTACAATTAAATTAGCCCTCAGATTTTTCTTCTGAGTCTTTGCCTTCGACTTGCATTTTTCTAACCGTAGCCTTCCCTTCCTCCCTTTTCAGCTCCCTCACTGTTCCTCCACAGTAAAGCTCTCCCTCCTTCACCCCCGCCCTCTATTATCTTCAGCCTTACCCTCCATTACATCCCCCCCTCACCCTGCTGTATCTCAGGGGCATATGTCAAGAGGAAGCAAGCATCTGCTCCTTGAGAGGGATTTTGTGTCCGGCACTGTGCTGTTCTGTGCCAGAGGTCCGTCAGTCTCACGGCGGCAGTATGGTCATGTACTGCCTGGCGAGAAAGTGGGACATGAACCCAGAGGGAGGCTCGGCTTGATTTCATTTTGGGTGTCTGTATCTAAGTGGGATTCTCTGAGTGTATATCTGTGTAGCACTGTGACATACGAGAGGTGGTAGGAAGAGGAATCAGTGTGAAAGACAAGATGGAAAAAGGACAAAGGTACAAAAAAAATGCTAGTGTGAGTGTTTGTTGGAGGAAGAAATAAATGGTAAGGTTGGAATATGAGGTCAAACCAGACACTGTGCTGAAGAGCGAAGTGTGAAGCACATGGAAAGACTTGACACATTCAGGAAAAACAGGCAAAGTTTTCTCTGTTTGGGTAAGTTTGATTAAAATAAAGGAGTTATGTTTTCATTTACTTCATTATTACAGCTACACATCATTAGCATTAGCAGTAATATCCTTGCATGATGACCTCATAAATAAGCAAAATACTTAATTTCATCATGTGAATTACTTGGGTTTCTGCTTTATGTCAAAACATTCCTTCACATTTTTAAAAGATTAAGCTATACTTGCTACTAAAGACCGTATCAGTCATGGCACCAGTATGAGCTTGAAGGGATTTCCTCAGCTCAATCTCAAGTGCTGTGCAAAAGTCTTAAGTCACCATTCATTTCTTTATATTTTTTTCTAAAATGGTGTTGAACAAGTTTTGCTTTGGACATTGGCTGCTTTTTCGCTCATTTTCAATCCAGTCCTTGTACCCGAACATTTTCACAGGAATGTTTTTTGTTTATTAGGCCACTCTTAAAAACAGCACCTCGATCAAGGTATGGACCAGTGTAGTTGATGTCATGGTCCCTGTGTCTGCCCAGCCGGCCCCGCAAAGCTACATGTGTTTTCCTCTCTGCCTGGGCGGAGCTCACTGGCCCACACACCTGTTCGCGATTAGCTGTCATTACCTGTCCACTATTTGAGGCTGGGAAGCAGATCCTCTCATCGCTGGATGATTGTGCGAAACACGTTAGTGATTCTCTCAGCTCCCGTGAATCTGTGCTTAAGTGTTTTGTGACTTGTGAGTAATTTCCCTCTCCTGTGTGATAGTTTTCCTTCCCGGACCTGTGACCTTCCTGCTGTGTGAACGTGTGTGAGTTTGGGCGTGAAGACGAGAACGAGTGTGAGAGAGCTTCCCCTTGGACCTTTTGATCCCTGGATTTCCCCCCTCACTGTATACATTCTGCACTGGTGTTGTAAATAAACTGTGTTTGGAAACGTCAACCTGCTCTGCGCTTGAGTCCCTGCTATCGACCGTGACAGATGATCCATCTGCTGTTCCCCAGAAACCAGAGCAGAAATGGTCCCAGTGAAAGGGTGGCTGTCAAGAAGCCGTTTTTAAATAAGGGAAACAGGGAGAAAAGGCTGAGGTATGAACATTATACAAGAACTGGACTGAGTAATTGGCAACATTTGGAGAGATGAATCCAAATTTAAAATTTCTGGTTCAAATCATCATCACTATGGATGGAGGAGGTCAGGAGAGAGATACAGCAGAGATTGTCTACAGCCATCTGTAAAACACAGTGGAGGCTCTGTCATGGTTTGAACTACATTGAAGCCAGTGGTGTTAGAGATCTTGATAAAATTGATGCAGAAACGTACGATGAGATTTTGATCCACCATGCAATATTATCTGATTGGCAAGAGTTTCATTCAGTTATTTTTGACTTTCCCTTCTGTATTTCCTTGTATGTTTGCAGGTTTCAATCAATCAATTTCCAGTTTTCCTGGCAAAATATCAAAGGGGTGGCTCGAGATTTTTGTGCTGTAACTTGATCTCAGAAGGATCTCTTCAGGCTTTTAGATGTTTTTAGACCTTTGTCCTCTCTAACACACACACTGTATACACACAAAGCAAACAGGTAAGCCAACTTTAAGCCAACATTCTTCAGATCAGATGCCCTTCTTAAAGGTTTGAAGGCTTTGAAAGCATGTAAGTCTCACTATATTAGGGATATTCACACTCAATGACAAATCCATACAAATCCAAGAGTAGTAAAACTCGCACTTACACTGACCTGTGGGTCATTTCACCATTGTGAAAACTTTAACTAGGCAGTGTTCAATATGAGCATTCACCATTGTGTAGGATATTTATGTGAGAGGAAATAAGGACGATCCCCTCTAACCTCTGCTTTATGAGTCTCCTTATGTTAGCTCTGATTAAGACAAACTAAGCTTTGAGAGATTGACCTCGTCACACTAATTGAAGCATAGTATTTTCATATTTAAACTTTGCTGTTTCCCTTATACTGGTCATGCTTTTGAGTGGGAGGAAGGTCTCACTATTTGTATGTAGATATCAGATGTGTCACTGCGAGGTGAGCTCAGATCACTTGTCCTTGGAATTGTTAATTAGCTTCTCTCTTTATGACACATCCTTCAGTATGACTGTCATTGTATTATATTCTGTAACTGCGATGTACTTTCATCATGTCAAGATAGGAAGAGTCAGCATCTACACAGTTGTAGACGGATCGCTTTGGCTTCAGCCCCATTACCCTAAGCACATATAATGATAAAGAAAATGGAAGTGAATGTGAATAAGGTGCCGAACCCACGCGCCGCAATCAATGAAATCTTTTAAATTTAAAAATAACTTTAATAACAGTGTCTTCCTATTTAACGTAAACACTGATAATTTCATAGGTTTCACAAAAATAAAAATAAACAAGAACAATGAAGCCACAGGCTAGTTCAAATAAATAACACTACTCCACACCTACACTAATACACACAGACATGCCGTGCACTTTTAAGACCTCTTCGCTCTTCAATTTAGTGTAAGAATAAACAACAGCGGGGGGAAAGAAAACAGTAAATGTGTCATTAATAAAAAAGAAAGACAAGCTAATTGTGTCGCATGCTCTGGAAAAATCAAAAATCCATTAGAGGGAGGGAAAAGGACGCTGAACACGGCTTTTTGAAAAACAGATGATGTCTCACAAAAGAAGGAGACCAAGAGCGCTTTTACCTTTAATTTGGTCCTATATCCTCGATTTAAGACGTTCTTCTTGTGTAACTCTGCCTGCGTGTGTTTTTGAATGTGTGTGTGTGTGTATGTTATTATCGTACTCTGCTTAATGCATGCCAATGAGTCAGGCAAGAGACAACTTTATCTAATCTCCATTAATGGCCATACAGTTCAGGAAGGTCAACCAAACACACATACACACACAAACACGTCCTCATGGGAGAGAGCATAAGGAGAAAATAATTGAGAGAAATTAGAAGAAATGATGGAAGGTACTGGTCGAAGTAAAGAGGAGTGAGAGAGGGAGAATGGACTCTGGGGTGAAACAATTAGCTGTGTCATTTAGTATTTGCTCTGCTTTTCCAGCTCAGAAAGGTCAGTGTGCACCTTAAAAAGTGAAGTCATTTATCTACGTGGCCTAGTGAGGAGCAACTTATGTTGACCATTTTCCCCCCTCAGAAAACAGAAGGACGGTAAAAGACAAGCGAGTTCGCTCCACGGTTGGATTTTAAATATTTAAAAATAGAAATACGTTTTGTAAATTTTATGATTTCATTTATTTTTTCTATGTAACTGTGGATTAGTGTTTAATAGTTGTACTAATCATTTGTAATTTGGAGAATGTGATTTTTGATCATCACTGTTAACCAGTCTGATGTGATGTAACCCGAGCACGGAAGTGCAAGAGTGCCAACAGGGCTGCAAATAGATTAGTGATTCTGAAATAGGAGCTGCCATCGCTAAACAGCAAGGAAGTAAAAATGTAAGACTAATAAATCTTAAATCATCATAATAAATCTCTCTTAGTGGGGAGACAGTTTTGGATATTTAACAACTTATAAAAATCTAGAAATGAGATTTGTTATTAAGTAAAACGGCTGAACAGACACAAAAGTAAAAGAAAAATTCTATTTGTGTCACTGGTCTTTTTGTGTAATGAATTTAAGTGTTTTTCAAGGTGCAAATTAATGACACTAACTTTTGTTTTCACGCGGCACCGTCTATTCGTTGACTGTGGTAGAACTAAAGCCTAAATTCTAACAAAATTCAAATTGTGGACACACTCAGAGTACACACATTTTTCCCCAGTTGTAGTTAACATGCTGTACATGTTGAATACACACAGACTTTGTGACATGAGATAATTGATTGTCAAAAGAAGTAAGATGGAAAACAATCTCACAAATTGATTGTCTTCCTTGTTTTGCTCCACTGCTGCTCTGTTTCCTTTGCCATTTGCTGGAGTCCATTGGTGTCGCTTCATAGAGAAACACTCTTCTTTGCACCGACTGATGAAGCTGCAGCTGCTCCTTTGCTTCAATGTCCGCCTGGTTTAGTTGCTCCAGTTGAACCTTGGATGGCCGTGCTTTCTCCAGCTCCACCCAGAAGTCCACATTCACCTTTGAGTTTTCGTTCGGATGACATATTATATAACTCTCTGCACCCTGGTCATTGTGAGTCTGCAGGGTGGTGCTTTTATCCACAACGTCATGGCCTTCCTCGTTAAAGTCATTTTTTTAATCAACTAAGCCCTTTTTCAAAGTCATGACCTCTTCTTCAGCGTCCTCAGGTCGGTCTGCACTGGACTGCAGTTTGGCCTTGCACTTCTTCACAAGTCTTGTTGGGTGCTTCAGTTTCTGCTTTTCCATTTCCAGTGTTAAGGTAAGACTTGTTTCTTTGTTTTGAGAGTTGTTCAGGTCATAGTGCGCTTATTTTAGCTCAGTTTCCAGCGCTTTGATCTTCCTCTTGCAGCAATATGTCTACAATGAATCGTGTTGTTTGAACTGAGAGGAAACCAGCTGATCTTCAAGTTGATCTTTTTCTTTCATCAGCTCGCTCAGAGTGTCCTGATGGATAAAAGAGTCAACCTGGCAACTGAGTTCCTTTAGTGTTGCTGTGGCTTAAAGTTCTGTCTCCATCTTTATTTTCTTCTTTGCACTTTGTGCTTGTTTAGGAATGTGCTTGATGTGGCAGCAAAACTACTGACTGATCACAGAGAACAGTGTTTTTGCATATGTCATCAAGCAACACGGACAAGAACTTAAAAAAAATGAGACGATGATCACCTGAATAACTTCAAAACTGAACTTACTTCAATAACAGCTTTTTTTAAAAATATAAAAATTTAGAACAATAAACTGTAGCTCTTTAATGTAATCAAAGTACTGTGTATAATTTATATTGAAAATCAATCATCTAAGACATTGGTACACTGGTGCTGAATCTCATGCTTGAGTCCTTTCCTTGTCTCCTCTCATCACAGTCCCCCCACCAGAGATGCAAGTAGGAAAGGCGAGGAAAGTTTAATTGTATATTCACATAACTTATGCAACTCCCCAATGAAAAGGAACAATTTTGTGCATCATTGTACAGCCTGCATAAACGTAACCCGAAACAGCTAATGTATCATATTTGACACATGAATTTTTTTTATTTTTTTTTCAGACTAATACATCATCTTTGTGACTTTTTTCCCAATGAAAATCCTAAACAAATTGCACAATACATTTTAAGCAATTCATTGCAAAAAAAAAGCCAGATATAGCAAATATGATATAAATAAAACCTCAAATATGCATATGAATATTTAATTATTAATTATTATTATTAGCCTTTGATTTGTCAGAAGGTTTAATAACCACATATGAAAATTATTTCATGGTTTAGGATTTAAAGACTTTCGCAGAGAAAACAGAGGAACTTCCTGCCTCCTGTACTTAGTACAGAGATGTCAAAACTCATTCAGTGGATACATACAGCCCACTTTGCCTTTCGCTGGTGTAAAGAAGTTTAGCTGCACATTTACACCCTGTGATATCTTAAAATATGAAAAAGAACTTTACGTTATTTAAAATAAATTTATTTATTTAATTTTAAAAAAGTGACTCTTTGCACACAAACTCTAAGAAATAAATGTGTAAAATTACAGAAAAGCTTCTGGTAGCTCATTGCCTGTAATTATAAAGCAAAAACTTTTTGTTAAATCACAAAAAGTGTCCTGTTTTATTAGTTTATTTATTTTACCATGGATACATTGTAAAAAAAAATGTTTTTTTTCCTGTAATTTAATTATTTATTTATTACTGTGGTGTAGTATGAATGGCTGTGGCGGAGGGTCTTTATCAATAGGACAAACTGTAAAATGCTTTTTTTGTCTTTAAACCCAGAAACTAAAGAATAATGACTTATGTCTTCTTCCAGAGCTGACAGTTTGGTAAATCATGTTAGAAAAAGCTTCATGAAGTGCCTTTAAATAAAGTGTGAGCAAACAACAGGACTGGAGCTAAGGCAGCAAAATGCACGAATCATTAATCTGATCATTTACACATGTGGTTTTACTGGGATATCTGTGTAAAGGGACTTTTAATGACGATTCGTTTGTGCCCACAGATTCCCGCTAAGAGAATTTATTAATAAGTGCAAACACTTCTTTGAGCCTTTCAAATGTGTGCTGGCTTTGTGTTTCTAAAGTTACATTAAAGCGTCGAAAACATAAAGTTATCTCATCTATTAAAACCAGTCAAAACTTCCTGGAGGAAATAACCACATGTTAAGTTCGTTACTGGTGAAGTGGTGGAATTCGTTGTCTTGTACACGGCATTAAGTTTAAGGGAGTTTGCAGTGGTGTGTAACTGTGAAAGTGTGGGGAATGAAGTGAAGGAGGGTGCGATTTGAATCTTTGTCTTTCTGATGTGAGCACATGTGCATGAGCATGCAGGCACTCTTGACATTGCTTTGATGCGCTCACACGTATCTTTCCTCTCGTTGTAAGACAGGTTGTTTCCTCTCTCTCTCTCTCTCTTAATGTTGAACCTTCACCGACATCAGTTCTGATTTCTTCTTTTATACTTTGTTTTTTGATCTCTGCATAAAGTCTGGTTAGAGGGCTCTCAGGGGTGGGTCATCACTTTGCACGCGTGTGTGATGTTGGCATCACCTGTTGTCTCTTTGAGGCCATCTGGAATTGGCACATGTGGGAAAACCTAGTGTCACATGCCCACACATTTTTAATAGGTAATGTCACAGACGATTTTCAGCTCAGCTCCATCCCTAAGTGGCAGCTGAGAGTGTTAGACAACAAGTGTTTAAATTGTAATGTAATTCCTTTGTGCTGTCATGCATCTTTCTAGGCCATGTGCACGTACAGGCAGGGCTTTTTCTACAGGTCAAGAACAGGATTTGTGTTCAGTCTCAATTCAGTTTCTCATTTGTTGGGCTGACTCTCCATTCATGCTGTGTGTTCACTTGTACATCCTTGTGCTGTGGATATGAAGCCAATTTGTGGGTGAAATTTGGTTTACATTTGTAATACTGACCAAATCAATACGATGAAGATATATTTTATAGAAAAGATTAGCAAATGAATGCAGGAAGCAGAACTTTAAATGTAGCATGAAATGGTACAGATACAAGTGTCCTTGCAAAACGTTCTCTATTATTTAAGAAATGTCTTCTTCAACTCATAGAAGAAAAAGACATAGTTAAAGGTAATTTTCACGTAAAACTTATTTAAGGAATTTGACAAATTAGAGAGTCCACCAGATGTTTTTCTTAATATATATATATTTGTGTGGCCTGTTTCAGCTTTATTTGATAGACACAGTGAAGAGAGAACAGGAAAGCAGGGACAGACAGAGACAGGGGAAGACATGCGGCAAAGGGCTGTGAGTCGGATTCAAACCCGGAGGCAACCACCATCGCTATGGCGTGTGGTTGCCTCAACGCAGTAAGCTAAACCTGCACCCTGAAGCAGATGACTTTTAACCCTGATCTTGTAGGTTATCATAATGTTTTTCAAGCCAGGTTTCAGTGTTTATTGCAGAAAGTGTTCAGAAACTAGTTTTGGAGTTTGGTAGTTTTTTTGTTATAAATTCTAATTACAGATTTTTTTTTGATATTAACATGGAAGGGTGGTGGCAGATGTAGATTCTTTTTTTTCTGTAGGTGATACAGAGTGGGAACAAAAAGCTGCTAACTCCAGCAAAAATTGAGTTGGTGGTAGCCGTGAGGTGGCCAATTAATAAAAAACAAATATCTACCCAAGAAATAAATATAAGATTGACCAGATATTTGGGTGCAGCTCTATTGCCAAGACAGTGTTAGAGAAAGATGCTGATATTTTCTGTCGGTGTGTAAATCACAACAACAGTTGCCACAAGGCACTTTATATTGTGCATTCAGAGGTAAATGGATCGGTTTTTATATAGTGCTTTTCTACTCTACAACATGTCTCCTTCAGCCATTCATGTAAGCACTTTTATCTACATCTAAGCTTTTTCTGTTTAACTCTCACAATCCGATAAACACATTGAGAGCAACTCTGAGTTCAGTGTCTTGCCCAAGGACACTTTGGCATACAGACTGTACAAGCCAGGGATTGAACCAAATGACCTTAAAATCACCATTAATAAACATTATTAATCAACAAACTAACATTTTACCTTGATTACAATTGATGAGTAATTATTTTATGCATGCATATTTTTCTGGTCCATATATGGAGGCTGAATGGGCTTTGTACAAGCACACACACACTTCTTAGCAATGCAATGCTATCGCCACAAACAACAGTGTAGAAAAATCCAGACAGCTACCATGTATCTCTATAACCAATCAGAAAGCTCCTTTCATTCCTTTTTCTAGGACTGGGAGCGTCTCGGAATTGCGAAGTGGGTTAGCTAATCCAGTAGTTAATACCAAAACTGCTTATATGCTAATATAGTAGTTAATCTCTGAGCTAACAGGAAAGGGAAACACAGTGAGGAAATGGATTTGAAAATGAGGACTGGAATCATCATTTTAAATGTCAGAAATAAATCTTTGATTTTTGAACCCATTTACTTGTTTCTCTTTTTTTAAGGAATTTGAACTGTTTTTTGAAATAAGTTTTTTATTGAGAGTTAAATTCTTTTTTGTGAAATCCATTTTTGATTTCGATGTTTATTAACGGATTAATTATCCATTTTGAAATATTGATTTATAAATTGTGTTTTTATTTTTAATGAAATTATTAAATAACAAATGACTTTAGTAATGTTTAAATAAATAAAAGATGAATTTGTAAATGAATTTACTAACGCATATTTTATTCATTATTGAAGCATAAAATTCTTTATTTTGATGTGCGTGGTCCTCCATATTTGTCTTGTAGTTTTCTTTTTGTTTGAGGTCCTCATGACTAAAGCCAAAAAATGTCTCCAAACAATGGACACAGCCTTTTTTTTTCAGCAGCACGAGCTTCTACTTATGCTATTTATGCTACTTATGCTCTGTCTAGTAATTTTATTCAGAGCAACACCATATAAAGATATCCTTTGACCTCTCTCTGCTAAGGCAAATATTTGATCACATTCCTAAAATCTGCAGATCAGGAGTCAGACCTTACCAAATACCTCTGTCCTATGTGTTCACCTGATGCCTGTTTAAAATTAAATATAAATATGTGTATCTCTCAATGAATGGTAGATGGAGACAGAGAAGAGTGGAGCTGATGAAAGGTGAACATGATGAAGGGAGTGAGAGATGACATGGGTAGAGGTTTATTTAGGTGTGTGCCTGGCTGCCAACTGGGGTGAATAATAGATGTGAGGGAAAAGAGGATAAAAAAAAGAGGAGGGAGGGAGGGATGGATAGATGGCAGGGATAAAATGTTCCCCTCCTACTGTCTTTCACCACCCAGCTCTCTATTTAAGAATGAACATAGAACTGACAATGAGGTAGGAGGTTTCCTTGTAGTTTTTTTCCTTGCAAAATTTTTAAAGTAAACTTTAAGAAATTTTTAACATTCATGTGATTTCTATTGGATGAGTCTTAAACGCAATGAAATGCAGGCATCGAGTCATACAGCCATATATTTATGAGCGGGCGTGCACGCAAACGGTGCGCAGAGACACAAAAACACACACTTACACGAAACCTTCTGACTGTGATCAAGAGAACAATGTTCCGCTCTGCACAGTGCACGGTCTCCCTCTTTCACTTTTTCTCTCGCTGTCTTTTATCTTTGCTTTCATCCCTCGTTCAGTCCCGTTGGGCCCAGGACCCGAGCAGCTGAGCTCTCCCTCTACCGACTCCAGTTGGACACACACATAGTAATTTGCATTCATACCTCTACACACTCTATACACACACTCAACACTTCATGCATTGCCTCCGATTAATTTTCTTGTCTCATTTGTTTGAATCAAGACCCTTAAGAGTGCATACAAATGCTGACCTTGAGACGCAGAAGATTAGACACTTGAACTCAGACTGAAGAGAGATGTATCCTCCGAGTGAGGAAACCTTGTGGAGAAGCGACAGCATACTTTTCTAAGAGATGGGAGGTAGGCACTTGAGGGAAAATTAAATCTTTCCAAGGATGCCATCGGGGCATTGAGAAAAGATTGGCGTTTTGTGGCTAAATGCACGTACGGTGAACTGCTTCGGCTCACTCAGCCTCAATTTTATATGTTTTTGTTTATGGGAGATTCATTTATGTACTTTAAATGCTGTTCTGAAGGTGGAGAATGATTATTTGGAAGCCTCTGCACAAGTTGGTAGTCTGCAGCTGAAGGTGAGAAAGTTTGATTTAGTTTTTTAGTTTTTTTCCAGTGGCTAAACAGATAAAAAGGTTTTTTACTCAAACTTGAGAAATACAAATTAATTAAAGAAGATCTTAACAGTGGCTCCAAGCTCACAGTGCACTCTTCTCCCCATGAATTTCTGTATCACCAGCAGTCCAGCTGTGACTGTCTGGGTTTCAATCCCTTGTCTTTTGTTCCTTTTGAAATATTTGCCATAATGTGAATTCTTTCTCTTGCAATCACTTATTTTTATCTTAAATTTATAGGTTAATTAAATTTGTAAAGGTACCACAAAGTTTCAACCCAAATTTTAAGTAAATAATTAGCATTTCTCCTAAGTATCTGAATTACTTTAAACAATTTTGTTTGTTCTGGGAATATTTGTTCGATGACACACCTCACAATAACATGAACTCTTTTGGTTATTTTAAAGTCATATTATTTTCTTGAAAACCCTCACTTTGTCAGGGTTCCTGGGTCGGTGACCCAGTGTTTTCAGTTTTGTTCATGTTTAGTTTATTTTGCCACTTCCATGTGCTCACTTCCTGCTTTTCCTGTGTCAGCTCGTCTTGTGTCATTAGCCAGATTATGTTCAGCTGTGTACTCACCGGTCTCTCATTATCATCCTCATCAGTCTGTGTATTTAAGCCCTCTGTTTCTACTCGTTCACTGTCGTGTCATTGATGTACATGCGATGTTCCTGTCGTCTCCCCATATGTATGTTCAGTTAGTCAGTCAGCCATTCATCCAGTCTTTCAGTCAGCCTGTCCTTCGTTCCTGCTTTGTTCATTCACCCGCTCCAATAAATCCCCGTCATTTCTGTACCTGCGAGTCCTGCGTTTGGGTTCCTTCTTCCTCACCTCCACACAACGCCTGACAAAATGACACGACCCGTGCCACGAAGACACGATTGGAACCCAGCGGACTCGGACCTCTACGAGCGGCAGGAGGCAGCGCTTTCCCGTTGGGCAGACCAGCTCAGGGGAAAACAGCGGCTCTTTGCAGAGAGAGAGCATGTCTTCGAGGGGACTCGCCTGGCTCTGGGCGGGCCTCAGAGACGCCGCGTTCCCCCACCTGCTGCCTCACCTGCACCGGAGCATTTGCCGCGGAGAGTGGACGTTTCACGCCGCGCTTCGGCTGCTCCCTCTCTCGCCGCTCCGCTCCTCGCTCACACACCTGCCGCCTCATTCGCCGGACCTCCACCTTCGCCACGGCACAGCGGCTACGCCTCCCACCTCGGCACAATGGAGGCTACCGCGCCAGAGGCTCAGCTGTTTACCCCGGCAACTTCCTCTTCCCGGAGAAAGTGGCGCACACGCCGCCATAAGATGGACCATTTTCAACAACTCCCGGTGGTGAGTTCCAGTGACTGTTTTTCGCACTCCTCGACTGATTCCTCACTCAAAACAATTAACGGACTCATCTCCGATTCATGGGGAGTTTCCCTCCTAGATGACGATGTAGACTGGGACGAATTTTTCTGCTCTACTCCCCCAAGAACTGTTCAGTCAAAGACTGTAAATAGTGGTGGCAGGAGGACCAGAATAATCCCCGATAAACCTGCTAGTATCACACCCAGTCGTTATCTCCACTCCTGTCAGTCAGTCTACACCCACACCAGTGCCAGCTCCCAGGAGGAGGGCAGCTGCGACCCAGTCTAACGCCACACCCGCTTCTGTTTCTCGGGTGGGGGTGACTGGTGTCCAGCCACCTCCCGTGCCTGTCCCAGCGCCCAGGCTGAGGGCAGCCAGAACCCAGCCTGACCCCCCTAGAGGCTTGGAAGAGCTAATCAGTCCACCACTTCATCCACCACCTGATCCAGCCTTTCACGCACTAGCTTTATCCCTGGTTAGGCTAGCTGAAGTGTCCCCTGCTCAGGCACCAGCTTTACTAGCCCAGGCTGTAGCTTTATCTCCCTGTCTAGCCCAGTCTGTAGCTCAGCCATCAGCCACACCAACCTCAGCTCCGTTGTCAGCCTCGCCTACCTCTGTTCCTCCCTTAGCATCTCCACTCCAGTCAGTTCCCTCACCTGCTGTTCAGCCTTCACTCCAGTCAGTTCCCTCACCTGCTGTTCAGCCTTCACTCCAGTCAGTTCCCTCACCTGCTGTTCAGCCTTCACTCCAGTCCCCTGTAGTCCAGTCTCCTCCAGTCTGTCCAGTCTTCCTCCTCTCCTCCAGTCTGTCCAGTCTTCCTCCTGTCCTCCAGTCTCCTCCAGTCTGTCCAGTCTTCCTCCTGTCCTCCAGTCTGTCCAGTCTGCTCCTGTCCTCCAGTCTGTCCAGTCTGCTCCTGGCCAGTCTGTAGTCCAGTCGCCTCCCATCTCCCAGTCGCCCGTCCACCATCCTGTTCAGTTCCCGGACCTGCAGCCACAGCGCCCAGATACAGCTGTGAGCTCTCCTGCGCCTCAGCCAGGGGTTTCCGCACCCGCTGGCCCAGCCTGTCACCAGCCAGAGGCTTCTGCGCCTACTGGCTCTACAGCTGTGGCTCCGTCACCCCCGGCTCCCGTGCCGTCGCCTGGTCCAGCATCAGCCTCTGCTTCGCCCTGCTCAGTGGCCGCGGCCATCTTCCTCGCGGCCGCCTGCCGGAACCATCTCATCGCGGCCGCCCGCCGGAACCATCTCATCGCGGCCGCCCGCCGGAACCATCTCTTCTCGACCGCCCGCCACCGTCCTCGCAGCCGCCCACCCGACCGGCTCATTGGCCACCGCCGCCTTCCTCGCGGCCGCCCACCTGAACTGTCTCGTCTTGGCCACGGGCCGCTTGGACGCCCTCCTGAACTGTCTTGGTGTGGACTCCGTCCCTCTGTCCTGGCCCCCCCCGCTCGCCCTGTTCTGGGCTTTTTCTCTTTTGGCCGTCGGCTGCCGGCCATTGAAAGGGGGGGGGTGTACTGTCAGGGTTCCTGGGTCGGTGACCCAGTGTTTTCAGTTTTGTTCATGTTCAGTTTATTTTTCCACTTCCATGTGCTCACTTCCTGCTTTTCCTGTGTCAGCTCGCCTTGTGTCATTAGCCAGATTATGTTCAGCTGTGTACTCACCGGTCTCTCATTATCATCCTCATCAGTCTGTGTATTTAAGCCCTCTGTTTCTACTCGTTCACTGTCGTGTCATTGATGTACATGTGATGTTCCTGTCGTCTCCCCGTATGTATGTTCAGTTAGTCAGCCAGCCATTCATCCAGTCTTTCAGCCAGCCATTCATCCAGTCTTTCAGTCAGCCAGTCCTTCGTTCCTGTTTTGGTCATTCACCCACTCCAATAAATCCCCGTCATTTCTATACCTGCAAGTCCTGCGTTTGGGTTCCTTCTTCCTCACCTCCACACAACGCCTGACACACTCTTATGGAGAAGAGCACAAAATTCAACATACAAGGTTAAAAAATAGGCCGGGAGTCACCTATGTGGTTTTATATAAAGATGGGTAATGTGAGTGAAGGCCTCCAGCTCGCACTGGAACGGTTCGCAGCCGAGTGTGAAGCAGCGGGAATGAGGATCAGCACCTCCAAATCTGAGGCCATGGTTCTCAGCCGGAAAAGGGTGGAGTGCCCACTCCGAGTCGGGGATGAGTTCCTACCCCAAGTGGAGGAGTTCAAGTATCTCGGGTCTTGTTCGCGAGTGATGGGAGAAGGGAGCCGGAGATCGACAGACAGATTGGTGATGCAGACGCTGCACCGGTCCGTCGTGGTGACGAGGGAGCGGAGTGTAAAAGCGAAGCTCTCAATTTAGGTCGATCTACGTTCCTACCCTCACCTATGGCCACAAGCTGTGGGTAGGGACCAAAAGAACGAGATTGCGGATACAAGCGGCGGAAATGAGCTTCCTCTGAAGGGAGGCTGACCTTTCTCTTAGAAATAGGGTGAGACATTCAGCCATCCGGGAGGGGCTCAGAGTAGAGCGGCTGCTACTCCACATCGAAAGGAGCCACCTCAGCTGGCTCCTTTCAAGCCAGGAGCCTCCTCACCCAGGAGGCTCCTGGGCGCCTCCTGGGTGAGGTGTTACGGGCATGTCCCACTGGGAGGAGGCCCCGGGGCAGACCCAAGACACGCTGGCTCTCTCGGCTGGCCTGGGAACACCTTGGTGTTCCCCCGGATAAGCTGGAGGAGGTGGCTGGGGAGAGGGGGGTCTGGGCATCTCTGCTTAGGCTGCTGCCCCGCGACCCGGCCCCGGATAAAGCGGATGAAGATGGATGTATGGATGGATGGATGGGTAATGTGATGAACAACAAAGGCAAAGGACCCCAAAACAGGACATCAGGAACAAAACACTAAACACCAAAAACCTAAAGCTAAAGCTTTAATAAAAGCTTTAAAAAAAAAAATACACCTGAGATATGTTAGAGAGGTGAATAAATCTGGCCAGTGTCCAAAATCAGGGTAAAAGGAGACCATTACAAGGGGCACTGACTCGAAATACACTTTGTGACAATGGTACCTGGGCGCCTACAACATTACACCTACATGAGCTGCTCGGCCATGAACTCTATGCCACGAAGCTCCTGGGGCACAGTTTTTATGCTGATGTTAATGGAAGAGGAGGTTACTGGAACTCTACTTTAGAAATGTATTCACAACATGTGATTTTACTACATATTCACTAAAGACATGACTCAGCACTCAGCAACCCAGCTCTGTAACTTTACATGGTCTGCCACTTTGGTGCTGAGCTGCTATAGTTGTTAAACGCTTCCACTTGGCAATAATATCACTTACCACTGTAATGGAATATCTAGGAGGGAAGAAATCCAATCCTATTACAGTACCTCAAATTCAGTGAGCTCTTTTGAACCCATCCTTTCACAAATGTTTGTAAAGGCAGACTGCATGGCTGGGTGATTGATTGTATAAACCTGTGGCCATGGGACTGAAAACAGTTGAATTGAGAAATTAAAAGGTATGGCCCAGTACTTTTGTCTATATAGTGTCTGAGATCTGAACTAGAAACAAATCAATTGACCGGAAAGCTTCGCTACACAGGGTAAGAAGACAGTCTGCCAAAAGGAAGGTAGTGGGAAAACTGGCTGGATAATCAGGGACAGGTGGTGTGGGAAACTAAACAAAGACCAGAAGAAAAAGAAATTAAATGAAATAAATTATAGCCATACATTTTATCAGTTTTCATAGATAACAAAAAATGTGTGATTTTTTTAAAATTAAAAATAGGTCAGTCTGGAAATCCAATCATCCCCCATCATAAAAAAAAATCTGAT
This sequence comes from Aulonocara sp. 'chitande type north' Nkhata Bay, assembly GCF_057382095.1. Taxonomy (NCBI): domain Eukaryota; kingdom Metazoa; phylum Chordata; class Actinopteri; order Cichliformes; family Cichlidae; genus Aulonocara; species Aulonocara sp. 'chitande type north' Nkhata Bay. The sequence goes on from NC_141365.1 coordinate 29,790,870, forward strand.
TCTGTGACTACAAATACTCGTGTGGACACAAGATGTCTTCTTCGCCGGTAAAAGTTTATTCAAAGTTGTGTGCGCAATGCCAGTTTACATGTAAGTGACCTGAAGTGGGACTACTTTCCATTCCTAACCCTCTCTTCCCCCTAATTTAGTCTTCCTCCCCTAAACTCCAGACGGTCGTAGCATATGTCGCCCCTCCCCGAGCCTCGTTCTGCTGGAGCTTTCTTCCTGTTAAAATGAGGTTTTGCCTTCCCACTGTCCTCAAGGCACTTGCTTCTAAAGGATCATCTCATTATTGGGGTTTTCTCTGTATTATTGTTGGGTTTTTATCTTACAGTTTAAAGCACCTTGGGGCAACTGTTGTTGTGATTTGGTGCTATATAAATACAATTTCATTGAAAAGTTTAATTGGATTGATGACACTCAATAAGCACAGAAATCCTAGTACATGCCCTGAATCCACCTCTCATCTGGATTACTGTAATGCCATTGTCTCTGGTCTCCTTAACTCCTCAGTTGGCTCCAAATCGTCCACAACTCACCTGCACCAAGTCTACTGACCATATTACCCCAATTCTCATCCAGCTTCACCGGCTCCCTATTCTTCAACATATTCAGTCTGAGATTTTGCTTCTCATCTTTAAGATTCTCCTTGATTTGGTCTTTGAGACTTTGTTCTAGAGATGGCACGATACCACTTTTTTATGTCCGATACCGATATCATAACTTTGGATATCTGCCGATACCGATATGAATCCGATATAGTGTGCTTTTTAATCAATACAACTGTTTTTTAATATCTTGCTGCTTTTTGTATAAGTTAATACTCAAGTTAAAAAAAACAAAACAAAACAAAACACTAAAGCTATTCTGTTATACTTGTATGCAAAAAATGCACTACACCCAAAATATTTCATAGTTCAGCAATACTGATCAATCTAATAAACTTAAACCTACTCCACCCTCCCTATTCTGGTATTTTAAAGAGTACTTAGCAGAAATATTAAGCAACCTAACTAATAGGATCCGCCCCTGCACAGTTACCAGCCGTCAGCTACGTAGAAAAGGATCTTGGTGTGGAGCATAAATAAATTCTAACAACAGTTTATCAAGCTTAAACGTGCTGCTGTTGTTCAGCTGCTGGTTTCCTCTTTCTGGCGCAAAGTGGGTCAAAAACAAGCAAGAGAGACGGACTTGTGACAGAAAAGCCGATCAGCTGATCATTGATCAGTTTCACATTGAAGTATCAGCAAGAAGAGGGAGGGAGAGAGAAGAGGCAGTCGCTCCATATATCAGTTGTTAAGCTTAACGCGGGAACGCTTTACAAACATTCAGAGATGAACTTACCCACTTGCTTTACTTCTCTCTGGGATAACTTCCTCGGAGATGAAATGCTGGTTTGGTAGCTACGCTACAAATACACACAGCCGCTCTATCAGGTGACGCATACTGCTGCGACGTGCTACAGTTATGAGCCGAGTTACGCCATGTCGCAAGTTTTGTGAGGTGCTTTTTTGATATTTAATGGATTTTTTATTTCTCTCCAATATCCGATCCAGTAATTTACGTCAGTATCGGACCGATACCGATACGTAATATCGGATTGGTCCATCTCTACTTTGTTCACGTGGGTCTCTGTGCTTTTAGCTGTACTGCACCTTATCTCTGAAGGTCTTCATGTCCATATCAGCTGTAATCATCCAGTTTTATGTGTTCTGTGTGTTTTACATTCTTATTGTTCCGCTCTTTTTAATCCTGTTCTTTTTGTTTTGTATTATAAGATGACCTTGAGCGTTTTAAAACGGTGCCAGCAAGTAAAATTTAGTATTAATAAGATGTTTGCTGACCATGATGTTCCTGTGATTGATTGGCCATCCAGCACATCTGACCAGAAAATCACAGAACTCCTATTATCAAGATTAAGATGAGAAACACTGACGCAAAACACAGACAAACTGAAGGTTACACCTTCAGCACCTCAGCACCACCACAACCTGATCGCCTCCATGCCATGCAAATGTAAAAAACAATGAGCATACTTTTCAGAAGTGTATTCATTGCAAATCTTCTAACAGTTTAAGATGCTGGATTTCTGTTTTTCGAGAGCTATAAACATAATCATGAAAATTCAACAAAAATAATGGTTGAAATATTTCACTTCACATGTAATGAATGCAGAATACTTGAGTGTTTATCTTTTTGAATTGAATTAGAAAAGAAAAAGTTTTTTTCCACAATATTTTAATTTATTTAGACACACTTTCCATAGTGCCGCTGACTATTTCTCCCAGCATGAAAGCCAGTCACATTTGATCTTTCTTAAACAAAGTCATTATTTCTCCTATTGAAACATTTGCCATCTGAGAAAAGAAGATCAGAACGTATTCTCTAGGGTTAAGAGAGTTTTAAAGGATTGGAGTGCATTAAAGAAAGCCTTCACAGCCTTGGTATTAATTCCGCTCTCCAATTTTAAATGGCTAGGCTGTAACCCGTTAGCGTCTTTCGTTGTGATTTTTGATACTGAATAATGAGCAAAAAGATAAAAGAATGAAACATTCAAAACTTTCTCAAAAACTACAGGTTCTGTCACAGAGTGAACCAAAGGATGAAAGACGAGGAAAAGTGCAAATAAAAGAGATGGAGGTGGAGCGGCAGGTGACTGAGTGGCAGTGTAGATCGTATGCCAAGCTACTGTCACTGGTACTTAAAGGGCACACACACACACACACACACACACACACACACACACAAACAAATTCCACTTCTCCAGTATGTTCACACAAGGGTGGAAAATACAATTTACAGGTGAATTATGATGGTATTATAAAAATATATATAAAAAAATACATTCTGACAAAAAAAACCCCAAGAAATATTTTTTTCTAGGACTCACCAACAATAAACAACACACACACACACACACACACACACACACACACACACACACACACACACACACACACACACACACACACACACACACACATAATGATGTGTTATTAAAAGTTTCCTTCCTATACACTGTTACTCTACCTGTCTGGTTATTGTGATGCCCAGGGCCTGTCAGTCAGAGAATATACCACGCACACACACACACACACACACACACACACACACACACACACAGTAACACGTGGTGGGCGATGGTGTACAAGTAACTGCGGGTGCCCACATCAAAATGCAGGTTGGAGGTTTGACATTCCTGGAGGCTGTGTCCGTCTAGCCAGTTAGGCGGAGGACAGCCAATAACGCACACACGCACACACACACACACAGACACCCAACACTGGCCTGACTATCTGATGAGCCTAATGCTGATTCAAGTCAATAGTGAGAAAAAAGGGATTTTAAATGCTCCACCTCTTTTACCTGCGCGTGTGTCCGCAAGTGTGTAGTGGGACTTAAACGTATGTGCTTTTCCTTGATGCTTCTCTCTCTCTGTGTGTGTGTGTGTGTGTGTGTGTGTGTGTGTGTGTGTGTGTGTGTGTGTGTGTGTCTATGTCCTATAACAGTAATGAAGGCAGTCTGAGAGATTATCTCAGTGGGGCGCTTGCAGACCTCAAGGTTAAAGGAGCACAAAGGCGCAGCAGAAACAGTGTGTTCTGTGCGCGTGTGATTGTGTGCATGCCTTTGTATACGTGTATATGAGGACGTACAGCATGCGCGTCTATCTGTGCATATCTCTGTGTGTGTGGAATGTATAGGATTTGAGGTTGTGACAGGAGAGCCACAAAATGGATGATGATTGATTGGCTTGACGCTAAGAGAGAGAGAGAATGAGAGGAAATGCAAAGAAAAGAATTGAAGATAAACTATGATTAAAATAAACATTTTAATAAAAAGGTGATTTAAAAATGTTATGAAGACTTTGAAGTCTTTAAGACTCTATTAGTTCAGCATTTGCGGTATATTCTCAATTCTTATTACTGGAGCGTGTTGAAAGACTGAAAGACTTGATGTGAAACACAAGCTTTAGATATAATGTGTTAATAAATACATTTTTTTTAAATGGCAGGGCCAGGAGAGCTGATTTCACTTGCCTCTGGTCAAGTGCTATAATTTGCCAGACATTTCTTTTTCTTCACCTGGTGGGAGCGCCTATAATAGTTTATTATATAGCCTTGTAGAACATTATGCAATCCAAAAGAGCTTTTTTCACAGCAGACATATTAACTTGTCACTGCAGGGAAAATATAGATTAAACAAAGTTGATTTACCATGGCTTCACTTCCATCAAGGGTCCCAGTAAGCCGTGCCATGGCAGTAAATCTGCATGCTCCCAATTCTTGCAGTTAGCTTCTATTTAATGCTGCCAGTTACACCAGACCTGATTTTTACTTAGAAAATGGCAATGATTTGTCTCTGAGAGCAAAACCTGGGCTTTAAAAATCCTCTAAGTTTTCTGTTCTTAACTCGGCACAGCTGCTGGGGTGGTTGTGGATGAGGAGGGACCACGGGTCATCTAGCATCGAGAAGGTCTGGGATTGACTCCCTGGTTCAGGATACTTTATTTGTACCTGTAGGCAGATTTGTGCTGCAGTCATGGGTCATCCATCATCACATGCTCACTCTCAACAAAGCCACAGCAGACAACATTTTCACATAATACAAAATACTGATAAACAGTAATTAAAACTTGGGCCTAGTATCGCCCCTCACTAATGGAAAAAAGTATCATTTGTTCATCTGAGTAATGGCTGCCACGACAAAGCTATTTTTAAACCTAGTTGTTTTACATTTTGGGACCAGAAGCATGCATCCAGAAGAAAAAAAGAACTTGGGAAAAGATACTGAACCCTAAGTTGCTTCTGATGCATCCATCTGAGTGTGGATGTGAATGTTAAATAAAATGCTGGTGTACTAAAAAAGCACTTTTATGATTGAGGCTTGTAGTAAAAAGCCCACTTCACAGTTACACATTAGAACAGAAAACGGGTATATAAGTACCAGTCTGTTTACCATTTACCAAACTGGCAACATATTGCATAGTATGTAAATCTCAGTATGTAACGTTTAAGCGTACTCATTATTGATTATGGATTCCACAGAGCTAAAGGAATAGGGCACCTTTTGGTTTGTAAGAAGCCTTTCCTTCATGCTTGAAGTGTTTCCTTTGCTGTTTACGACTGTTTAGTCAACCTTGCCAAATGGCCACTGAAGTTTTAATGTCACTCATTCAATTAAAGTTCGAGGGAGAGCTGAACCTGGGGGGGGCAATAAGTCACTTATTGGTATTATCCTGCCCTGCTAATTACTGAAGCAATGAACTTTAATTAATATCTGAGCTGGGTTTTAAAGCATGCAGACGTGCATGTGTGTGGGAGTGTGCATGTGCATGTCGCTTGTGTGCATGTCGCTTGTGTGCCTCTTTACGCACTTGCGGGCGACTCTCCTTTATCTCAAGTCATCTCTCTTCAATACACGTATGTACACACACATCCTCGTAGGAGGCGGAGGCTGACATTTCGCAGAGTGTCTCGGTTCACGTGAGGAACGCTGACACCGTGAACCTCAGAAGGCTAGCAGTGCTGTTAGCATTAGCATAATAATCTCTTATCAGCAGCATTGAGGACCTGATCCAGAACAGAAATGACAAGCAGTAAACACGTGGCTTGATCGGTTTGTGTTACTAAAGGAGGAGCTTGTACATTATCTCAGTTTTGATCATTTTACTCTGTACAGCAAAATCCAAAAGGCTTTAACATGCTATATGGCTAGCCTGAGAAAAAATATTTCTTTACATATAATTTTTTGCACAATTAAAAAAAAAGTCCCCAAACACTAAAATGTTCTTAAGAGGGATTAACATGATTTTGCTATAAATAAATGCTTATAATTGTTTATGGCTGTGACTGCGGCGTCCACCTAATATGGCATTTACAGTCAGGATACAAAGAAATGCCACTTTCTTTCAGTTTTTACATATAAGATAAGATAAGATAAGATAACCTTTATTAGTCCCACACGTGGGAAATTTGTTATCAATACATAATCAAAATAATCAGGTCTTTACCAGGCCTTAAAACAAAACATGATATATTACAGCATGTAATTATTTATTTAATAAAAATTAAGCCTAAATGCAGGAGCAGTGTGTGAACCATTGCTGCTTCTATAGGAATTTACAGGGTTAAGTAGTAGCCAGGTGCTGCTAATGAAATGCACTCGATTAACTGATAAGCAGCAAGTGTGACCACCTTCCTCTGGTAATTTGCTGATCTGGAGCAGTCATTCATTCAATGCCAATGAACACCATCATTCTACAGAGAAAAAGATCATTCACAAGTGGAAAACATTCAAGACAGCTGCCAATCTTCACAAAAGTGGACATCCCAGCAAATCCACCCAAAGATTCGACTGTGCTCAAAGAAACTGCAACAAACCCAAGAACAAAAGTATTCAAAAGTATTCTAGACTCAAATATGAGGTCGTCTGTCTGAGAGCCAAAGGTTGGCCCAAATGGCGTCATGCAACGAGCACAGCAGGAAATGTGCAACAATTTAAAATTGTAGCCGATATTTGGATAACTTTTGGATAACACAGATTTCAAAAGAAGTCGTGATTAGATGCAGTGCTTTTGAGCATATTTTACTCCAGGGCTACAGTCACTGCATTTAACAACTGGGAAATTCAATTCGAAATAGATGGTATGACCTTTCTAAACGGCATCCACACCTCTGATGTCTTTTGTGTTCAAACAAAGGAGCATTTAAGATGCTAAAATAGCAATTAATATGCTCTATAAAACATGGACAATTAAGAATTAAAGAACAGGAAAGCAGCAGTGAGTGTAAAAGTTACCAGATGCCTGTGTGTGTGTGTTGTGTCTGTTCTGTGTGAGTTATGGTACCTACTGGGCTTTGCCTTGAGCTAGCGGTGCCCTTCAGTTCCCTTTGCCCAGAGCTTTGCTATGGCCACAACTGCTGTGAGCCAGGCAGAGAAACTGTCATTACCAAAAACAACAATCCTGGTGTGAACAGCAGCTTCTCGGACATGTAAAAATCCCCCCCAAACCTTGCGTGACTCGGGTAAATAACAACAGCAATTCTTCTTCTGTGTGTGATGGTGTAAAAATTACTTCTTTTTTATTGTCTTAAGCTTGATCTGAAGACAATCAGAGCACCGGAGCTGCTGCCTGTCTGCCAACCTGCTACTCCTGCTACACCTATAGCTAGATATTCTTCAGAATTGTAGCCTTCAGCAAAAAACAAAAAAACCCCTCTTATTTATTTGTAACTTCTTCAAGATTTGGTTTGTAGTTAAGCTAATTTTCAACCAGCTAACCAGCACATGAATGCAGTAATGATAGATCTAATTTGTGCATTTAACTAAACATTGCGTGACTTTTATTTAACCTCACTTAGTAACTCAGCGAATTTGAACAATATATTGGTCAATATATCGACCCATTAACCACACTATGAATAATGATTTTACACAGTTTGTCCACCAGAGGGCGCACATTTTATGAGTTATCCGCGACCAGAAAAGACAATAAAACAAGGTTGTTTTAAAACGTATTATCCCAAGAACTCATAAATAACTAAACATAACAAATTAGAAATTTTTTTTCAATTTTTATGTGTCTGAGAGAAGACAAATATCAGCTGATACTTCACAGTTTTAAATCACTAAGTATCGGTATTGGTATCAGTCTTAAAAATATCCTATGTTGGTAGGGTTGAGATCTGAACCTGATTCAGGGATGGCTGTCAGGGTCTTTGAGGAGGTTAAACTTAATTAAGCCCTTGTAAATCCTTCTTTCTAAGAAACACACTAAAATCTCTAAAGAGAGTTAGATCACGAGTCTCCTGCTTCAAATTTCTAATTAAGCACGCACTCAGCTGAATAGCTTGGAAATCTAACAGAAAAGTCTAATCTCCCTGTAACAGAGCTAATGTCCTGTGCTTGTTCCAAAAAAAAAAATTCTTTAATTTGTGACTTTAAAACGAGCACTTTTATTTTCAACATTATCTACAATACAAAAGAAATTAAAATGGAAATAAATGTCTCTCTCTCTTCCTTCATCCCCCTCTCCACTTTCATCCTTTCCTGCCATCAGACTCCCTATGATTTTTCCCTTCCCCACATCCTCTCCCTCCCACCTGCCTTTCTCTGTCCCTCCATCCCTCCCACCATCTTTTTGTCCCTCTCTATGATCGTTTCATGTGTGCTGATCTCACCTTGTGTGTTTGAAGCCCAAAGAGCATGCGGCAGGCGATTCTGGATCACACTACTAAAGACCCCGACACATCTGAGAGAGAGAAAGGAGAAGGGCAATAGATAAATGGACGGATAGATAGATGTGTGTAATAAATATCGATATATAGCTGTGGGAAGACAAAGAAAAGAAAGACAGGTACTGTATGTAGACTGCCGCTCATCTGCGGATGTCACCAGTTGTTCTTGCCTGCCAAGCACACACATGGACACACACACAGAGTGCTCTCTCAATCACCTTGCCACAGGCTCTGTCCTCCTGCTTCAAGCCGGCACTGTCTGTGAGTGTATTGAGTTGCTTCAATCAATGGTAAATTGTGTGTGTGTGTGTGTGTGTGTGTGTATGTGTGTGTGGTAACTCATGTGTATTCCTCCACACTACCCCAGTGAGTTACATGACAATATGCACACATTAAAGTGCATGAATTCTGTCACGAACAAGCACAACACAGACGCACAAAAGACTTCACATCATACACACAGCCACATTTAAAGAGCAAGAACTTCTCCTGTTATGTACTTGACTGCATCTAAATGAGCTTCATTTTATGTGTGTGTGTGTGTGTTGTCTGGATTTTCCATATGGAAAAGAAATAGAAAAAACTTATAAAAGACTTGCATCAGATTTGGCTCGCTTCACATAGTGAATCATTTAGGGCTTATATGATTTACTCACGAAAGTGGACACTTTCTCATTACTTTCATATATTGTTTTAGGAAGTATCCAAAACATACAATTTTCATTTATATAATTTTTCAAGGGATCTAATATCTCTTTTCACTCTATGCTTTTCATACAAGTTTTACACAAGACAGATACAAACTTTATAAGATTTATATATATTTATATATATCTTTTCCATATGGGTTCAATCACAATCTCTTATGACTTCTAGTTGAAGTTTAAAAAACACACCCACTGTAGCACGAGATCACAGTTTGCCATATCCTGACGGATGCAGCTGCAAGGCCGATCACCTACCCCCAACCTCTGACCCAGGAAGTAAAAGTTGTTACACCTCCTGTCTTGCCCAAACAGGAAAGTTTGCATTAGACCAACTGTTAGGACATGTTTTATACATGTAATGTACACTGTGCAGTCATTTCTATGTTGAGAAATATAACATTAGGGTGGGTAAAACTTGAGGTTTAGCTGGGACTTTCACATGTTTTCAAAAACTCTTGCTCTGTTCACTTATCCCAGTCAGCAGTTGAAAGTGGACGCAGTCATCCTAAACGGTACATCCTGAACTTCATCTGAACTGTCCAGAACAATACCTCTATAAAACACTACCCTGTGTTATCCACAGGGGCTTACTGTCCTTAATGCAGGTTTTAAGACAAGCCCAGTATTTCCTGTGTTGAAATCACGACAGTTGACTTGCGGCCTACAAGTAGATTTGAGCACATTCATGCAATCGCACCAGCGCACTGTAGGTGTGGCGTGCATCCTTTTACTTTGTTAAACATCAGGAAGAGTAAATCTGTCAACACCCATTATATGCATCTTGTGTGAGGAAATCACCAAGCCTGTGTGTCCCTAATGGCATTAAACTGGCTTTCTAAAGGTATCCACTTGGAAATAATTTTTTACCAAAAAAACCCCCAAACGCATCTGTCTAACAATTTCAGGATTTTAAAATGGAATACTAACCCAAATAGCCAGTCGACACATTTGGCGTTTAGGCCGAATTGCCAAAAGAAAAAGACAAATTCATCGTTTTAACGTTGGGCCAAAGGATAACAAGAGTTCAGCATTTCTGAGTAGATCTCCTGGCAACTCACCAGGAGTTTCCTTTGTTCGCAAGCATTGACGCACAAGATCCTCAAATTAAAAATGGAAAAAGACACACCTTGTTAGTTATGTCCTAGATTTCTTTATGTGGCAGTGTTTTCAAATCTTTTCCTAAGGTAAGTGCAATGCAGTATAATGATTAAAGTATAAATATTGCTGAATTCTCTTAGCTCCTGCTGTAAAATAAGAATGACAGTCAGCCGTCCTGTTAAGGAAGACGTCACTTTACTGAAAAGGCTGAAAGTGCGTCCATTTTTTGTTTTTATATATCTTAAAGCACATGTTGTTGAATTAATTCTTTACTGACTTTATCATACTCAAAGGGATTTTTGCTAAATTAAGTTGTGTATAAAGTTGAAACACTGAGCAGTGAGTGCACAGCAGCACACTGTACACTGAAACTGAAAGCTGCTGCTGTCTACATTAATAATTGACAGCCTATGTAGATTTTATGTGGGCTTTTGTCAAATGTAATATAGGGCAGCACAGTGGTACAGTGGTTAGGTGCAGGCTCACAGCAAGAAGGTCCTAGGTTTGAATCCACAGCCCAGCTGAGACCTTTCTGTGTGGGGTTTGCATGTTCTCCTCAGGTCTGCTAGGTTTTTCCAGGTACTCCAGCTTACTCCCACAGTCATAGGATGCTCAGTTAAGTTGATTGGCAATTCAATTTAACGTTATTTATATAATACAAAGAAAACCCCAACAAACAGATGCCCCCACTATGAACAAGTATTTAGCAACAATGGGAAGAAAGAAATTTTCTTTTAACAGGAAAAAACATCCTGCAGAATCAAGCTCAGGGAGGGGCAGCGGCTGGGTGTGAGGGGAGGGAGACAGACAAAAGACACACTGTGGAATTAATGATTAAATGCAGGCAAGTGTATAAGCACAAGTGAGTGAAGAAGAAATACTGCTTCATGAGAAGCTTGCAGCAGAATAAACCTATTAAAGTATAATAAGGGAAGATTCAGGGTCGCCTGATCAAGCCCTAACTATATTCTATATCCAAACAGATTGTTTTTAGCCTGATTTTGAAAGTAAAGAAGGTCTCCCAAATCCAAACTGTGGGACAGACATGACTGGTGGATAGGGAAGTGAGAAAGAAAGAAAGAAAGAAAGAAAGAAAGAAAGAAAGAAAGAAAGAAAGAAAGAAAGAAAGAAAGAAAGAACGAGAGAGAGGGAAAGAAAAACAGAGGGAAAGAGGGACAGTGAGAAAAGGCACTTGAAAAAAAATCACCTGGATCACCTGTTGAGAGAAGAAAAAACAGAAGAGAAAACAAGCAAAAAAGCAACATAATAAACACAACACCATCGCAATATTCTAGCTAACAGTAAATAACAGTAGAAACTAAATACTGAATGTTATTGTGCAGCACGCAGGACCGACAGCACACAATGTGCTTTGAGGTAGCAGTCAAGAAAGGTGTAGTTTGTGTCTTTGAACACCCGTGTGTACACCTGTGTGCACACCTGTGTGGATAAGCGCGCTTGTATTCAAAAGGTTTCTCCATGTAACGATCTGCTAGAGGGTGTGGGGAGCCATAGCCCCATCCCCCAGGGTATGAAGCAGACATGGAGGAGATCCAGGCCCCGGACATCCAGAAGCCTCAGAGTGCCAGAGCCCAAAGAGGACCATTTTGATTGCTGCCTAAACACAGCATATATGTATGAAACACCCCTGAACTGCACAAGTGTGTTGTATCTTTTAGCAGTTGGTATGTCTCTGTCAAAATCTCCCTTAATGCCTCTTTGTGTTTTACTTTGTTCTTTATACACTGTCCATTCTCTTCATTCCATGTCACATGGAAACCCCTTTGTGAAGTGTCTCCCTGCAGTTTTTCTGTAGAGGCGCGATGCTGAACGACCAAACCCTAAATGGAACATTTCCTTAGAAGTATTTCAATATCCACCATACATCCATTTTCTACTGCTTGTCCAGGGTCATTAGTCTGAAACGTCCCTCATTCCACCTGTCTGATGATCATGTCATGATCCGGGCTCTGCAACCCAATTTTACACTTTTTTATATTAATTTCTATTTTAGTCCCCTAAGTTTCACTTTTTCCTGCCCTCATGTGTTCCCTGTATCTTGCTGTTAAGTTCCTGTTGTCATATTAGATATTCCCTTTGTTTAGTTACTCCCTGTTTTATTCTCGTCTTGTGTGCGTTGTATTTAGTTTTGCTTCCTCTGTCTTGTTTTCCATGATTAGGTTTAGCTGTGATCCCTGGTGTTTTCCGTCTCCCTTAGTAGCCTACGTGTGTTTAGTCATGCTGTTTATCTGTCTTGTGTTTCCTCATGTTATAGTTGTGAATATTGAACTCAGTTTCTTCCTGCCTTGTGGGTTTACTGACACAACCTAAGTAAAGGTGCATTTTCTGTTTGGCCACTGTCATTGAACAAGTCTGAGTCAGTCTTAGAGGCCCGGATTAGCCCATGAAAATGACTTTTTTACATTAAATATTTTAAAATGTTCCGTGTGTGAAGCTCGATCTCTGCAACACTGTGGATTAAGGAAGGCCACAATGCCCAGGCAAATGAAAAGAGTAGAGTACATCTACTACAGAGCATACTACAGAGGGCCACTGAAGGGCTCCAGAAAATGGTAAAGGAAACAGAGCAGCAGTGGAGGAAGATGAAGAAGAAATGAGCTCAAAGACTGATGATCTTGGATGCAGTCAAATTGAATACCAGTGATTAAATAAATAATTTAAAAAAATTAAAATCTTAATCTTCATGAGAAGGTAGGTCATTTTATTTATATCACAAAATAACAATCAGTATGCACACATTTGTATCTCAAGCTGTATTTGAAGAGTTTGAGTAGTGTTTAATAGAGTTGATTTACATGCCTATTGCCCAGTTTTCTGCCTGTTCCCACTGTACAGTAGTTACAGGATTTTCTTGTGAGGGCAGCTTTAATAATCAAGGTATCAAATCATCTGTAAGTGGATACAACATACTGTCAGCCCATTACAGAGGCATAATCCTACAGACAGTAAGCATTTCCCATTTTGATGTCCAAATTATGAATTCCTCATAAATAAAGTGATTCCTCTTGCATAGAGTTCTGTGACTGAACCATAGACTGTATATAAAAGATATGGCATGATCCATTGATTTCTGCACTCCACAATTCAAGGTTCTAGCATAGACATCATGTTGTTTTTCTGTAGTAGAAGTGACCAAGTGTGAGGGTGAAGTACAAAATTATAAATTAATTCTAACAAGCCTGGTTTAGGTATGGGCCCAACTTACAAACCTATGTACCTGCTCATTAGTGTTAAATAAAAGACTAAAAGTTTACTCATAAAAACTGGAGCACAGTCTTCTGGAATGGCCATACTTAAAACAACTTACTAAAACCTTAGTCATGGTGGAAACGTAATTCACTGACTCAAATTAGAGAATGAGGTGACTGTAGAACTTTAAATCAAACTTCACCCCACCAGTAAGGAATATACTTTTTTCTCACATGTCCATCACTCCTACTCTCGTCTGGATTATTTTTTGGTCAGCAGCTCACTGCTGAGCGACATTTCAGACACTGAGATTCACCCTATAGCTGTCAGCGATCATGGTCCTGTATCTTTAACACTAATGCACAAGAATAATACTATGCCAAGAAAAAACTGGAGATTTAATATATCACTACTTAAAGATGAAGACTTTATTAAATATTTTAAAAAAGAGTGGACTTCATATTTGGACTATAATGACACTCCCGAAACATCAGCTTCTGTTCTATGGGAAGCAGGGAAAGCTGTGATGAGAGGTAAAATAATTTCTTTCTCATCACATAAAAAGAAAAAAGAAAACAAAAATATTCAGGAATTAGAAAAAAACATCAAATCACTAGAAGAAGCCTACGCTGTCAGGTTTGACGGTGCCCCGACCGGCGACCTGTGTGTGTGTGTGTGTGTGTGTTTGTTCTCCCGCTCTGTTTTTGTCTCCGTTGTAGTTGTTACGCGGTTGCGTAGCAACGGGAGATGTCCGACCCGGAAGTTCCGCCACTCTGAGTGGTCCCACCTGCAACTGATTCCTCGCCAGCTGCTGCCAATCATCCACCATTGTGACAGAACTATTTAATGGTGTGGCTGAGTGACAGACAGCGCTGGAGTATTCCACCAAGCCGGGTAGTGACTCGAATTCAGCGAGTGTTAGACAAACGTTTGATAGCGGAGGGAGGCTAACCGCATCTGTTTGCCTTTTTTCCAGGCTACGAGTGAGACGGAGATACGAGAGGAGAGACGTCACTGTTTACGAAAGTCGTATGGACACACGAGGGGAGCACGGAAGGGACTTAGCACTATGGATTACTTTGGATTTGCTTCACTGTAAATAAAGACACTGTTCAATCTTAACGAGCGATCCGCGTCTGGGTTCTCTTACTCATCACTCCCGTAACAGAATACTCCAGCCACTTACATGGACCCAGCGGACGCCGCTCCGGTTCTGCGAGAACTCTCGATTCAAGGTGAGATGTTGGAACGCCATGAAAAAATGATGAAACATGTTGTTGAAGAACAAACTGTGTTACGGCAGCTGGTTGCTGAATTAAAAGGGATTTTGCTAACTCCCCCTGGGGCTGCAGCTGATGCTCCGTCGCCCGGGCCGTCTCTCAGCACAGCCGCGGCTTCTCCTCTGCCTCCTTCCCCTCCCACACTGCAGCGCGAGCACCCGCTGCCGGCCCCTGAGAAGTTTAGTGGGGATCTGGATAAGAGCCGCGGGTTCTTAACACAATGTTCGTTCATTTTTAGAGAACAGCCTCGGTCTTATTTCTCAGATGGAGCCAAGGTGGGGTTAATGGTGGAATCAATGACTGGACGCGCTTTACAATGGGCCCAGGCCGTGGTAAGCATGCAACCTGCTATCTCTTATGAAGATTTTTTGTGCAAATTTCGTTGTGTTTTTGACAAAGGCTCCAGCGCCGACAGCGCAGCACATCGCATGTTTTCCCTGAAACAAGGATGGAGGAGTGTAGCGGACTTCTCGATTGACTTCTGGATTTTGGCCGAGGAGACCGGCTGGCAAGAAAATGCACTACGAGGGGCTTTCATAAACGGCCTGAACGAAAATCTAAAACGTGAGTTGGCCTCAAGAGAACTGCCTAAGTCGCTCAGTGCTTTGGTGAATGTGTGCATTCAGTTGGATGAGCATAGGCGTGAGTTTGGACGGCGACCAGCGGGCGGCAGCAAAACCTCGGCAGGGCCCTCTCTCGAGTGGAGACGGGAGTGGGAGGAACAGCCGTTGGAGGAGGAGCAGCCCATGCAGATCGGTCGA
This sequence comes from Aulonocara sp. 'chitande type north' Nkhata Bay, assembly GCF_057382095.1. Lineage (NCBI taxonomy): Eukaryota > Metazoa > Chordata > Actinopteri > Cichliformes > Cichlidae > Aulonocara > Aulonocara sp. 'chitande type north' Nkhata Bay. Next base: position 29,806,163 of record NC_141365.1, read on the forward strand.
GCCAGCTTTAGGTCTGTGGCCCGACGGAGAAGACCTCAGGGGGGTGAGTTTCACTTGCGGAAAGAGAGGACACTTTTCTGATAAATGCCCAGAGTCGGGAAAAGACGCTGCTCGTCAGTAGCCGTGGGCATACTGACGGGCGTTACCGCAAACATCTTGCCCCACCTCAGCTGTCCTGCCAAATTGATTTTCCAGTCCTGTATTCACCCATGTAGTGCTTTAATCGATTCGGGGGCCGAACAAAGTTTTATTGACGAAGCCCTGGCCCAGACGTTGGGCATACCTGTTGAACCCTTACCTGAGGTCCTCCAGGTGGCGGCGCTGAATGGTGCCCCCTTGGCCAGTATAACACATCGCACTACTGATTTGACTCTTTCTCTTTCCGGAAACCATGTTGAACAAATCAGCCTGTTTCTGTTCAAGGCTCCTCACACTCCGCTAGTTTTGGGCTACCCCTGGCTCGAACGCCATAACCCACAGATCGATTGGGAGAACAGCAGGATAACTGGGTGGAGTCCTAAGTGTCATGAACAGTGTTTACGTTCTGCTACAGTTAGCCAGACGTCCACTAGCCCATCTTCACCTGACGCTCCTCCCGATTTGACTGCAGTTCCAGCTGAATATCACGACCTAGCCCAGGTGTTCAGTAAAGAAAAGGCCCAGTCTCTTCCCCCCCATCGTCCGTACGATTGTGGGATAGACTTGCTACCCGGCGCTCCCTTGCCCACAAACCGTCTATACAGTATTTCGAAATCAGAGCGAGAGGTAATGGAGGGCTACATCACCGATTCGCTGGCGGCCGGGATAATCCGGCAGTCCACCTCTCCTCTCGCGGCAGGTTTCTTCTTCGTTGAGAAGAAAGACAAAACGCTCCGCCCCTGCATTGACTTTCGAGGTCTTAACAAGATAACCATTAAGAACAAATACCCGCTTCCTTTACTCACCTCTGCTTTTGAACTCCTTCAGGGGGCTGCCATCTTTTCTAAACTGGACCTCCGCAGTGCTTATCATCTGGTGAGAATCCGCCAGGGGGATGAGTGGAAGACGGCGTTCAACACGCATCGTGGGCACTTTGAATATTTGGTGATGCCTTTCGGGCTCACGAATGCTCCGGCGGTCTTCCAAGCCATGATAAATGATGTTTTACGGGACTTCATTAATCATTGTGTTTTCGTTTATCTAGACGACATCCTTGTGTTTTCTCGGAACCCGGCTGACCATGTCAAGCACGTGAGAATGGTGTTGCAGCGCCTGTTGGAGAACCGGCTGTTTGTAAAGGCAGAGAAGTGTGAGTTTCACGTGCAGACAGTCTCCTTTTTGGGGTTCATCTTCGAGGAGGGACGGCTGCGGGCAGATCCGGCCAAAGTGAGGGCAGTGGTGGAATGGCCTGAACCCAAGAACCGTAAGCAGCTGCAGAAGTTTCTGGGATTTGCCAACTTCTATCGACGGTTTATCCGCAATTTCAGTCAGGTCGCCCTGCCTCTCACCAACCTAACCTCTCCTAAGCAGCCATTCCAGTGGTCTCCCGGCGCTGAACGGGCTTTTGTGAGACTCAAGCACCTCTTTTCCTCAGCTCCGGTGTTGGTACAGGCAGACATCAGTCAACCTTTTTTTGTGGAGGTGGATGCTTCAGACGCAGGTGTGGGGGCAATACTATCCCAACGAGTGAATGCAAAATTACACCCATGTGCCTTTTTCTCACGTCGCTTATCTCCTGCAGAGTGCAATTACGACGTTGGAGACCGGGAGCTCCTCGCCATTAAGTTGGCGCTTGAAGAGTGGCGACATTGGCTCGAAGGCAGCGAGCATCCGGTGGTTATCTGGACAGACCACAAGAACTTGACCTACCTCCAAGCGGCCAAAAGACTGAATGCCCGGCAGGCCAGGTGGGCTCTGTTTTTCACTCGGTTTAACTTGACCATCTCTTACAGACCTGGCTCCCGCAATCTTAAAGCAGATGCTTTATCGCGCCAATTTTCCCCGGATCTCGACCCAGACGAGAAGGAGAGACCCATTCTGCCATCCTCGTGCTTCGTGGGGGCTCTGACCTGGGACATAGAGCGGGTTATTAAGGCTGCCCAGCGGTCGGAACCTGATCCGGGCACTGGGCCCGATGGGAGGATGTTTGTTCCCACGGCGGTCCGAAGTAAGGTCCTTCACTGGGTCCATACGGCCAAGTTTGCCTGCCACCCAGGTAAAAACCGCACTATCGCCTTTCTGCAACGTTTGTTTTGGTGGCCGACTCTAGGGAAGGACGCTCGGGAGTATGTGGCCGCTTGCCCCGTTTGTGCCCGAAACAAGGTCTCCTGTTCACCCCCTGCTGGCCTCCTTCGTCCATTGCCTGTGCCCAGCCGCCCGTGGTCTCATATTGCACTGGACTTTGTTACCGGTCTTCCCCCCTCCTCGGGTCACACAGTCATCTTGACCGTGATCGATCGCTTCTCAAAGGCTGTTCATTTCGTTGCTCTGCCGAAACTCCCTTCGGCCCTGGATACTGCCAAGATTCTCACGCAGCAGGTGTTCCGTCTCCATGGGGTTCCCCAAGATATCGTGTCCGATCGGGGTCCCCAATTCACATCGCGAGTGTGGAAGGAGTTTTGTAAGGAACTGGGGGCCCAGGCCAGCTTGTCGTCCGGCTTCCACCCTCAAACCAACGGGCAAGCGGAACGGGCTAATCAAGAGCTCGAAGCGATGCTGCGTTGTGTGGTCTCTTCGAACCAGTCATCATGGAGCGATCAACTGGCGTGGGTCGAATATGCCCATAATGCTAGCACGTCGGCGGCTACTGGGGTTTCCCCGTTTGAGGCCTCCCTGGGGTATCAGCCCCCGCTTCTCTCTGTGTCGGAGGGGGAATTGTCGGTTCCTTCAGTCCAGCACCACCTGCGGCGCTGCCGGCGGGCATGGCGCGCCACCCGGACCGCCCTCTTGAGGACCGCTGAGCAGAACAAGAGACTTGCGGATCGCCGCCGTGCTCCGGCCCCTGCATACCAGGTCGGGCAACAGGTATGGCTGTCTGCGAAATATGTTCCTCTGAGGGTCGAGTCTAGGAAACTGGCTCCACGCTTTATCGGGCCCTTCCCCATCCTGGCCGTGTTGAATCCTGTGACTGTACGTTTGTCTCTTCCCCGTTCCATGAGAATTCACAATGTCTTTCATGTGTCCCAGGTGAGGCCTGTCCGGACCAGCCCTTTGTGCCCGCCCTCCGGGCCCCCGCCACCCGCCCGGATTATCGACGGCTCGCCGGCGTATTCCGTCTCGCGGATATTGGATGCCCGGCGCCGCGGTAGGGGCTTTCAGTTTTTGGTGGACTGGGAGGGGTACGGTCCGGAAGAGCGTTCTTGGGTGCCGCGGTCCGCGGTTCTCGATGCTGCCATGGTGAGAGACTTCCGCCGCAGGCACCCTGATAAGTTTGCTGGGTCGCCGGGAGGCTCCCATTAGAGGGGGGGTACTGTCAGGTTTGACGGTGCCCCGACCGGCGACCTGTGTGTGTGTGTGTGTGTTTGTTCTCCCGCTCTGTTTTTGTCTCCGTTGTAGTTGTTACGCAGTTGCGTAGCAACGGGAGATGTCCGACCCGGAAGTTCCGCCACTCTGAGTGGTCCCACCTGCAACTGATTCCTCGCCAGCTGCTGCCAATCATCCACCATTGTGACAGAACTATTTAATGGTGTGGCTGAGTGACAGACAGCGCTGGAGTATTCCACCAAGCCGGGTAGTGACTCGAATTCAGCGAGTGTTAGACAAACGTTTGATAGCGGCGGGAGGCTAACCGCATCTGTTTGCCTTTTTTCCAGGCTACGAGTGAGACGGAGATACAAGAGGAGAGACGTCACTGTTTACGAAAGTCGTATGGACACACGAGGGGAGCACGGAAGGGACTTAGCACTATGGATTACTTTGGATTTGCTTCACTGTAAATAAAGACACTGTTCAATCTTAACGAGCGATCCGCGTCTGGGTTCTCTTACTCATCACTCCCGTAACATACGCGTCCCACCAAGATCAGGAAACATTGAACAAAATACACAAAACAAAACTAGAATTAAATGAGATAATTGATAAAAAAAAAAACAAAATTCTTAGTACAAAGACTACGCCTACAAAATTATGAACATGGTAATAAATCCGGTCAATTTCTAGCAAACCAGCTAAAAATAAATAAATAAAAAACAACTATATGTGCTGTTCAAGATTCATCTGGGAACACAATATATGATCCGATACAAATAAACAACATTTTCAGGGATTTCTATAAAACGTTGTATTCACCACAAATAAACCCATCTAAAAAAGAAATTGATCAGTTTTTGGACAACATAACCCTTCCAAAATTATTGGACACTCAAGCAATGGCACTGGATTCACCACTGACACCAGGTGAACTCCAGGAAGCCCTGATAAGTATGCCCAATAATAAGGCTCCAGGTCCAGATGGCTTTCCTGCAGAATTTTACAAAGAATTCTGGTCGATTCTAGCACCAGTTTTCTACAGAACGTTGTTGGAAATTAAAGAAAAGGGCAGACTTCCATCAAATATGAATTCTGCAAACATTAATCTCCTGCTAAAACCAGGCAAAGACCCTGTATATCCCTCAAGCTATCGTCCAATATCCCTTATAAATGTAGACCTTAAAATAATCTGCAAAGCTCTCTCAAAGAGACTGGAGAAAATAACCCCCCTCTTAATACACGTAGATTACTTAATTTGATAGACTACTCATACAGTAAAAACCTAGAAACTACAATATTCTCTTTAGACGCAGAAAAAGCATTTGACAGAGTTAACTGGAAATTTCTATTTGCAACTTTACACAAATTTGGTTTTGGATCCTCTTTCATAAACTGGTTAAAAATATTATATAATTCCCCAACAGCTTGTGTTAGAACAAATGACCAGACATCCTCCAGCTTCTGTCTCTTGAGGGGCACCAGGCAGGGATGCCCACTCTCCCCTTCACTGTTTGCAATTTTTATTGAACCACTAGCAGCAGCAATTAGACAGAATTCAGTAATTAAGGGCATAAAATGCAAGAACGTGGAACATAAAATCAGCCTTTATGCGGATGATGTGTTACTCTTTCTCCAAAATTCACAAACCAATATCTCTGGGGTGATTGAATTGATAAACTCTTTTGCAAGAATATCAGATTACTCAATTAACTGGTCAAAATCTACAGTTCTACTGATTAATTGCTCCCTCCATAATTCCTCTTCTACACCACTGCAATCGGGAAATATAAAATATTTAGGTATTAATGTTTCTCCCAAGCTTGCAGATCTAACTAAATTAAACCATATCCCACTTTTAAAGAAGGTAGAAGATGATCTGGCTAGATGGAAATGTCTACCCATATCACTCATGGGAAGGGTTGCCGCTATAAAAATGATGGTCTTACCAAAAATAAATTATTTATTCTCAATGATCCCAACTAAACCGCCACAAGATTGGTTCAGATCTCTAGATTCATGTATGTCCAAATTCCTTTGGAAAAATAAACCCCCACGTATAAGCTTAAAAACACTACAAAAGACCAAGGATAAAGGAGGACTAGAACTGCCTAACTTTCAGCACTACTTCTTAGCCAACAGGCTTCAGTTTATCTCAGGATGGCTAAAACATACCCTCTTAGATGAACCTTGGCTAGATGTAGAACAAGCACTTGGCAATAATCTAGAGATCTCAGACCTATCATTTATCAGCTCAAACATCCAACGACATGAATGCTTTAAAAGCATCAACATCAGCTCTTCTCTGACAGCATGGTGGGAGTTTCTAAAATTGACGGCGTCTTCATTAATCCCATGCAAACGTACACCTATCTGGAACAACCCTGACATATTACAAAACAATAATATGATAAACTTTTCAGATTGGAGTGGTAAAGGAATCAAATATTTAGAACATATACTAAAAGGAACAGAATTTATCTCATTTGACGGACTAGTTACACAATATGGGATCAACAAGAAAAGATTTTTAGAATATCAACAAATTAAATCCATAGTAAAAAAGAAATTTAAACTGGGTCAAGTTGAACTACAAACACCACCAAGTGTGGTTCAATTTCTTACTCTTAAAACCCCCAAATTACTATCCAAAATATACAGAATGCTTTCTAAAACGGATGAATTAATACCACTTCCAATTGCAAAATGGGAAGCGGATTTATCAGTTAACTTAGACCTAAACTTCTGGTCTCAGATTTGCTTAAAAACCTTTCATCTAATTAGAAATCCCAGTCTTCAATTAATTCAATACAAAATATTACATAGAGTGCACTATACAGGTCATCGGATGTTCAAGATGGGCTTTATGTCTACCAACAACTGCTCACACTGCCAAACCAATTCACCGGACAATTATATCCACGCTCTTTGGTTCTGTCCACCAGTTCAGAAGTTTTGGCGCGAGATATGTGAAGACTTATCGAAGTGTCTGAAATGTAACATTCCAACTTCCCCCTTAGTGTGTTTGTTGGGCAGCTTAGATAATGTCACTTCAGAAAAGAATATCGCCCATATGGTTTTCACTGCCCTATGCATAGCCAAGAAAACAGTCCTCATGAACTGGAAAAATAAAAATAATCTTAATTCTAACCAATATAGAAATTATCTATTAGATTACATTGGTCTTGATACAGCCTCTGCCACCACATCAGATCAATTGCTCTGGGCTCCTTTGATCAGCTCCATCACCTAGTGGGGGTGGGGGGTCATAGTTTGGTCCCGCCTTCACTGTTGTGATTGGTGTGGGGGTAGGGACAGGCTTAGGGTGTCGGGGGGTTCCCCGGAGGCATCTTCCTTGGGGGGCTCAACCTGGGGTAGCGGTCATGTCCGGTTAGGGGCTCTGTTGGCTCTCAGGTGACTGTTTCCTCGCGGCTGTGTGCAGCGGGGCTAGGGGAGGGTCTGTGCTGACGGACGTGGGTTACTGACCTGGTAGCCTGGCTACCCCTGGGTGGGTCCGGGATGGGCGTGAGGTTCTGGGGGCGCTCCGTCTCTGGGCTGGGGCCCGGGCCGGGCCTCGGGGGCTTGGGTCCTGGTTGGTGTGTTGCCGGAGTTGTGGGCGGGTGGGTGCATGGGGGCCCAGCCCTGGAGCGGGGTGCCGCCGGTGCATCGAGCCACCTGGGGGGCTCTTCAACTGGTGGGGAAGATTGTCACATCTTGCAGGAGCTTTCCTCTCCTCAGGAGCTCTCTCTGCAGAAGGGGGAGATACAGGAGAGGTGGAGGAAGATCTCAGCCTGGGTGTTTATTGTCTTATGTAGTCTAGAAGATGAGTGGATGGTGGGGTGGGTGCAGTTTTCTCTGTGGTGGGGTTGGGTGGACTGTCCCGGGCTCTGTGGGGCCGGGGGGCGCTGCTGCGCTGGGCCCCGGTCTGGATGGGCCTGGGCCCCCTTTCCCTGGCGGGTCGCGGAGTATGGGGGTGCCTACTGGGGTCAGCGGGGGAGCTGGCCCCAGAGAGGGGTCACTTGCCCCTCCCTTCCTTCCCTCCCCATCTCCAGCTGCCTCCCTCTTCCCGCTCCACCACAACCACCCACACATGCAGGACCTTGGAGTAGGGGTATGTCACCAGGGTGCAGAGGAGGCTACCCCCCCCCCCCCCCCCTGTCCCCTTCTGGCTGCCTCTGCCTCAATTTTATCCCACAACTTAGACATTCACATTACTCACACTCTCATTACACATACATATAGGATCTTGGGGGTGGGCACGATACACGGAATCCAAAGTACCATCAGGGTGTACACCCCACCCCTGGCGTCGTTGCCCACCTCTCAATGTTAAATACATGTAGACATTGAGGGCTAGCAGGAGGGACCATGCGCTTACCTGCTGCTCTCTGGCAGGTAGCTCCAAGCCCTCCTGGGTTTTAAATGCACCTTAGAACACACATGCATCAACACTACAATGAGCGGGTGGAGGGAGGTTTGGAGTCTTCTCTCACCCCCATTCTCTGCGACCTGCTGGAGCGGGGGGGCTAGGAGGAGGAGTTGGCCGTCCGACTGCGGTCTGGAGTGTGGGGCCTCCCTGCTGCTGCAGAGTCGGGGCCGTCTGCCTCCCCCCACCGCAGGGAAAAGGGTAACACCACCTGGGTCTGGGTGCAGTTCCCCCCTCCAGGGGCAAGGGTACCTAGACCCGGTTTGTAGAGTACGCTTGGGGAGTGTGATCGTGTGTACAGCGTCTCTTTATGTCTGTCTCCACGTTGGTTGAGTGTGGAGTAAGTGCATATGAGAGCATGAGGGTGGGAATGGATGTTTGTGTCTGTGTGTGCCTGTATTTCTGTGTCTATATGTCAGGTTGGGTGTCAGGCGCCACCTCTCTGGGGACACCTCAGGCCCTCCAAGGTTTGGAGGCCTATCTCCCCCTACCACCACTTCCCCTGCCAGTGGCGGACTCCCTCAGACATCGGTGCGTTGGTGGTTCTTTGTGTCCGGGGATGGGCGTCCAGGTACACACCGGCTCACTCCTTGGCGGCTGCTTATCGGGGCCTGGAGCCTGGGGCTCGCTCGGGCCACTTCGGAGGTGGGGTGCCCCCGGCCTCTCGGCCTGGGGCTCGGTCACTCAGGCACGGCTGGCTGCCGGCGGAGCTCACGGGCGCGTCACTGCAACTCCCCCTGGCTTCTGCTCCGCGGCTGCTGAGTGAGCCCTCATCTGGGACTCTCCTCAGCTCTTTCTGGGACAGTGGCGCGGCTGCCCCTCTGTTGGTCTTCCTTGGTCTCTTGTGTTCTGGGGGCCTCTGGATGTCTGGAGTTTTGATCTCCTCCATACCTGCTTCATACCCTGGAGGACGGGGCTGTGGCCCCCCCACACCCTCTAGCAGATCATTACATGAAGGAACCTTTTAAAAAAAACAAAAACAAAAAAAAAACCAAGCGCGTCCATGCTCACAGGTGTACACACGGGTGATCACACCCACAAACTACACCCTTTTTGGCTCCTACCTCAAAGCACACTGTGTTCTGTTGATCTTATGTGCTGCACAATAATGTTTAATATTTAGTATTTACTGTCATATTCCCATATATCATTGTGATGTTGTTTATTCTATTACTCTTGTTCTCTTCTGCTTGTTTTCTTTTTTCTTTCTCAGGAGGTGATCCAGGTGATTGATATATGCATTTTTTTTTCTGCTCATTCTGTTGGTTTTTGTCTTTTGCCCTTCTCCCCCGTCCCTCTTCTCAGCTGTTTCTCTTTCCCTCTTTCTTTCTCCCCTTCTTTCCCCCAGTCCAGTCTGTCCCGTATTCAGTAAGTGAAAATAAAATAAACAATAAAAGGTGAATCAAATGGACCATTACGGCAAGGCTGGGATGGTCAATTTGGTAAAGTAAATCCGTTGGGCATCTTTCTTTGCCTTTAGACAACAATTCTGATGGCAAAAGAGCCAAATGGGACAGGCAAAAAAAAAAAAAAAATAATAAATAAATAAATAAATAAATAAATAAATAAATAAATAAATAAATAAATAAATAAAACTTGTGCAGGTGTGAACACAGTAATCACACTCAGGTGCAGACCAAAACAACCACACCGAGACCCACTGCTGGAGGTGGTCATGATACGGTCCTGAACAAACTCCAGACCACTCTGTTTATCTTGTGAACATAAGCAGACCATAATCCGAACCAACTTCCAGATGTACGTTGTAAGTATGGGCTAAAAAACATCCCGTAGCCACGTATGCTCTATATTCGCAATGCAGGAAGACACTATAGATGTACAAAGGTCTGTACGGGCTATCAACTAGCTGTGAAATGAACGTTAATTCTCCGTTTTCTCAGTTTTCGTGTGGTTTGTAGAGATTCACTTTGATTTTTCTCTGTGTGAAATCAAACCAAATCAGGGGTAAAAGCTACAAGTTTATAAAGTCACAACCGATTTGGGCCAGCGTAAACGAACTACAGGTGTGAAAACGCCCTTAAAATAGCCATGCCCTCAGCACAGTGGGTAAGTAATAAAAAATAGACTATAGATATGTTATCTGCATTATCTATGACTACACCTTTCTTTCTGCATGGAAGACACACAGTCTTATTGTGAACAGGAGTTTATTTCTGTAGGTCTGAGCTAGTAATGCTGTCTTAAAACCCAAACAGAAGACACCTGTTGGTCTTTTGTGTTTGCGTCTTTTCTGCCTTCGATTGACCAGCAGCTGTGTGCACGCGTGTGCATTTACAGGATCAAATTCACACACTGAGCTGTGTTTGATGTCCAATTGATCTGAAAAGCCTGATTACCCACCCTACATCTTAGAAATAGCCAGCTGAAATCCTAATGTGTATTTATATCTAACTGTAACCTGTGTGTGCTCTGCTGGAGCAGATCAGATCATGTTTTTGTCCATAAAGGGCTTTCTCAAGGACATTTCCTTTGTCAATAGTAACATCGTTTTTCTGACAAGGAAGTGAAAGCAATGACAAAGTTGTCGGATTATCTGTTTAATTCTAGTATATCTGTTAAGATGAGATATATGTCCAGATTATATCCTTTACTCACATCATTAATCTGAAAATCATGTTAAAATCAGAGTGTTTTTTGCATACTGTACATGAAAGTCTGAGGCTGATGGCACAAGCAAAAGAGTTGAAAGACTCTGGGAAGAAAACAAGTGAGAGATGTGTCTAAAGACCTCAAAGCAACTGCAAAGACATGAGTGAATAACTCATTCAAGTCAGGAATAAACTGCAAGGTGGCAGATCAGAAAAAACAGAAAAAGAGACATCTTCAAGCCAGAATCAAATATGCTAAAGCCAACCTGGAGAAAGAGTATGCATAGTAGAAGCAGGTCCTTTAGTAAGATCAGATTAAACTAGAGCTCTTTGGCCACAGAAACAATGCTTAGGTTTTTAGAAAGAAGGTAGAGGCGTACAACCAAAAAAACAGCATCCCCACAGCGAAGCACAGTGGTGGCAGTATTATGCTGTGAGGATGCTTCGGTGGATCTGAAAATGGGAATCTCGTCAAGGTGGAAGGAATCATGAAGACAGAATGAAATGTGAAGATTTAGAAATAAAACCTCAAACAGTCAGCAATAAAACTGGTTCTGAGTCGGCACTTGTCATCTTCCAGCACGACAGTGACCCAAAATATACATCACTGCTGGTGAAGAACTACATAGGAGACCAAAGCAAATGTTACTGACTGCCCTGTACAAAATCCGGACTCAAATCCCAGTGAAAACCTGTGGGGAGAACTGAAGACCAAGGTCCAAGACCATCAAATCTGGAAGAGCTTGAGACATTTGCCAAAAAAGAATGGGCTGAGATTTCTCAGGAGACAGCAAACGGCAAAATCACATGTGACTACTAGAACAGAATCTTTATTTTTAAGTTAGATGTAGAATTTTCTGAGTACGTCTTCGGTAGACAAAATGTTCCACTTTTGTCCCACGCAGGTACAATGTTTGCCCCACATTTTACTTTGCTGACAAAGCCCAATGCTCAAAAGACGAGGACATTGTTGAAAGAAGTGTGCAAAGAATTTGGTAGCAAGGAGATATTTTACAAAAAACATACACACCTTTTTTTTTTTTTGGTTCTGGTGGTGGATTTGTTTGTTTTTTAGCCTTGGTCCATAAAGCAGACCTCAAAGCAAATTTTTTCTTTGTTTATTTTAATACCTACTTTCTTTACTTGAAACTGAATGAACTCATTTTGTTTGTATTTCTCTGTGAAACTTGAAGCTTTTGACTGATCAGAATTAAGACTGTAGGTTATTATTCTGTGTTTAACAAACCCAAGGTTTATGTTTCTGCGATGGTTAATCCATCAGTATGAACACACTCTTTAATCAAAATGATATGTTTTATGGTAAAATATGATTATTTTTATCTGTGAATTTTTTTATGACCAAATGCAGGAAATAAATAATCATTATTTTATGATTAAAATGCCAAATTACAGTTATTTATCTGCATTCCTGAACAGAAAAAAAAATTGTTTTAGTGTTTGAATGTTACACTTGATCAGTTTCTGCCGGCTCAAAGTTCACTCCAGTAAATTTAGTAATTTTTAGTTTTAAATATGTTTCTGACAAATTTCTAAAATATTTATTTTCTTGTATTTATGACAAATGGTCTAATACATTTGTTAAGTTATGCTTATTTTATTTATTAAAAATACACTTGTATAATTTTTCTTTTATCATGTCAAACTTCTGAGAAAAAAAACAGGTGAAATTTAAACCAAAATATCTTCACATCTCACCTTTTAAGTAAAAAGGAACATTTAAGCTTGACAGAAATAATTATTTGATTTATATCATGATTTATATCAATATCTATTTATATGAAATATATTTGAATATTTTCCAGTCCAACCTCGTCACTCTTTTTCTAGCTGCTTTAAGCTGCTTTGTTTTATTGTTTCCTTTATGTCTTCCTTCTTTTTCACATATCCCTGCTCGTGCCTTTGAATCTCTTTTTACTTGTTAAAATCTGGGAAGCTACCAGCTTAACTTTTTTCTGTTTTAACTAATAAAATTTAAATCAGGATAGTGTAATGTGTACACTGATAAAGACTCTATAGATAATTATATATAAAGACTGACTGTTACCTGATAAGACTAAATCTTAATATGCCGACACAATGAGAATAGGGGCAACAAAACACAAGCTGCACCAGTCAGCGGCCTTCTCACTTTGCATCTTTGGCACCTGCTTACAGGAGAGGAGCAGCGGCTGCAGCCGATGAAGCAGAAAAATACTGAGCTTTTCTTCTGCTTGTCCGATCAGCAGGGCGTCACTGAGACACCTGGAAGGACTCCAGAAGAAACACACGCTCGCGCTCACTGTCCACGAGACTGAGTGTATGCTGTGTAATGAAGAATAAAAGACACATCTGCACGTAGCTGCTGTGATCCTGGTGGGGGAAGAGAGACAAAAGGGGATAATAAAGACGTACGTTATGTGTCAGCAGCTGGAGTCACGCTGTAGATCCTCAGCCTGCGGAAAAGGATTATTTTTAGTGTTTTGCATTGGGAAATGTGGAATATGTTGTTGTGGTTGAACTTTAGGTAATAGCATAAATATCGATAGTATCAATACAAGTGCTGGTATTGGTATTGGATCGATACTAGTGTAATAGGGTCAATATTTTTATTCTACCCTTTAAGTTCAGTATTTAGCCCACTGAGTAGTGCTAAATAAATTATTTGTCTGGAAAAGAAAAAAAATTCCTGAAACACAGACTATGAAAAATGTCTGAACCTTTTTGTGTTAACTGTCATGTCTATTTTATATATAGCCTACAGCATGTTTAAACAACAGAAGCTGACCCAAAGTGCTACTGTGTATTTTTGAGATGTCAGGTTTTTAAACTTGTCAAGTATTAAGCAAGATGTCAACCTTGTTTTCTTAATTTTCGTGTCTTAATTTAAGTGTCTGTCTTTCCCACAATTCTCCGCATCTTTATCAAATATTTACGGTAATTCACAGTCCATCTTTTACTTTGATTTCACTTTCAGTCAAAATTCATGCGTGAAAAAAGCCAACACTGGTTACTTAGTGGTGATGGCTAACCAGCCAGACATAATAGTGATGGGCAAGCAGAGGAAGACGGGCATAGTGATAGATGTAGCTACACCGAGTGACAGCAAGACAAGAACACGAGGAAAAAAGGAGCACGAGAAGCTGGAGAAGTACCAAAGTAACAGTGGTCCCAGTGGTAATCGGAGCACTCAGGGCAGAGACCCCACACTGGGCGAGTGGGTCTAGCAGATCTCAGGAACAACATCTGAGATCTGTCCAGAAGAGCATAGTCCTGGGAACAGCAAAAATACTGCACAGGACACTCACACTCCCAGGACCCGAGCTTGAAGAATAAAGATTGCCAGGGTGGGTGGAGAATTTATCTCTCGCTAACTATAACTATATATATATATATATATATATATATATATATATATATATATATATATATTAGGGGTGCAACGATACACAAAATTCACGGTTCGGTTCGATACTTTGGTGTCACGGTTCGATATTTTTTCGATACAAAAAAAATGTTCATGCCTTTTTAATTTGTCATTTATTAAAATTATAAATATATATTTTAACTCAAAAGTACAGTTTTTAAATTTAACCCTAACCCTTGTGCGTGTTTTTTATTTTGACAGCGAATGCGCACCTGTGGACCACTTATGTGCAGCCCTGGTTATTTAGCTCATCACATCGCAGCCACAGAAATTCTTTTGTCCATGAAACCATAAAGCTGCACTTTCTTTTTGCCTTATAGTCTGATTTGTCATAACTTCTCCGTTTTGTGGTAAGCTTTTCTTTGGCTGTCACTTCTTCACCCTGACCTGTCTTATTTGGCTCAGCAGAACTGAAATATATATCCTGCTGCTTTTACACACGCACTCACATAAGCTCAGCGATTCTCTGCGCGAACAACCTCTCACATGTTTAAGCTGCGGGAGATTTCACTTGTCATGTTTGCATAGTAAGCTAACGATTAATAAGACGATGTCAGAGGAATTGGTGCACAAATTATCATCACTCACAGATCAGTGCTGTCGCTCTCTATACACAGTTCGCATGATTGCAAAGTGAAAGCAAAAAAACAAACGCGATTTCAATATGTCACATATTGACAGTGGCTCACCGATGCCAATGACATAATTACCCAGCTACATTTCTGAAAGAATGCAAAAGCATTGACATATATTTTTCCTTCCTACAATAGCCCGACGGGCAGGGAAGAGATAGATTTTGGTAGCCCGACTGAAAAAATCGCTAGCTCCGGGACGTCGGACTAGCGATATTGCAAGCCCTGTATCTGATTGAGGAATCACTCATCTTTGGAAAAGAGAGTTTATTACAGAGAAATGTCTCTTTCCAAAATAAAAGCTATACTATCCGCTTCTTCTGGGCTATATTCTCAGCAGCATAAGGAGAATCATGTGCTAACAGCTGTCTAAATGACTCGGCTAAAGTTAGTAGCATGCTTGTTGTTTTTGTCTTTGCACTAGGATGATGTTGGCGTAAATGTGCAGTCATATTCGTTGTGTTCCCACTAGTGCTTTCAGGTTAATCTCGTTGAAATGACCTTAACGCCACAACACGGCAAATCTCCGTTAACGAGCTACCGCCGATCGCCCCGTGCATGGGGCTAGACGGCCAACACGTTAACGAGCTACCTGCGCTAACACACTAGTTCCCACCCATGTAATTGAGCATTGCACGGCACATCCAACATACTGTTTTACTTTAGTCCATGACTCGCTTACCTTCAGGGTCACACGTCACATGAAAACCAAAATAATTCCAAACGCCAGATCTGAATGAGGGTGGGGGAGGTCCATGTTACAAGGAGAGCTTAACTTCTGTCTTGCTAGCTTGCCCTGCGCTCTTCCTTCTGACTATGCAGTCTGTGTTGAGCGCTCAGTGGATCTGCGCTCGACAGTGCAGCCTAGGCGGAGTAGTCGAACGCAGATTCACTGAGCGCTCAACACAGACAGCATCGTCAGAAGGAAAGTTGATAAAATAAATTACAAATGTTGTATTGTTCGATACATATGCGTACCGAACCGAAAGCACTGTATCGAATGGTTCAATATCGATACGAATATCGTTGCACCCCTAATATATATATATATATATATATATATATATATATATATATATGTATATATATATATATATATATATATATATATATATATATATATATATATATATATATATATACATATGTATATATATATACATGTAGACAGAGAGATACAGAGATAAATATGTGTGTGTGTGTGTGTGTGTGTGTGTGTGTGTGTGTGTGTGTGTGTGTAATATGTGTGTGTGTAATTTCCAAAATCCAAAAAAGCAGCCCGTTGGGTTTTCACCATTGCTAAACTTTAGACAGTAAGGAATTATAAAATAGAAATACACACACACACACACACACACACACAAATAAATCCACAAAAGCATAATGTGAGATTATACGTGTACCATTTTTGGAGCTCAGGAAAAAAAAATTCAGATTATGAAGAGCAGATTTAGAAGGTTTAAGAGAAAGATGTGACGAGACAGAGGGAGAGAGAGTGATCGAAAGAGAAAGAGGGGATAATAAAGAAAGACATCTGTAGCACTTGTAAGGACGCGGATTTGCTGTCTTAATACAGTTACAACTGTCCCAAGGGGAACAGAGGATTAGATATGGTCATTTCATCAGACAGGGGAGCGGCGGGTGGAGGATTAAGAAAAGGCTAAAAGAATAGATGATAAGAAAGTGAGATGGACGATGGGATTGAGGGATAGCACGAAGGAGAAGGCAGAAAATCATTCTGGCTATTTGCTTTTAAGAAATTGGACTTAATCTTTACAATCAGGGACTATTTAAACGTAGGTTTATGTATGTATATGTTTTATATTTCCAAATCCATACACAGCAGCACCCTCGCCGTCACAAGAACTGGCACTTGAAGGCTGCGAGGACCCAAAATGGCCTCGGGAATTCTGGAAAGGAAGACAAGAAGAAGCATGAGGCTTCCTTGTAGCCAGGGTCACTGACACACCAGCTGTCCCCACACAGGGGACCAGGACACACATGCACACTCAGACACACACACGCACACGTGCAGAGGCACTGACAGCCTGCTACATACATTAATGCAAACCAAATCACCTTTTAATTGGAAAAACAGATGATATCCATGACAGAGATCATAAAAGATGACGAGTGAAAGGACAGCTCAGAGCATGAAGGAAGTGAAGGAATTTCTGAAAATATAACACGACTGAATGACTCACAGTACTAACCCAGTGTATGAATACAGTTTGACTTTCATGTTTTTAACCATATTCTATCCATATTCTGGATTTATTCAGTCCTAAAGCAGAGCTAAAGTGGTTTGAGGTGGCTTGACCTTGTGCTGTCTCCACTATTTGTGGCAGAAACTGATAGGAAAAAAGAGTAAGCAAACAAAAAGGATCAAAAGTTGAATGTTGAAAAACAAAAGTAGAGAAACTGAGACTGAAAAGGAAAACTGAAAGACTGCGAGAGAGCGAGGCCAAGGCTCAGCACCCTCAGACATATGGCTGTCTCCTTCTTGATTACACTTCAGCTGGCTGGAAGATTACCAGCTCTCTCTCGCTCTGTGTGTGTGTTTGTGTTTATACTGTATCTGTGTATATTCTACATATGGTCGAGCATGTGTGTGTGTCCAAGACCTCACAGTGAAGCCTGCTAAAGATTATTCGATACCATTTAACTTCTGTGCATGTTCGAGACGTATTTAAGATTGCCAAAGCTCTGTTGGGGTGCGTGTATGTGTGTGTGTGTGCCATTTGTGTGTGTCCGTGTGCATCAAAAATGCTCAGTATGTTTTAAGAAGTCAGTGATTTCTGTGTCAGATTAATAGATGACCCCATATTTCCGCTTATGTGCACGATTAATTGTGAGCGTGTGTTTACGGACACTTCTTCAGCCGGTCTTCGATGGATTACTGGAATATTGAGCACAGTGAATGTGTGTGTGCGTGTGTGTGTGTGCGTATTTGTGTCTTAACACCAAGATTACGGCAAGTCAAGTAGATTGAACCCTCGGGTCAAAGAGAAGATGAGAAACACGATCAGATTCTTTAATCTCACACACTTAAACTGCGAGTGTGTCAGTGTTTGTGTATTTAAAGTAGTGCATAGTCGTGTCTGCATGGAGGTTTTTTTTTTCTTTTATCTTGTATTTATTTCTTAGAATTCTCTGTGCTGTAAATCTGCTTGTTATTGTGTGTGCGTGCGCATGTGTGTGTGTGTGGTCTCATCTGGCCAGGGTTTTCTTGGAAGGAAACAAGTCCATATGCTACAAGAAGGCTGCCTGTGACCTCGCACCAGGCCCCTGCTGTAGTCTGCCACTATCAGCAAGGAGGGCGAGAGACATACGGCGACTGAGGAGAGGGGAGAGAGAGATGAAATAGGGTGGTGGGCAGAAAGATGGAGGAACAGGGGAGGGAGGGAGGGAAAAGATGCCAAGACAGAGGGAGATAGCAGGCTGAGAGAGAAAACTGTAGATATTGCACACAGAGAAAAAGCCAATACATCACTGTCACAGCATGTTTGTGTTTACCAGAACAGGAAATCAAAGGCAAAAAAGAACCCAAAAATCGTCTCAGCTGCTTTGATCATACTTAAACTTTCTATTGTAATGGACCGACTGCTCAGTTGAGTTTCGCGTCGCGATACAAAAGCATGTCAGGCATGCTCACCTTTTATTTTCCAACATGCTAAACAGTTATTTATCTACATGTAAAACATCTATTTTATTTCCCATGTGATGATCTTAGAGCAGTGTGGTGATGTTACCCAGATGTCAGAACTATAGGCAGCTGTGTCAAATGAACAGGAGACCAAAGATTTTATTGTTCAATCAGAACTTGGTCCAGGCCAGAGTAAAGGAAGTTTGGATGAAGTGACCCATAGGGCAGTTATTAATGGCAAGAGAGCAAATCTTGTCCGTTTATCATTCTGTTGTGTCTGATTCTGCATTTCTTAATCCTTTTAGTATCTGTAAGCTGATCTTTTAACATTTAACATCCTAATGTAAAATAGCTGTTCTGGCAGAAGGAACAAGAGTTAGAGAATAAAGCTTTATGCCTCTTTCGTGAAATACTGTTGGTAAATACATGTATTGGATTCACCAATAGTTTGTTAAACCTAGAGCCTTTCATGGATTGGGGAAATTGAGGAAAAAACTGGAACTGATGAATGATTTAAGTGATGGGAAAAAATTTAAGACTCTGCTGTTGCCAGGCAGCTTTCACAAAAACTTGACTTCTGTGTCTTTTTAATTCTGTGGAATGAAAAAAGAAACAGAATGAGACCCAAAAGCAAACAAGGCTGAAACTTAGAGTGGTGTTTTGTCTGTTTCTGTGATTTCTTCAGGACTGTATCACACATTAGATATACCTAATATCCTAATATCGAATCACCTACATCATATAGCAGCAACTCAATCCATTTAGGCATGATTTTCTGCCATATTCAAGACGGGCCGTGGGAGTTCACACTGAGCATCAGAATGGTGAATAAAGGCTTTGAACGTGGTATGGTTGTTGCTCTGAGTGTTTCAGAAACTGCTCATCTACTGCAATTTTCCCATACAAGTATCTCGTGTGAGGGTTTATAGAGAATGGTCTCAAAAGGCTGAGCTGATGGGAAATAAGCAGTAGCTCAAATAACCACACATCACAACCAAAGTATGCAGAAGAGAATCTCTGAATGCACAACATATGCTGAATGCTATAGCAGCAGAATGGTAAATGGTAAATGGCCTGTATTTATATAGCGCTTTACTAGTCCCTAAGGACCCCAAAGCGCTTTACATATCCAGTCATCCACCCATTCACGCAGAAGACCACACCAGGTGCCACTTCTTAATTTTTCCTGTGAAATGCTGATGGCAGGGTCAGAATCTGGCATAAGCAACATGAAAGCATGGATCCATCCTGTTTTGTATCAACAGTTCAAGCTGTTGATGGCGTATAACAGACACGGAGGATATTTTCTTGACCCTTTAGTGCCAACTGAGTGTCATTTAAACATCACAGCTTACCTGAGGATTGTTACTGTCCATTGGGCGATCGTGGCTCAAAGAGTTGGCAGTTCGTCTTGTAACCGGAAGGTTGCCAGTCTCGGTTGTTGTGTCCTTGGGCAAGACACTTCACCTAACGCCTAGTGGTGATGGCCAGAGAGGCCGATGGCGCGATATGGCAGCCTTGCTTCTGTCAGTCTGCCCCAGGGCAGCTGTGGCTACAACTGTAGCTTGCCTCCACCAGTGTGTGAATGTGAGAGTGAATGAATAGTGGAATTGTACAGTGCTTTGAGGGCCCCGAAAAGTGCTATATAAATGCAATCCATTATTATTATTATTATTATCCCTTTATGGCCACAGTGCACCCTGTGGTTCAGATAATCTCAAACTGTTTCCTTGAGCATAACAACGAGTTCACTGTACTCATGAGTAGTACAGTTAAAAAAGCAAAAGAGGGTCCAACGAGGTACTAGCGTGAAGTGCCTCATAACATTACAAGAGTGTGTGTATATACAGTGAGGAAAAAAGGTCAGTTAGCAGGTTTAAAACACTTTGCTGTAAGGTGCATAAATCTTAAACTTGGGTATCTTGGCCTGGCTTTGATACAGTCTTATCATAAGTGATGTAAAGCTGAGAGACACAAGTTAGGACAAGCGCTGTCCATGGTGCTGATCTCACTGTACACTATAGAGTAGGGACAAGGATTCCCCAGAGAATATTCCTGCAGTAACACTTTTTCTTCTTTTAAATTATAATCCATCATCTCAGCAAGACTATCTTAGTAATTATCACATAGACTTTTCCTTTATTTCATTCTTTTCAATATATTTCTGTATAAATATGTGTCAGCTGTCTGCGCTCATGTGCACTGGCTATGCCAGTGCTCGTCTGTCTCCAATATGTTTGCGTGTGAAGGTTGAGCTTTGAGAGAAACAAAAATCTCAGAGCAGGAAACAAACGCGTTTAATCCAAATGGACACTAATGGGTCAAGGTTTGTTTTTTGTGTTTCAAGCATGCACAGACATCATTCAAAGCTATTACAGCTGACGTTTAAGGAAATGCTGCCTTGCAGAAGACACAAACAGCCCGAGGGCGATGAAAGAAGAATAATAAGCAAAAATTAGTGTTTGTAAGTGCGCGTGGTGCATCTGCTGATCCCATGACAAATCATTCCCCTCCAATCACAAGGCAACTTTGTTATCCACATATTTATAAATACCCTTTATGTCTGCATATATATCCTCCTCTGTGTGTGTGTGTGTGTATGTGTGTGCGTGTGTGTGTGTGTGTGTGTGTGTGTGTGTGTGTGTGTGTGTGTGTGTGTGTGTGTGTGTGTGTGTGTGTGTGTGTGTGTGTGTGTCCATACCATACCTCTATGTTGCCAGTGGAAGTGTTGTAACTGAAGAAAGACGTGCTGTCGTCTTTCCTCAATCTACATTTTCTGACAGTTGTCTTCTCTATGAATACTGCATGTATGGATTTAATAGCACATCATTGCTTGAATATAAGCTGAATCTGAGCCTAAAACACTTTGCTGGATGGAAGGAAGTCTCTTCGAGTGGATTAGTCTTGCGCTTCTGTTGTTTAAGCTTTGCTACAATTTTTACATTTACTAAGAATTTAGTAAAGGCTACTTGGTATATGCCCTTTTACATGTGATCGTAGTGCAAGCAAGTATCAGTTTTAAATAAAGTAGAAAACTATAAACAAGAAAGCTCCTGACCATGCATGGAGGGTTTCACCCCAAGTCCAGCACCCTGAGGTATATATATATATATATATATATATATATATATATATATATCAAAACGTTTGACGCCTTTTGTATGGCCTGCTTTAACAACGTGCTAACCTTATTTACAATCAGCTTTTGCTGTTTTTCATTGTTGAAAAGCAGAATTATGCAGTGCATTTTTAAAGACTATTTTCAGCTCCTGGTTACTGCATTAGTCAGTAGGTTTTAGCTAGAAGTGTTCTTAATTGTTTTATTTTAAAAGCAAAATGTCTTTGGCTGATTTCTATGGCCACCTGGTCTTCCATGCAAGCTAGTTTATATTGCACTTTTTACAGTTCCTCTCCTGCTTGCTGAGCACTTTGCAGACGTGTTGCTGTCTTCCATGCAAGCTAGTGGTGCCCGTGACAATCTGCTAGCAGTTCAAAGCAATTGCATTGAGGTTTTCAGTGCAGCTCTGTATACTTAGGGACTGAGTTCACTCTAGCAATTGCCAGCAACCTCCAAGAACCACTTGCCAACCAGTCGCACAATACAGACTTTTCTTCAGTAGCTGTTGGTTGTCAGAGGATCACTGTCTCTTGCCTCATGTGAATGAGGGTTTAGCAATCATTGTAACAGTCCCTGGAAGCAACCTCCAACTACCACTTGCCAAGCAGACTCAGGGTGGTTGCCAACTGGTCTCTAGGCCTGTGGGACTGAGACTCACTGTTGGTTCTTCTTTTTAATATATGCATAGAAGTTTGTGAAACCATTTTGATCACTAATGATTGAATAATGATAAGAACAGAACATGTGCAGGACTTCAGTCACATGTAGTTAAAACAGAGCCACCAACAACAACAATTACGACACACACATGCAAAACTATAATTCCCTGAAAGGAGTCGGGAGCCAGCTGGTCCAGAAGTGCCTCCCTGAAACAGTTAACACCCCACCCCCCACCCTTATGTGTTGCCATGAAATCTTTGGGTAAAATATTTGCACAGTGGCCACTATGGATGAGTGAGATAACCTCAGAGCTTGAACTGGATCCTCTTGGATTGAAAACAGCGGCTGAGCTTACTCTTTCTCCCCCTCTAATATATTCATTTTTTCAACTCTTCGCATGGGCTTTCCTCAGCTCACCACCCACGATGGCCAATCGTCTATTATTAGCCTGCATTGAGCCAATCCCTGCATGCGCGAGCGTCCATCAGATGTAAAACTCTTGCTGTTGCGTTCGACTTGTAGAGAAGTGTCTTGTAGGGTGTAAATCATTATGACAGAGGGAGAGTTTTTAAAATAAGGACAGCGTGGAGGAAAGACTGGAAAAAAATAGGGAAGATTGAGGGAAGGCACGGAAAAAACAAGAAATAAGGTGAAGTAAACAAACGGAGAGATCCCCAGGTGTATCTGTGGAAAAGGTGACGAGCAAAGTAGTGCCAGAGGAGAGGGTGGGGGAGAGGGGACTCTTGGCAGAGCCGAGTGATAATCCGGTGCCTGTGTGAATGATTAACATAAATGCTAAACACTTCAATTCTATCAGCTAACACTGAGAGGCTGAGATAACTGAATCAGCACATGCTCCTTCTCTCTCTGTTGCGTTCTGTTTTGGGTCTCCTGGGCCCTGTTTCAGGAAGCCGGTTTAGTGGAAAAACTGAGTAAGTATACCCTGAGTTAACGAAAACTCTGGGTTTTCGGTTTCACAAAGCGAGTTCAGCTGCAGCCTGAGTGAGTCACTATGACGACACACTCCGTGAAGCTAACCTGCCCCCTAGCAGGTTTACTACAACTAACCCTGACTGTCTCCGCCCCTTTGTCGGAAACCTGACAGTAGGAAGTGTCGGACATGGCGTGCCACTTCCTTGAAGAGCCAGTAGATCGTGAAGCCCAAATTCTCCGCAGAGCTCTCCGCCGGGAGAGAGTGATCAGAGCGCGTTTGGACATTTTATCATTTCCTGATGATTTTCTGTGCGAACGTTACCGTTTCTCAGCACAATCTATAATTTATTTGGATAACATCCTCAGGCCATATATTACGCATGTGACACATCGCGGACATGCTCTCAGTTCATTGCATATTATTTGTATTGCACTTCGGTTTCTTGCAAACGGGAGCTTTCTGTATAATATTGGTGACGCTGAGCACGTTTCCAAGGCTACCGTCTGTCGGGCAGTCAGGAATGTTACAGTTGCACTGAAACGTCTCCTGTACTCGTCTGTGGTGTTCCCCGGTCACAGACCCACAAGATTTATCAAAGAGGGATGCCACAAAATTGCAGGTATCAGGATGACCAAAACTTAATGTATGATGTGGTGATACTTGGACTACTACTTAAATTGCACATTTATTTTCACGGTTCCCAGGCGTGATTGGCTGTACAGATGGCACTCACATTCCAATCATTGCTCCTTCAGTAAATGAAGGAGACTATGTGAACAGGAAGTCTTTCCACAGCATTAATGTACAGGTACATAGTTCCCTGTAGCATGTCAAACTAACAAATTATTTCATTATAGTAATGGATGCTAATTTGTGTTCTCTGCACTGTGAAGATCATATGTGATGCTGCCAACATTATCACAAATGTGGAAGCCAAGTGGCCAGGCTCTGTCCATGACTCACAAATATTCCGTGAATGTACACTGAGCACAAAATTTGGACATGGTGAGTTGAGAATACGTTAAAATATATAAAGACCAATTGCTTCAGGGACATTTGAACTGAAGTGTACCCTTCTGTCTTAGGAGAGTTCACTGGCTACTTGCTTGGTGATAGGGGGTATCCATGTTTACCCTATTTGCTTACCCCTTACCCTGACCCTGAACCGGGCCCACAGCAGCGATATAATCTGGCTAATTGCAGGACAAGAGCCAGAATTGAAATGACTATCGGAATGCTTAAGGCCCGGTTCCAGTGCCTGCAAAGACTCAGGGTCACCCCAGAAAGGGCATGTGACATTATTGTGGCATGTGTGATTCTTCACAACATTGCCACAATTAGAGGAGAACACTGTCCTTCTGAACCAAACATCAGCAGTGATCCAAACCATGAACATCCTGACCCTCCCACGGACATACAAGATGGAAGAGCAGTCAGAGACACCATATGTCACAATCATTTCTTTTGACCCATCACCTCAACATGTTGAA
Organism: Aulonocara sp. 'chitande type north' Nkhata Bay; assembly: GCF_057382095.1. Taxonomy (NCBI): domain Eukaryota; kingdom Metazoa; phylum Chordata; class Actinopteri; order Cichliformes; family Cichlidae; genus Aulonocara; species Aulonocara sp. 'chitande type north' Nkhata Bay. Next base: position 29,830,546 of record NC_141365.1, read on the forward strand.
AGAAGAATAAACAGATTTTTTGTTCAACTGGCTTTATTGGTCGCCTGTATTTCCTGTACACAAAGTATTAAAAGATGTAAACCTCATAAAGTGTCTCTGTTGCTTCCTCCTCTGTAACAGCTGTCAATGTTTCTTCATTATTTTCCTGTAGTAAAGAAATAGACAACATTGCTGTTCTACTGTAAACTCATATAATCTGTGGAGTATTACTCACAACTGCATGTTGGTCTGGCTCAACAGGAGGCTGCACCAGATGCAGTACACCATCACCATCACTATCAACTGATAGAATATGAGGTTTATACAGGTCACTTATAACTTACAAGGGACCAAATGGCAATTAACAAACATACCAATCACCTTACACTTCATTGTCATTATGCTCTCAAAGACAACCAAGACTGAGGGAAGGCAAAATCAGTCGGAAAATAACTTCACTACAAAATAATTCATTATGGTAAAGAGTTTATCAAATGAATGTGTCGCACTGCAAAGGTGACTGTGAAGAAAGGATGTATGCACATCATGTATTATTTTGAATTTACCCCTTATGTAGGCACTTGTGTCTTGCGGGGTTATTGACTCAGAGGATGTCCCCGCAGAGATGCCTTCGGCCACAGGGCGCCCACTGTTTTGGCTGAGGGCCAACTGCTCAGCCTCTGTGAGTGGTGGTGGTGGAGGACCCCCACCTGTTTTTCGGGCCTCCGCTTTTTTTCTGTTGGCTATAACGGGCCACATTTGAGCATACAGAGTAAGCAAATATGTACTTGTAATGTGCTCAGATAATTTCAATAAGTGCTTACAGAAAGAAAATTAATGTAGCCTCTAACTGCAATTGATTTACATGGGACAAACAGACCAAGCACTATGGCTCATAATACAATTACACCTTACCTGTTTGGACTATATTTTTATATTTCATTTTTACTTGCTGCCAGGCACGTTTGGGGCCTGTTGGGTTGCACCTGCGCTCACATCACATCACAAAATAAAATGTATAAAATAACAAATAAAATAACATATGATAAAATAACGTGTTAAATGGGTGGAAATCCCTCGATCAATGTTTATATTAACACTCACGCATTGACTCTGTCGGCTATGTTTTGCCATGCATGCTTTTGCAGCTGTGGCTGTGTTACTTTTTTCCGCGGAATTTGCATGTTATCGGCATATGCTGCCATCAGAATTTCGGCCTCAAGCGCTGTGAAATACATTGACCGCGCCTTCTTTCCCTCCGTCTCCATGGTGACTCGCTTAATCTGTGCTCCGCTTATCAGGGCTTTATGTATCCTCGTCCGCGCGCTTCACTTGGGGTTAAAGCAACTCCGCGTTGACTGAACTAATTGTTATCAGCCTTTCTGAAACGGAATATTCCGAGTTGGACAGTTCGGGGTTACTCAACCGTGAGTGTCGTTTTTCACTCTGAGTTTTCCAAACCGGCTTCCTGAAACAGGGCCCTGGTGTTGCCCTTCTTGTTTTGTTTTGTTTTGTGTGTTGTTGTTTTTTTACATTTTACATTTTCTCCTTATTTATCCTGTTTTTTCTGATTCTTTGCTCTGTGTGATTGTGTTACTGGGGAGGACGCAAGGAGAGACACGTGAGAACAGATAAGGGAGATGCAAGCACAGGCATAACTAAAAGTTCAACACAGAGGACAAAACAGACTACACAGAGGACAGGGAACGCAGACGTAGATAAAACATAAACTAGACTTAACTCAACTAAACCCTAACTAAATAATAACACAAGAACTCCAACATAACAGATGTCAAACATACAAAATGAACTTAAAATGCTGGATCACAGACCCAGCCCCCTGACACTGTTGTTCCTCTGTCTTTCCCCTATTTTTTCTTTTACACATCTTCTCGAAAATCATTTTCTCTGGTGTCTTCTATGCTTTTGCTAGGTCCTCTCTCTCACTCTTCCTAGCCTCTTGCTAAACCTTTACATTCTTTAGTCATCTCCCAACTTCACAGTAATAGGCAGCAGACAACAAGGCAGTCAAAATGTGCTGTTGTCCATCTCATTCTATTCCTAGTATCCTCCTGTGTCACACCAACCCTCAGCATGTCTTTATTCACTACATCCACGAACCTCCTCTGAAACTCCTCTTTTCCTCCTGTTTCTGTCGACATCCAAACCATCTCAGCCTTGTCTGTCTCTAACTTTGTGTCCAAACATCTGTGACCTCATCTGTTAGCCTGTCTATGACCATCGCAGGCAAACTGGAGCTAGGAAACAAAAGCGACCAAAAGGGTGGAGTGCTACGTTATTAGGAAGTGCAAAGTAATGCTAGTGCTAAACTAACAAAATGTTGGGCTTTCACTCATCAGAAATGAAACACAGACTTTATATAATGGGCTGTAAACATATTTATTTGTACTGAAAAGTTGGATATTTTTACACAGGAGTCTATGTGCCAGACTCAAGTGGCCACTTGAGGACCTGGAGTTTTTGGCACTTGTGTGTTAGATTAATTATTCAGGCCAACGGTTGGTAGCTGCTTGTTCAGCCCCCCTGTTCACCTGGCTGCTGCTCCCCAGCAAAGTAAATTACTTACTCCGGTTTGAGTCATGTCTCCTAACAATCACAATGCATTTTTAAAGATAAATATCATCAGCCACAACTAGCAGGCTTGGGGTGAGGTGCCTCAGGGTAGACATGTCAGAAAATGTTAAGAAAATTTTAAGATTGCTGATTGTGGTCTTTGCCATGAGATTTTTTTTTTTGACATTTTCTATGTCAACAATCACTCAATGTTAGATTTTGATGAAATCATAACTTTTTTTTATTAATCATACAATAAGATTTTTTTCTTTGGGGGTTTTCAGGTTCACCCCTTCTTTTACCCTGTATCAGATTCACCTCGGCTGGGAATGAAAACAAAAGACAATTCATCTTACCATCTCCGATTGTGAAAACAGCCCACATCCTTGTTATTTTCATCACCGATAATGTCCCTGAATACACACCTGGATGGACACTGATACACTTGAAGAGGTGTGAAAGGTGTTTATAAAAACACTAGCTATGTTTATGCAGAGTGCTAGGGAAATACACTGGGCTCTTCAGAGTCCATTCAAATGCAAAACTACACACGCACACAAACACATATAAACACACAGCGCACATACACAGTGTTCACCCCTGCCCACACACTCAACTCATTATTGCACAGTTGCGACTATGATTTACACGACAGATAGTGAAAGAGGTGTGAGGCCGGAGTTAAGGATGTAAAATGGATACTGGGTGATGAGCAGACATTATTTTATCATGTACATAAACATATGTGGGGGACAGGTCTACTAATCGAAAGGTTGCTGGTTCCATCCCTTGCTCCTTTAGTCTGTCCTTGGGCAAGATACTGAACCTGAAGTTGCCCCGATCGTAGTGTGAGTGTGTGCAAATGTTAGGAAAAATCAAAAAAAGGCACTTTTCTGAATGTTTTTCTGATAAAGTGCTCAAATTAATTAGAAAAGTGTGTTTTAAGTATGAACTCATTATTTAGGTACATATTGACATTGAATAAATTAACTTATTAGTTAAGTACAATTATTTTCATTAAATAAAAGTCACATTTAGTTTTGATAACAGAGTATTGATGTAGCATTGGAACTGGCTTACAGGTTCAGGAAATGTGGAGAAAAAAGCTTCTTTTTTTTTTATCACATTTATCACATTTTTTTTTTTTTGTTCATGAATGTACAGTACTGTGTAAAAGTCTTGACCCACAGCCTCTTTCTTTATATTTGGCGTCCAAGCAGCCAGACTTTCTTGTCTTTTTTCCTTTATGAAGTGCTCTTGAGCAAAAATTCTCCAGGCTTTCTGAAGGTCTTTCACAGGTTTTCTTTGGTGGCTTTTTCACTCCGGTCCATTCGTTGTACTTGACCATTTTCAGAGAAATCGTTTTCTTTGTTAAACCATTTAACACCGAGCTATGAATCATTTGAGCTTTAAAAGTTACATGAGAACTGGAGTGAAAATTAGTCCAACAGGTGTGATGGTGTGATGAATCCAAATTTAAAATCTTGGGTTCAAATCATCACCAGGAGGTCAGGAGTGTCCTCCACTCTGTCATGGTTTGAGCTAAATTTCAGCCAGTGGTGCTGGAGATCTTGTCAAAATTGATGAAATTATGAAGACAGAAAAGTAGCATCAGTTTGATCCATAATGCAATACCATCTGGGAAGGATCTGATTGTCAACAGCTCCATTTTTCAGCATGACAATGATCCCAAACACACTGCCAATGTGGTAAAATCATACCTGTATAGAAAAGACACAATGGAGCACTATCAGCCATGTATTGGCCTCCCCAGAGCCCGGACCTCAACATTATTGAACCAGTGTGGGATCATGTTGACAGAGAACAGAACAAAAAGCAGAAGAATCCAAAGAAGAGCTTTGAATGTCCTTCAAGAAGCCTGAAGAACTATTCCTACTGGAGAACTATTAAGACCACTTAAAGAAAAGATGACAAGCATAGTGCCTAAGAGAGTTCAGACTGTGCTGAAGAATAAAGGTGGTCACACCAAATATTGACTTCCAAGCTTTGTACAAACTCAGTTTTTGCCTTTTTATACTGTATTTCCATGTATGTTTCACTTTTAACACATTTTAACATATTACTATTTCACACTTTTCTTGCAAAATATAAAGAAACAAGGTATGACTTAAGACTTCGACTCTCATGTGAAGACTGGGAACTCAAGGGCCATCATTTTGGGGTTGCAAAGTTCTGATCTATTACACGAAAATGTATTGAAAGCTATATCGCCATCCCATCCTAGTCAATAAGACTTGCATGCAGCCAAAGTCTTCATCATATATATCTGTAATGTTTCTCCTTACCTATGGATGTTGGTAAATGAAACTTTAGACTGGAAGGTATGAGTGATGATAATCTGGAGACAGAATGATCAGTCTTTTTTGTACTCTTTCCCCCTCTTCTTTCATTCAGTCTTTTTTTCCTTCTGTCATACTTTGTTTCCTTCGTCCTTCCTTTCCTCTCTCAGCCAGCATCTGTTTGTCTCCACCAGCTCGGTTTGGGCCTCCCAGTGCTCCTGGCCTTCCTGCCTGACACTTCCCTTCCATCTTTTATTCAGCTGCTGCCCAGCCGAGGGCTCCTCCAGACGGGCTGTGCCTTCAGGCGAGCCCCGGGCCTGGACGCCCAACGAGGCCTCTCAAGTGGAGTTCTGTACTCTACCCCTGCTCCTGGACTCAGACATACTTCCACACAGATTGACACTGAGATGTATTAAAGCTCCCCCCAGCTTGCATAAGCATGCAACGCACACTTGAGCATTAGCATGAGGCCCAATCATACTGGTCCTGCCACTTTTTGTTTTTATTCATACAGCTAGTTATTCATTTATCGGTGCTCTTTTATTCAGAAAGAAGAAAGGGAGGCTTCTGTGACAGCGATAATGGATTTAATCTTTGCAAATTTCCGTGAATGTCCTTAACAGGATAGTGACTTGTCAGGGCCTTTAAGGGTCAAATTAGGGTCAGGTGGTCATTGCAAGGTTGAGGTTGGATTGTGTTTTGTACTGACAGCAGCCTGCAAGCCGACAAAAAAAAAAGTGTGTATCTGAATTTGGCATGTTTTCCTTGTTCCCATCTCTCAGAAGGTCTGCACACAAAGCAGACACATCCTTGCATTTGTTTGTGTGCGTGTACACGTGAATCAGGGCAAGCTGCTTAGCCCTGGCGTGGCTCCAGACAGGAAGACTTTGGCCACGGTGTTGAGAAATACTTCCAGGTTAGCGCAAGGTCGACGGAGAGGCTACAGGAAGTGTTGGGTTGACAGCTGCGTCCATCTATCTTGCTGACACATACACGCGAGTGTAATGAGACACACACACACATGCAGGCACACTGGCGGTGCCCAGGGACTGCAAGGAGCCTCCTGGTCTATCACACGCGTCCTGTTTTCACTGCGTGGCACAGAAACAGAGGAGGAAGGCAAACAGGCGAGGGGAAGAAAAACAGAAGAAATAAGAGAGGGTGAGGCAGAAAATGAAGTGAAGCTGACATATATCAGGGTCCATTTTTGAGAACACTGGAGGATGTTTTTTTGTTTTTTTTTTAGTTTTGGATGTGATAAGAATGTGTGTGTTCAAACCTTCACCTGAGTGTGTGTCTGCATGTGTGTTTTCCCTGTGTTGTCTTGAGGATAGGCGCGACTACCGTGACGGCCATTGTGCTCAAGCGAGCATATGGTTTCTGACACATCTCTTTTTAGTGCCATACTGTCTGTCTATACGGCACAATGGCAGCCAAGACAGCAGTCCTTTTTACTGCGACTGAAGGCCCGTTTGAAGAAAAAAATGGAAAAGCATTAGTGGAAGTTTATTCCCCGGCTCCTGGTTTTGGACTCAACGGACGAAGACGGTTTTTAAAGAGTGGAATCACTTTAAAGGAAAAAGAAAAAGTTTGTGTCTCCAACTTAGTTTTTCTTCATTGCTATTTATACTCGCTGGAACAATGTGATTCTCGGTGGGAATTTGAGAACGGGGGAATAATGCCTTCCAAGTGACTTGGAAAGTCAAATAGAAAAGAAGCAGAGTTTCCTTTCTTATTGTGTTTTGCAGAATTGGATGGAAAATACGGTTAATGTTATTGTTTAAAAATTGCTTAGCAGTGTTCCAGTGGGAAATAGAGATCCTGTTCATTTGTGCTGTAACTTAAATTACCTTTCTCTATATTTTCCATTGCTATTCTAGTCTAAAACAGGGCATGTTTCCTAATAAAGCAATTTTGTAAAGACACAGAAATTGAAAAATTCTTTCTTTATTTTTCTTTTTTTTCTTGACATAATTACACGCTGGAATCATTGATCCAGAGGTATCACAACCACCACCGGCAAGAGCTTCCCTTTACTTAAAGGGGCTAATGTAAATGTGTCTTTAACTTCACCTTTGACCCCAATAAACTATTTTCTTTCCTCTGAGCTGAGTGGTCACCCTTTATTATTAGGTCTCACAGCCATATGAACACAAGAGCTCCAAATGTCCAAATGTTCACCTTGAGGCTTCCAAAACCACTGGGTTAGGTCTAAGTAGCCTTGTTCTCCTTTTATATACAGTCCCCTCCAACCCCAAAATGACGTAGGCTATTATTTTTTTGAAATGTAACATTAAACATGTTTTTAAAAACTGCATCACAGTATGTAATTACTCCCCAGAGAATGTAATTTGTTGCACTGCTTGTGTAACTTAGGCTGCAGTGCCACACACTGACACAAACCTCTGTCTGATTGGCGACGTAAAGAAAATCATCCTTTAGTGTAATAATGGATTGGATTTATATAGGGCTTTTCAAGGCACCCAAAGCGCTTTACAATGCCACTATTCATTCACTCTCGCATTCACACACTGGTGGAGGCAAGCTACGGTTGTAGCCACAGCTGCCCTGGGGCAGACTGACAGAAGCGAGGCCCCTCTGGTCAACACCAGTAGGCGGTAGGGTAAAGTGTCTTGCCCAAGGACACAACGACCAGGACAGAGAGCTCGGGGATCGAACCGGCGACCTTCCGGTTACAGATACGCTTCCCAACCCCCTGAGCCACGGTCGCCCAAGCAGAAATCTGACACCAAAAACCAGTTTACAGTGTAAAACCTGCTTCACAGACTTCAACAGAATCACCACAGTGATTTTACAGTCTAATGCTACAATGTTGCAAGCCTGACTGCTCATCGCTGCCTTTGTTCCTTGTTGAATGTCAGGCTCTGGCTGCTGGGCCGGGGTCTGCATACACTTTAACGTTACTCTGGGTTTTGGAGACTTTGGATAAGAGTTTATCATGACGAAAGTGGACCATTATAAGTTTATTTTAATCATCAACTCATGCCTGGTTTCACTGGAGGTTTCTTCCTGTTAAAATGGAGTTTTTCCTTCCCACTGTCACCAAGTGCTTGCTCATAGGGGTTCATTTGATTGTTGGGGTTTTCTCCCTACTATTGTAGAGTCTCTGCCTTATAATATAAAGCATTTTGAGGCAACTGTTGGCGTGATTTGCTGCTATATAAATAAAACTTTATTGAAAATTGAATCTTTATCCACTTAGTTACCGATATGATTCCAGTGATTTTCAAATTTTCAAATGATAGTTTTGTCTTCTATAGAGTCCTGAATCGGAAGATATAAAATATTTACTAATGAAACTAGTGTTAAGTTATTGTTGATTTCTCACTCATTTCTTAGTACCTAAGCAAGTCTTCTGGCCCCTTATTGTAAAATGTTACCTGAGTCTTTGTATCTGTTTTCATATTCAAATAGAACAAATGCAAAAATAAACAATATAGCAAAGATACCATATATAGCAAACATAACCTTAAAATGTATTTTATCAGCCTGGTGTTGTGGCAAATTAAAAAATAATAATTTACACAGTAGGTATTGCACGGTATTTCAGATTCTACACAATAGCACCAATATATATCGGAAGTAAAAACTTGTTTTGCACACGGAGCTCCAATGTTGCTAACATGTTTTTTCAAACAGTAAACACTGTAAAAGAGCTGATACATGTGTAATGCTAACATTGATCTGGAAAAAAACAATCACACAACAGCTGCGAAGACAGGAGAAAGGAAGGACATGAAGGAGATGATAAAAGAGGGAACAAGTAAATGTCCCTGAGGACAAGAAGAACAAATAAATGGGTTAATCCTCTGGAAACAGGAGAACAAAAAAAGAGAGGGATGAGGGTGGCAGAAGAGCGAAACGTTGTTTGATTGCTGTTCTTCTTAGAAGGTGACACTCTTTTTGCTACAAAGAATGTCCCTGCAGAGCAAACATAAGCACATGTGCTGAAATTGAATACTCCTGGGAGACCGCTGAGGATGCGACAATGACTGTCAAACTGAGAAACAAGAGAGTTTATGAAGAGGGTTTGGATAAACCGGGGAGAGGAGGGGGAAGATGGATGAGAACAAGAACCAGGGAGAAAAGAACAGGAAGCTTGAGAGTGAAGGAGAAAGACAGGAAGAGCGAGGGGGGCTCTCAGGATGGAGTGTGTTTCTTGGAGATGCTCAGGATGGATCATTGTTTAGAGATGGTCACTTGGGAGGTGACACAGAGGACCAATGGAAAAGAAATGAAGGGGAGGTAAGTACACTTGCCTCAAGTTCACCAAACAGCTTACACGTCTGCTGAGACAAGTTCCTCTATTTATTCATGTGGGCGAGAAAGAAATGGCTTTTCGTTGTTGTTTACTTGTGTAAACAAGTGAATGAATCAAACGCAGAGTGCATTAAGAAAATCTTGGAAGTTTAAAGCCTGAATTTTCCGATTCATATATGGAAAAAACACTGTATATGCTTATATTTGACATGTTATGTTTGCTCTAAGAGTTAATTTATATACATGTCTAACGTGCCGGCTGCATGACAGAGAGAACTGCATGAGATGGAAAAGAAAAAGCTGGTATCCTCCAACAAGCCGGCCTCCCCCGCCATTGTGCAAGATGCTCCTTCAGTCGGAGGCTGTGCCACCTCTTGACTTCATTTTTTAGGCCTTTGTCAAAGTACAGGATCCTGCCGAGTAAAGGAGAAAGAGGAGCAGAGCAGGAAAGATGGGATAGAGACAGATGAGAGGAGTTTTTGTTGCTCCTGCTGTGGATCAGAGAGTGATTTATCGTCAAATAAAAGACATGTCCAGCACCTTCTTCACCCTTAAACATTCACACACACACACACACACACACACACACACACACACACACACAGTCCTTTTTCACGTCACACACATCTTAAAAGCCATACAGTACCCCCCCCCCCCACGGCATTGTCTTTGCCCCATCACCCGCTGTTTCCTTCTGATCTCCCTCCCTTTCCATCAATCACTTCATCTCATGCTTGCAACACCACCTCCATCCATCATGCCTTCCTCTCTTCTCCATCCACTTTTCTTTTGTCTCCATCAACCTATCTGTCCCTCCATCCATCAGCTGGTACAGTGCTAGTGTTTTGACAAGGGCATGGTCATAGGTTAGCCAATACATCATTACTGTTGGCTGCAGCTTGAAATGGCTCTGCAATCAGATTTTTTGGGACCTAAGTTTGTAAAACACAACCTATACGACAAGTACAGGTATTTGCTTGAAAGGAGCAGAGGGGAGCTGGGGGTAGTGGTTACATTTTGTAATGTTTTTAGATACATCTATAATATATTATAAAACTGAATAAATGCTGACATAAACCAGGCTAAACTTTAATTAAAGACAAATGTTTCTGTTTGGTGCAGCATAGTGGTGTGGTGGTTAGCACTGTTAGCACTGTGAAACTTCGCCTTTCTGTCAGTGTACAGAAGTTAAACTACACACTTGAGATATATCGGTATTAGAAAAAGAAGTGCAGTGTAAACAGGATATCTCAGAGAAATCCTGCTCTAGTAAAAGAAAAAAAATCTGTCGCCATGAAATAAATGTGTACACTTACAGAAGAGGTCTGGTAGCTTACGTCCCAGGATGACCTGTCATTATAAAATAAAAAGTTTTTTGTTTATTCATAGAAAACCAAATTTGTAATCAATATGGACCCACTGCTTCACTGAGTGAATGGGTCAAATGCAGAGAAATCCCCATGGGGATCAATAAAGTATCCATTATTATTATTATTATTATTATTATTATTATTATTATTATTATTATTGTTAAAAAAAACTGAATGGTTTCTGTTTTGAATGTTCTCCTTGTATTTGCATGGGTTTTCTCAGGTACTCCAGCTTCCTCCCACAGTCCAAAGACATGCAGTTAGTGTGGTTAGGTTAACTGGTAATTCTAAATTACCCAAAGGAGTGAATGTGAGTGTGAATGGTTGTCTCTCTGTGTTAGCCCTGCAACAGACTGGCCACCTGTCCACAGTGTACCCTGCACTAGGACAGGCCAAAGTTCCGTCCCTAAATAGGTTAAGCATTTTCTGTTTTCTTGGCTCATGAAAACTCTGCACCACCAACTTTTCCCAGGTTAGCCAAACACCAAAAGCTTCACACACTTGAAATCTCCAGATGCAATCATTCGTTTTCACCGAGGCTCTTTAACAAATAACTTCAGCGGCTCACTTACAGCAGTAAAAGTTGAGCTCACCCAGCACAAACACAGGTACACTTACACCACTCCATCACCCATACAGATCGATGCTCTTTGATCCACACCGATTATCCAGAGGTCGAACTGATCAGGGATCAGATAAATGCTGCAACAGCTCATTGCACATTTTGATGATTGTGTGTCCTGAAATTGCAGGTGCCACCGTTCTCCTGACATCACTTTAATGATGCGGGAAGAACGGAGGATGACTTTGGTGTAATTTCAGTGCCACTTTAAGAGCCATTATCAGACAGGTCAGAACCTATGCAGGCGAGCTCCACGGACTCCGTTGATGTAATATCACATATGCATTTCACAGGGAATGCAAATGTGGCAAGACTGTATTTCAAACCTCTACTGAATCTGTCTTGATTCTTTGACATTGCCCCTTGGACACATTAGTGGTACTGGACAGCATCTGTCTAAGATGTGTAACGTTTCTAGTCTCCAAGCACACTGTGGCTTCTTGTTGAACTCGACGATGTATTTTGCCTTCATTTGCTAAAAATCTTTTGGATTCATGAAATTGTCTTAAAGCAATAATCACCAGAAAGCCATCGTTTTTCTTCTTCACCGGGGAATTGTGCCACATTTCGACTCAGAACTCACAAAACTTACAAAGAGACAGACAGAGAAGGAGCCTAAGTAATTACCACCCTCTTCCCCTCAAGAGCTCTCTCCTCCTCACTCTCCCCCTCCCTCCTTTCACGCCCCTTCTTCACCCCTGGTCTCCTCCTGGCTCTCCCTCCCCTCCTCAGCCCGCTCCTTCCCTCCCATCAACCATCTCACCCGTCACCTCCTTAATCTCTCCCCCTCTCTCTCTCTGCCCCTCATTTCCTCCGTCACCCCGTGGCCCCTGCCTGTTTTCTGAGGATGCTCTTATAACACACACACACACACACAAAAACACATACACACACACACATTTGCGTCTGTGATATTCACATGCAAACATTTATTATTCATGTGGACAAGCACGCAAACACGGACACAAGTAAGAAGTGCAGGAAGAGCGGATGTAAAGATTGTTGTTTGGAAGAAAACACAGAAACACGCGTGGTACAAAGGAGCACCCTCACAAGTCTCTACACGCATAATCAGGTAATGGAGGATGATTGGGGGCAAGATGAGGGTGGCAGCTAAGACGGACCTGATGACTCAAGTAACCACTCAGAGCGCGACGTTCGCATGAACTACTCAAAGCCCTTCACAAGAGCTTGATTGCCTCCTGGAGGAGCGGTATATGTGTGCATTTATGTATGTGCGTGTGTGTGAGAGCAAAGGTGAGAAAGACAGTGAGGACAAACTGGGATGCAGAAGAGGCAGAGAAAGAATTTGTCTTCCACCATAACCATCCCCTCCTCCTCCTCCCTTTCCCTCTTTTCTCTGCGTAGTACAGTACTCGGCAGAAATCCTTGATGGAAGCGATTGTCCAATTCAGTCTTTTACCTGAAGAGACCACTTGAAGAACAATGCAGAAATTGATTAGAAATAGAATTCAGTGTGCACGTGCAGCCGTGCTTGTGTGTCACGCATCAGCGCTGGTTGAAGTCAGTCGAGGGACAAGCCAGTGCACGAGTTTGGTTGCGTGTTTCACAAATCTACGATTCTCTGAGGAGCAAAGTTCAAACAGAAACAATTAAATGCAATTCTGTTGTTCCAGCGAGCACCATAATGTAGTTGTAGAAGTAGAAAAAAAGATCTCTTTATGCAAAGGATGAGTGTTTCTGTTTGACGGTATGGATTTAAATAAAGCACTATTTCTCCTTTCACTCTGAGGTTTATCGGTAACACTATAACAAGAAAAATTAAGAACTGAAAAATAACCAGTTCAGCTGTGGATCAAGGTTCTTTTATAAATACAAAATGATGAGAAAAAAATGAGGAGAATAAGAAAACACCGGGACCTTCGAGGCAATGGTTTGGTTACATCAGGATGGCATTCATGAACCTCTCAGAGAACATGCAGCACATGCGACTGCTTCACTGTCCCTGCATCGCATAGACGTGCAGCATCTCTCCAGGCACACAGTACATATCGGCCTGTATCTCCCTGTTTTGTTACAGCTACCTGTAGTATTTCGTCTAGTCACTCATTGAAAAAAATTAAACATGGAGGGAAAAAGGAGAAACGCAAGAAAGTGACAAAAAACAAGTCAGTCAAAAACAATATAGATTAAATATGCACACATATCTGCTGCTGACATTTTCAATGTTTCACCACTGTACACAGGTACACATTTGTGGACAGCGACACAACTTTTGTACTTTGAGTCTGTACAGGTTTTAACAACAGTGTTGCATTCAGTGTTAACAGGTATTACAGCCTTACAAAGGAAGTACTCACAGCACTTCACTTGTTCCACATTTTGTCATGTTACAGCTTTATTCCATCTAAGATTCAATTTTTTATTTTTCACTTTAAAATTGAACTCCGATGCTTCCTGTTTCCACTGATCACCTGTCTGTTCATCTGTTTCTACAGCTTTATCCACCTGTGGCACCTGTGGAAAAACAAGCACCTGTCTATATACGGTCTTATAGTTGAGGACAAACCAACGCAGGGAGTCCAGGAAATTGTCTGTAGACCTCAGAGACAGAGACTGTATCAAGACACAGAGCTGGGTACAGAAATGTTTCTGTAGCATTTAGCACTGAGATGGAGATGCATTCTCCATCATCCATAAATGGATTGGGCTTTAGTCAGTGTGGTGACCAAGAACCCGATGGTCATTCTTATAATTTATATATTTTCAGTTATTGTTCTCTTCCTATTAAGTTAGATTGGGATCTGGTCTTGTTAACCCAGAATATCCTTTTGCCAAGAGTTGCTTCTAGAAGAACTGACTTAGGTTTCTTTCCACCCCAAGTTGGAGGAAGCACAGAAAAAAGTCCTTGTGTGAATGGGTGAATGAAACATGTTGTATTCATGAAAGTATTCAGGTAGAGTAGAAGCGCTATATATAAGAACCAGTCCATTTACCATAACCATGTGATCACATTCAGGACACGAAACTCCTGTTTCTGTGAATTTTGAGTGTCCTTGCTCTGTGGCATCTATAGTGGTCCTTGAATGGACCATCAGTGACAACTCAGTATTTTCCTATCACACATATCTTTAAACCTGTGCCGTCTATATAGTGTACCTAAAGTCATCTGTGTAATATAAACACAGACTGTTGGTCTGAACATCAAAAGCAAAGTGTTACGGAGAAGGGAAGTGCTAAAGAAAAGGCCATCAAAAGTGGAAAATAAGTTATAGCAGAGCGAGAAGAAACAAATAGATGACAAGCAGAAAGCAAGGTGAGGAAGCACGGGAGAGGGATGGCAAGATAGATAGAGGAGAGATGAGAGGAGCGATAGCACGATGGACGCCTGAAGGACGCGTGTACTTCGATAACAGATAGCATCGGAGAAGATGCAATCGCTTGGCACCACACACTGTTAATGGACAGCAAATGGAGCCAAAGGTGTGTGTATACAGTATTTATATACGTGTGTGTGGTTTCTATATGTTTCTATTAGTGCTGTCAATAGATTAAAAAAAATTAACTAACTAATCTCACAATTTTCTGTTATTAATTGCGATTAATCTCAATTACTTTATTAATAGCCTGGCTCCAATTACATTTTTTTTATTCTTTATATTTTAAGATTGTAACAGACATTTATGCAACACAATGAAGTAAATGCAGAATAAACACAAAGAATGTATGCTGAAATTCAAAGAGAATTTTAATAGTTTTCATCAATCTTTAACACAGTGAAAACTTACAAAAAACCTTTAAGGCCATCAACAGTGACTGAACCCAGGCCTACAGGTTAAAGTGAATATCATAACAATAAAGGGTGCACAAAACTCAGTATTTAAAACACAAAAAGACACAGCTGAAAACCCAGAATGTTGAACATTTTTCACTTCAAAGGAGCAATCTGGATTAGTCCTTCTTTGCACTCAGCCAGTTACTGAGGCAGACTATTCTGTTTACATTGTCTGATGACAAAGAAGCACGCTTCTTTTGAATGATGTGACCTGAGAGTGAGAATAATCTCTCACAAGGCACTGTGGTTGCAGGGGTTGACAGGTACTTGCGTGCAATAGGTGCCAGCCTGGCATGTGCTCCTTCTCTCTTTAACCACCACTGTAGTGGACACTCTCCTATGTCAATTTTGGGCTCTGCTTTGTACAGATTCAGACAGCAGTCTATAGTAGAGATGGCACGATACCACTTTTTTATGTCCGATACCGATACCGATATCATAAATTTGGATATCTGCCGATACCGATATGAATCCGATATAGTGTTTTTTAATCAACAAAACTGTTTTTTAAATATCTTGCTGCATTTTGTATAAGTTCATACTCAAGTTTAAAACAACAACTACACTAAAGCTATTCTGTTATACCTGTATGCAAAAAAAAATATTTCATAGTTCAGCAATACTGATCAATCTAATAAACTTAAACCTACACCATCCTCCCTATTCTGGTATTTTAAAGAGTACTTAGCATAAATATTAAGCAACCTAACTAATAGGGTTCCAACTCCCAGCAACAACAAAAATAAAAAAATAAAAAATAGGGAACCACCCCTCACGCTCCACCTCATGATGCTTAATCGACGTAATCAACCTTAATTTGATGCAGTGTGAAAAAAAATGCACAGAAATCAATTATTTTTCAAGAAATATTAAATAGATTCAACATCTTTCTTCAACAAAATTGCAGACTGCACAGATGGTACCTTCCCAAAGGAAAAAGTACTATAGCTTACTAGGGTATATATATTAGACTTAATAGTTACTATATACAGTAATTGACTTCTATTCATTTTACATCAAATTAAAACTTTGGGTGTCAGATAATTATTTATTAAAAGCTAGACATTTTAAATGAGAATAAGAAAGAAAAGTATGTCTTTGTGCCCCCTTTTCCCTGTTAATGCCCTATCGGCCCCCCTGGCTAAACTTTGCTAGATCCGCCCCTGCACAGTTACCAGCCGTCAGCTACGTAGAAAAAGATCCTGGAGTAGAAAGTAATATTAAATACATTCTAACAATAGCTGATCAAGCTTAAACGTGCTGCTGTTGTTCAGCCGCTGGTTTCCTCTTTCTGGTGCAAAGTGGGCCAAAAACAAACTAGAGTCACGGACTCGCGACAGAAAAGCTGATCAGCTGATCGTTAAGCAGTTTCATGATTGAAGTAGCAGCAGGAGAGGCAGTCGCTCCATATATCGCTTGTTAAGCTTAACGCAGGATTGCTTTACATTCAGAGATGGACTTACACACTTGCTTTACTTCTCTCGGGATAACTTTGTCGGAGATGAAATGCTGGGTTGCTAGCGAAGCTCCAAATGCTATCCAGACCACCGACAGGTCCCGCATGCCACAGCCGCTCTATCACGTGATGCATACTGCTCGACGTGCTAACGTTCTGAGGTGAGTTACGGCGTGTTGCAAGTTTTGTGAGGTGCTTTCGTGATATTTAATGGATCGGATTACATTTTTTATTTTTCTCCGATATCCGATCCAGTAATTTAGGTCAGTATCGGACCAATACCGATACGTAATATCGGATCGGTCCATCTCTAGTCTATAGCATCTTCCTCTTCCTCTGTATCTGAATCAGGAGAACCCAGCAAGCAGATGGACATCTTGCTCTTCTTTGGTGAGGGTTCCTCTGTTGTCTGAGCAGATGGTTGGTGTGCATCCATCTCTGACATCAGAAGGTCATGTACTGATGCCCACACCTCTCTTCTTTCATCTTTGGAAAGGCATTTAAGATCTTTAAACCTGGGATCAAGGGCAGTAGCGATCTTCAGCCATGTGAGATTGCTGCTGTCCCTCCGCTGAGCTAGGTCTGTGGTAAAAATCTTCTTAAACCTCAAAACGTAGACTGGGTCATCATCTGAGGGCTCCATAATCCTGAACAAATGACACAAGGCTGGCAACACCATGGAACAAGAGACATACCGCTCTCCTCCCAGCAGTTCGGTAACATATCTGCAATAGAAAGATCAAGTCTGTATTTTTCTATTAATCACACAGAGACAAACATAAAAACTACATATGAAAATACACAGAGAGGTGGAGGTGGAGAACATACTTGAAAACAAAGCTAGAATGCAAAGATAGACACACAATCATGAGAAACAAAATGTATTTACCTGCAAGGTTCCAGTAGTTCCTCCAGCTTTTGCAGTCTGTCAAGCTCCTGGTCAGTCAACATAGTCACCTTGCTGTTTTGTTGAGTCAGGATGGTGGTCAGCCCAAATTTGTTTCTCTGGATCCGCTTGATCATCTCTAGGGTGGAGTTCCATCTTGTTGGAACGTCCTGAACAAGCGATTCTGTTTGATGTCCATGTGCAGCTTGCTGTGCCTTTAATTCCTGAGCGTTTGCTGGACTATGCTTAAAATGTCCAACAATCTTGCGACATTTGGCCAGAGCCCTTTCAAATGCGCTGTCATTAAGAGAAACTGTGACCGTTCTTTGCAGAATGTGGGCCATGCAGGGCATGTGTTCAAATGGAAGTAGTCTGGCGGCTGCAACCATGTTACGAGCACTGTCGGTGCCAAGCGTGGTTACCTTGTCCTTGATTTTCCATTCGTTTGCAACATTCAGAAAATGGTCAGCACACGCCTCAGCATAGTGTCTCTCTTCAGTTTTACTCACTGTTAGTGCAAACGATTGCATAGTCCAGTCGTTATCAATAAAATGCGCCATGACCCCCAAGTAATTATCGTTGTTCACCGAAGTCCAGTGGTCTCCGGTGAGAGCGACATTCCTTACTTGCACAAGCTTGCTGGACTGCTGAGCCCTCTGGTCCCCATACAAAGTGTGCAGTCTCGACACAATGGTTCCTCTCGAGGGCAGATTGTAACACTCATCTCCTGATGCAGCACGAATGACTTCTCTCAGTCCATCATCTTCTACTATGCTAACTGGTCGGCAGTTTTTAGCTATCCAAACAACCAAGGAATTGGTTACCTTTTCTCTCACATTTTTTGTTATTCGTCCACAAGCACCATACTCCTGAAGCGTAGACTGGCGAGGTCCCGTAGAGGTGGATTCAGTTGGGTGTTTTGCTCTCAGGTGATACGCCAGTGATGAACTGCTTCTGTGGTACTTGAATTCAGCTTTGCAAATTGTGAATCTTACTCTCGTTTTGTCCAACAAGCCATCAGGCAACTTCTTAAAGAGAAACTTTCCACCCAAAAGTCCGCCCTCGTCCATGCTTGCGTGTGTTAGCTAGTGTTAGCTAGATAGTAGCATGGTGTCACTTCTTCTTCTAATCATTTCTGTCAGGCCAAACGCCAGCATAGCACACTGTTGCCCCCTCCTCCAGAGGTGCTCATGAATTTAAAGGTCTTAGATTACAGGAAATTAATAAAAAAACAAAATCAGCGTTAAATTTTTTAATGCATTAAACATTTCGCGTTGATCTTAACAATTAACGAGATAATTTTGACAGCACTAGTTTCTATATATTCCTTTCTTGATGGCGGTATATACAGCTTGTCTGTGCCAACTCCTGAGCCTCTTTTACCTCACCATTTCACATTTTATTCACCCTACATCTGTCTTTTTCCTGCCGAACCTGCTTTTAAGCCATTATGTGGCTATTATATCACAAATGACTCATTCCAGAGAACAAGAGAACGAGCGGGAGAGGAAGAGGGGGAGAATTATCTAATTGAATGAAATCATTTCTCCAAGTTGGCAAACTGGTTCAAGTGCTATTAAGTTGTTCACGGGCTCGCATTAGCTCTGTGTCTCTCTCTGCAAATGTTGGTAGTTGCAGGGTAACAAAAGAAAATTGTCACTGGCTAGATGTGCTTGGGGGCTCGTCAGAGCCTTTCACACTGAGATGCGCACACACACACACACACACACACACACACACACACACACACACACACACACACACACACACACACTCAGGCACATCCATCAGCCAATCATGTGGACAGATGGGTCATCAGCTCTCTAATTGTGTGATTGGCTAAAATCAGCAGCAAAGGATGCACTAGGTGGCTGGATGACACATTAGGTTTCTTTCCATGTAAACAGGGATTGTGTGTGTGTGTGTGTGTGTGTGCGTGTGCATGCATATGCTAGTGAATCTACATGACTATGACTGCATGCAATGAATGGCAAAGATACACTTTTGTAGAGTAAAGAGAAAGAAAGTGTCCTACACCACAGTGTCACATAAAGAAACAGAGACAGATATACTGGCTGACTGACTTGTGTCTGTGTGCATGTGTGTGTGAGAGAGTGTGTGTACTTATGCTTTTGTCCATGCAGAAAACGGGCCAAAACACATTAGAGCACATCTGTCCACTCCACCCCCACTCCTCATACTCCTCATTCCCATTCTGAAGAGCTCTCTCACTCTTTGTCAGTCTGTCCGTCCATCCCAAAATTTTCTTCAGTGAATTAAATCCGTGTGAAGTGTCATTGTATTTTAAAGAGGATGTAGGTCACATGACGAGCAAAGTTATTTTTGGATTTCTATGGTTTCTTTCTCCTCCTCTGCTTTTCCACCCTTTCCCTGAAAATAAGGGGGTGGTTGCTCAAGACGTGAGGGGAGACAAGCTCACTGCTGGCAAATCACGCGTCTGTCCTTTACCTGTAATTAGGTGCATATTGTGTTGAATTATTTTGCTAATGCCACTTTGTGTTGGTATGCAGCATACACTATATTTTATTCTGTATGAGATGTCCTGGCACTGGTGAATGTCTCTCTCATTTCTTTCTTTTAAAAAAATAAAAAATAAAAGTATAATCTAGTATCAGCTCTCTCTGTTTGCTTGGATTAAAATCAAGCTGCATCTTCCAGTGCTGAGAAACTGAACTACTAGTGCAGGATATCCAGTGGTCGTTTGAGGCTGGCTCTGGAACATAGTTCATCCTCGTAGCCTTCCATGGTAAAATGCCAAACTTGAAACCAGGTGGCTTTGCCTCAATTACTTTTTGTTTTGGAGATTATGTATTGGAATTTCAGGAGCGGAACCACGCCTCCAAACATGCTCCTTCCGGTTTTCATCTACATAGCTTCCTCCAGGTTTGCAAGCTGTTCATTCTCGTTTACGTGCCCCACCCTCCCTGCCTCCTGCCTTGTTCTCAATTCTTTAACTTCTTCATTTCTATTTAGTGCATGGGGATCTGCCAGGCCTGGGAGCCATCGCCAGTCCCTTTCGAGGCCTTCCGCAAACCACAGCTCAATTCATGTAAAAGCATTCACTTTTACCTGCTTAAATGCTGCCAAACCTAAAATGAAGACGTGGGCCCAGCTAGTGAATTAACCTTTATTTTACAACGAATTACAAGGAAACTTGAGATTAAGAAAGCCAAGCAGCATTAGTCAAATGTGTTGTCAAAGAACTTTTTAAAGTTTTAAAGGTGCTGCATGAATTACTTTTGTTGTAGTTTATAATGGTTACAGAGGCTGGAGCTCCTGGTAAAAACCCATGTAAGCAGGGGGAGTGCATCCATATTCCACACAGAGGGGACACAACGATGCTAACCACTTCTGAACTGTGCTGCCAGTTTGAGTAGGTGTTTCACCTCAACCTTTCTGATGTGCTTGTGGTGATGGTACCTTTTAGAACCTCTTTAATAAAATTATCTAACAAATAATGACTTGCTGTGTGGTTTATTATACTGACAGCCTAACTGTCATCCAGCTTTGGTCAGGTAAATTCAGGTACTTTCTTTAAATGTTGCTTAGCTCTAATTAGCAAGTGACCGCACAGTTCATGGTGCTGCATGTTAGCCAAGCATGCTAGCGTCCAAAAATGGAGAAGCACTTTGTTTCGCTGCAAAAACAAAATGTTGATAGCTAAAATGTTGAGCTTAGAGGCTTGAGGCTTTATTAAACAACACCATTAAGGCTGTCTTTTTTTTCAAGCACCTTAATTGCTCGTTAACACAAATACCTAATCAATCACAGACAAGCAACCCAATTAATTTAGGCACTGACATTGTACATTTCAAATCAAATCAAAATTTATTTATATAGCACATTTAAAAACAACAGTCTCGATCAAAGTGTTTCACAGCTTAGGAAATAAATAAAATAAGACAAATTTACCAAACAGCAACACAAGACATGACAAACTTACCAGCCAACCAAATAATAGTCAAACTATCTTAAGTCAGAAGAGCGAATGGCAATAGGGAGATTGTTCCACAGTCTAGGAGCTGCAATAGCAAAGGCACGATCACCTCTGGTTTTCAGCCTAGACTTAGGTTGCATTAACACTTGGTCAAGACAACCCTGATGTTCAAACTGAGCATCAAAATGGGGAAGAAAAGAGATTAAATGTGTTAGGAGCTGGGAAAGCGTGTGCATTTGTGTTTTTTGTTGTTTCCTTTTTTGAAGCTGGCAGGCGTGGTTGTCATCCTCAGGGTTTCCCAGACACACCTGTGAAGCATCACAAGCTATTTGAGGAGCGTCGGATTATTCGGGTGTCGGATTATTGTGTCAGCCTCAGTGGTGACGAGTTTGCCGTCTTTGACTCCATTTATCAAGGTGCTCGACTCACTCTGGTGCCTCCATTCTGGACTGGTATCGACCAACAAGCCGGAGCGGTACCAGCACCAGCACTACCAGCACCAGCACTATCATCGAACCCTGCCTGTCTCCGCCGAGGACTCCTGCCTCACATACCTAGCCTAAGACCCCAGTAAACATGTGAGAAGTTAGCTCTCCAGCTACTCCTCGTGTACATTGCAGTTTCGTCTCCTCTTCCCTCCCCTTGTTAACTCTGTCCTCTGTTTCCCCTCCAGATAGTTTGAGTTCCCCGCCATTGTGCTGCATTCTGTATAACTTGTTCTTTCACTGTAAATAAACCTATTTCACTACTGTCGTGTTTGAGTGAGCTAACACCTGGGCCCACTTTTGTCACACCTGACAGAATGTATCATGGTTGTTGATCTGAATATTTCAGAAACTGCTGATCTACTTGGATTGTTCCACACAACCATCTCTGAGGTTTACAGAGAATGGTCTGAAAATTTGAAAATATCCAGTGAGCGGGAGTTCTTTGGCAGAAAATGTCTTGTTGATATCAGAGGTGAATAGCCAGACTGCTTTGAACTGCTGGACGCTCCTTACAACCAAGGTATACAGACTCCATCAAAACTGGATGTCCATCCCTTTATGACCACAGTGCTGCTTCCAGCAGGATAACACAGCATGTCACAAAGCTCAGATCGTCTCAAACCGGTTTCTTGAACATGACAGTGAGTTTACTGCATTCAGATGGCCTCCACAATCACCACATCTCAGTCCAATATAGCAGCTTTGGAATGTGGTTGAACAGAGGATTCCCATCAGATATGCAGCATCTATGTGACGCTATCATGTCAATACAGATCAAAATCTCTGAGGAATGTTTTCGTTGCCTTGTTGAATCTATGCCATGAACATCCAACACAGTAAGGAGAAGGTATACCTAAAAAAGTGGCCAGTGAATGTAGATAAAATGGGTTTAGTAAGCTGCATGTACCTCACTAGAATCATTTTTACTGTAGGTCAAATGTAGCTGCCTTGCTAAGAAATGAAATGTCAGCCGCCTGCGGTGAGCACACAAAAGACTGATGGCAGAAACCCTGAACTTCCCGCCTCTTCCATTTAAAGCTACTGGTTCAATTTAATGCCAGTACAGTATAAAGATCCACTAACAAAGAGTCGGATGTGATAGAAACTGGATGCCAGCTGTCGAGCTAAATCCAATCCAGTTTAGTGTCACAGAAAAGGTAAATAGATCATTTTTAGCATCTTTGAAAACATCAAGTGTGTAAAGCAAGTATATGCTGAGGTAAAAATGGCACAGGGACTTCCCTAACACTCTCTCTCTTGCACACACACACACATAAAAGGCCCTTCCTTGAGTTTATTGATTTGTCTTTTACTCAAGATTCTCATCTCTAATAAGTGCCATTTACCAAAGGGATTACTTTGTTATCAAGTCGATGACTGAAGCAAAGAGCTCACATACTTGGAAGCTGTGCACATACGAGTAACCGCGTGTTTGCAAATAACACATCCGCATCTATCTAATCACTGCCATTTTTCTGTTTTTTTACTGTTTTTTATACTAATTCCTCACTTAGCCCGCTCTTAGTCTTCTTCTCCCTCATTGTGTCTTTATTTCAGATGTTGGATTTATATGCTGTTACATCTAATTCAGCGCGCTTCTGTCTTTCTTTCTTTCCCTCTTTCTCACTCCCCGTGTTGCCTCGTAATTAAAGTGCACTGATATATAATTACTGTGCATATTTACCTCAAGTCCCATCTCAGTGAATGGGAAGCCTCTCCCCCTCTTTTGTCACTCTGCATTATCAAATGTTATTATTTGCATCCCGTTCAGCTTCTCAGCCATCCACTCATTAAGTCCACAGCTTTGAGAAAATTAATGACCCCATATGCAAATTGAAAGAAAAAAAGAGAAAAAGAAATAGAAAAACATAAGCTTGCGACTAAAGCAGTATTTCAGAGTGTGCGGCTGCATATTATCAGAACTGTGTGTCTCCAAGAGTGTGTGATAACATCTTCTTTTTCCATCCCTAGCACCCATAAACGCACTGTCAAAGCTCTCTGCCTTTACTAATGGCAATATTCAAGGAAACTTCAAGTTCACTTCATCTCATAATAGTAACTAGTGAATATCCCTTCAAAATTGCAGTAATAGATAAATAGAAAGGTGCTGACCTTGGTTTGGTCCTAAACAGACAGAGCTGTGCCTTTTATGAAAATTGTTGCAGTCTTGTAAGGGGTCACTGATGGCAGAAAAAAACTAATTAACTTTTTTTTTTCTTTTTTATTCTCGTTGCTGTTCCAATTAAAAGAAGATGTCCGACTTTCAATAGGGTTTTCCAGATTTTTTTGATTACGTTTCTTTACAAATTCCGTAATTGCTCTTCGATCACGGAGGTCATATTTTATTAAACCCGTCTCTGATTCAACAACAAATAAGAAAATGATTTATCTCCTACAAAACAGACGGCCATAATGACTGAGGTAGACAATGACAGCACTTCATAAGTTTATATGTTTTTTTTTCTTATTTGCACACATTTGTTCCTGCTTTTAAGCTGAGCATTGTAACCTTGTTGTGTTAATTAATTTGCATTATAATCATGGTTTACATAGACATAGATGACATACTGATAATAGCTCATTTAAAATGACGATTGCCAAACTTCGGAGCGCCAAATCTTTTGCTTCCAAGATGAGCTTCACCTCAGATATGCATGCTTATTTACTCCTTTAGTTTCTTTTGCTGGAAGCATAGTAACAACTCCATCATTTTTACTCATTTGTCTGCATTTCAGCAGCTACATACCTTCACTTTTGTGCTCTTCCAGCATTATTTGAAATGAGGCTTGTTTGTTTCTCCCCCCTTCATAGGTTGCAAACCTTCTATCCAAACTCACAGTAATTGATAGATGTGTTAACATATGTAGTAGCAATGATAACAAATATAGTATTTATTTTTTAAAACACAAAGTTAAGGACAATAAGAAGCATACTGTAAATGCACTGGTTCTTAGTTGTTGAGCTCTCAAAGCACTTTACACAACATCACTCATTCACAAAAACTCTTTTTTTCTATGCTGGAGTGCTTTCTATCATTCACACAACCCAGTATCTTGCCTAAGGATACTTGAGGTGACTTATGTTGTGATTTGGCGCTCTATAAATAAAATTGAATTGAATTGAATTGAATTAGGCATGTTGACTGGAGCAGCCAGGGCTTGAACCACCAACCCTCCAATTAATAGGTGACTGGAGTTTATCCCAGCTACCATAGGGTGAGAGGTGTGGTACACAGTGGACGAACTGGCAAAAATTCAATAAATGAACAGTGTAATATACACAGCTTATGTAAAAATCCAGTTAAACAAGTGTATTGACAGCTGACAGAAAGCTGATCCCACACTGTTAGAGTCAGATAAATGAAAGGCCTCACACATACAGGCTATAGCAACCTCAGGTTGCTAGGGAAAATATGTATTTTCTAACCAGTCGCTTGCATGTTTTTGGTGAAATGGTTTTGAAAGCAGGTACTGTACCAAAGACATCACTGTGATTGTTCTGCTCACTACCAGATTGCCACAGGTGCCTGTAGTTTGCATGGAAGATGCCGATTTGTCTGCAAACACTTGCTCACTACTCAACCTAAAAAAGTGTGACTCAACCTGAAAGTATGCTGTTTGCCTTCAAAATAATTGCTGGTTTCTGTGATAATCCACAACTTTTACTTTGAAGGCAAGCAGTCTCCATTGTTCATTAAGTAGTTGGTTAGTAGTTGTGTTATCAGACATGTTCTTGTCTTCCATACCTAACCAAGCAGTATCTACAAATACACCTACAAATTATCCTGCAACTGTGGCAATCTGCTAGCACCCAAAGCAACCACATGAGGTTACTGTGACTGATTTCCTGTGATTGCCAGGAACCTCCAGGAAAGGCAATACACATTTTCCCTAGCAACCAGAGATTTCCAGTAGGACCGCTGACTATTTTCTATGTCTTGTGTGAATGGGGTGTTAACACATTTATGATCTAAATAATCTGGTAGGTATCCTCAGTTCAAATTGCTGAGGTAAACATGGGAAAGGTCACAGAGGGAAAACACATAGTTATTAAATGTAATGTCTCTTGCACCGCTGATTCAGTTAGTGCACAGTCTCTCTCCAGTCTCACACGACTTGGTGCTGGGATGGCCGATGGTGACATGTGTCGTTTTACTACTTCAGCAGACACTGAATGAAAGCAAATGCAGAAAAAGGGATAAAAATGAAATTATTTAGCAAGTGAAAGGCACACAAAGCACCAATCTCCCAAATGGTCCTCAAACTGTTGTCTCCTGGATGAGAAATGAGAAAACATAGATAGATTTTGAAAAAAAGGTGCTCCTTTGACCGTAGTCGATTGAGGATTTGCTTCTGTTCCCCCCCCCCCCCCCCAAAGAACTGGTAATGAGAACATATGCGTATGCTAAAATAAATTAGCACGCTACATTTCATTTGATGGTTTGACTCATACCTTTCAGAGATTATGCTGTGTTGGTCCTCGGTCCTTGTTTGATTCACCTGGTCTGTTTTCTTTTCCTCTGACTGCACAGGAGTATTTTTTTCTTCTTTGCAGTAAGTTTTGTGATTATTTGCAGCACGTGTTTTGATTGTCTGCCATCTTTCTTTTCAGCATTCAAGTAGTTACCCGAATGATAGAATTTCATTTTTGGTTTAAAAAAATATGTCTGGTAAAAAGAAAAGCTCATTGTGTTTATACTTTTCACGCTCATAGTTTTGAATGTTATGAATGCAGGACAAGTCGCTTTTAAAGTGTCAACTAAATACTTGATTTTGTGTGCAGAACATGACATTATGTCAATCCCGAGGTCAGTCAGACATAAGTAGTGACAGCACAACAGAGGGAGCGATTGCACCGTGATACTTGTCTCTGTATTGTGGCAGAAAATATCAGAGCTCTCAAAAGTGAAGTGGAAGTGAAGATTGAGTTTAGGTGTGATACACTAAGTGGTGACATTTCTGAAATGACTGCATTTGATTTAGGTGCACCTGCTCACCAAAAGATACATTCAGAGAGGTTAGGGGTTTCATTTATTGCATAAAAATGTTGAATCTCTGTCCTGTTCCACGTTTGTTAAATTGAATTCAATAAAATAAAAAATGTATTTAAAACATTTAGCGTGATAATGTTTCTGTCATGGTCTCCGTGCCTGCACGGCCAGCCCCACAAGGCTACATTTGCTGTTTCGGTTCTCTCCCTCTCTGCCTGGGCGGAGCTCACTGTAGGCTCCCGCCCTTGGCCCACACACCTGACAACAATCACCTGTCATCACCGGGAGCACTATTTGAGGCTGGAACACAGATCCTCTCGTCGCTGGATGATTGTACTACTGACGTTAGTGTTCTCACAGCTCCTGTGGACTTGAGCTTTGTGATTTGTGATTAGTTTGTGACTTCCCTTCTCTTCTGCTTCAGACCTTCCCCCCCGGACCTGCGACCTCCCTGCCGTGTGAACGTGTGTGAGTGTGGGCAAGAAGACGTAAGCGAGTGTGAGAGAGTTACCCTGTGATTCCCTGGAGTTTTGGATTCCCTTCACCGTATATATATTGTGCACTGGAACTGTAAATAAACTGCATTTTGGAGACATCTAACCGCTCTGCGTTTGAGTCCCTATAACTAGATCGTGACAGTTTCATTAGTTGTACACTCGAAATTTAGACTGTACATCCATCAGCCCCATCCATCTTTTATGAAAAATATCCCTGTATTTGTATAAAAATATACAAATGTATATGCCCCCCCCCCCCAAAAAAAAAACGAATATGAGACAAATCAGCATCAACTGTATCATACCATCACCATAATGAGTGACAGAGGTGCAGTAAATGGACTGGTTCTTATATAACGCCTCATTCATCCATTCATACAACCCTTTGAGCTGCAGGATCCACATAAAAAAGTCCAGTCGGTGACCCCACGTAAGCCTCCAGTTGCTATGAAAGAAGTCCATTCCCCTAATTAGGTATTTATAATGCAATTGCTTTGGTTGCTAGAGGTTTACAAAGTCATTAGTAGTTTTTGCAGACTAGTCTGCAAACACTTGCTAAGTAACCAACAAGTAGCAGGAATCTTACACGGAGCGACTTTTATTTTCAAAGGTGTGCCTGTGGTTTGAGTTGCACTTTTTTTTTTTAATTTCACTATTGCTTATTGGTTATTTAGAGATTGTTTGCAGACAAGTCTACAAAAACTATTAATGGCTTTGTTATCCTGCTAGCAACTAAAGCAGTTGCATTATAAATACCTGTATACCTGTTTCCAACCACCTGTCAACAACAAGCAACCATTTCCCAACCAGTTGGGGATGGTTCCCCTGAGATCACTGGGCATATGAATGCATGACTGAGGCTTTTAGCAATCAGTTTTACAGTAAGTGCCAGCAACCTCCAAAAACACTCACAATCAGTCAGTGAACATTCGTTTTTCCTTAGCGACTGGTGGTTGCTTGTGTCCCTGGGGCCCAAAACAAGAGAATGGGGACTAAAGATCAACTACTAATGTAAATGAAATGAGAAAATGAGAAATGAGAAAAATCGAAAAATTCCCTCTCTTTGCTGGTTTGAATATGTTGAAGAAATTCACTGTATAAACAGAACTTAAACTGTAATTATTGCGAAACTTAGGCAACTAATGCCACTGAAGGCTAAGTTCAAGGAAAGGGTTATTACTGAAAGTTATTCAGTAATAGTGTATAAATAATTGTTGAAGGTACCCCATCCTTACCAGCTATGGTTTTCTTTCCACTTCATTGCAGACCCTGCTAGGGAACATTAATCATTATGCAGACTGATTGCATATGAAGGAGACACATACCTTTGATTTTGAATAATTTATTAAATGTAAGTCTGATATATATTTGCAGCACAGTATTGGACCAAGCAGATATAGAATATGTATGAAAACTAGCTTTGAAGGGGAATTCTAAGGCAACTATTGAGGCTGAAGTGGTTTAAGTGTGTAGGTGCTGCTGTCTCGGGGCCAACAGGTGGTGACTTACCGCTCTCGACCTTGCACCACATCAGATGCACGCACACACAGAGAGTCACAAATCACTCACACAATCACACACTCCTGATCTTACAGATATACATATTTCACCACAGTTACACAGTAATAGAAAAACCTCCTCACTGTGCTGGGAAGTAAAGTAAGTCGGCGTTTTGTCCGTTTTGATAAAGCACCTTAGCGACTTGAAGAGTGGGAAAAAAAGAAGATTGGGTTTTGGGTATGAAGACATTAGAAAAGGTTTTAGTAGTGACTGAAAAAAGGAAAGTAGTGGAACAAAAGAAGCAGGGGGCAAAAGAGGAGAGAAAAAGAGAAACATGGTTGAGTAGTGAGTGACAAAATTGCAGTATAACACAAGACAGAAAGAGAATGAAAAGCCCCACAAATGAATACATACTCCAAGGAAGCAGGAATACGGTGAGTGTTTAGTTTTGTTTGGAAAAGCCACAGACAGACAGGCAGACAGCATACATCTCCATACTGATTATGCAGCATCTATTGTCCGATGGTTTGCTAATTATTGCAATGCACGGTGCTCTGCTTTTCAGAAACCATTATGAAGCTCGGATAAGAAGTCTGACCTCTTTCTGTCTGACAGACTTGCTGGTTCTTACAATAAGAGGGGGCAGGGATGGAAAGAGGGAGGAGAGGGGGCTACGTGGCTTCGAAGAAATGGAGGAAGGAAGGTCGCCTCATAAGGGGGAAGGTTGGAGAGAGGTTGAATAGTTTAGTGAAACTGAGTTTTCATTAAAAACAACTATGAGAGACATGGAAACCTTGAAGAAAAAATTATTAATAGCACAAAAGAAATACTATTAGCCAGTTGGATATGTTAGCCACATTATGCTACCTTTACATTTGGGACAACATGGGCTGAAGGCCACAGCACAACGAAAGATGATCGTGGCCCTCTGCAACAAACTTGCACCTGCCTTTGAAATGGTTGCTTCAAAGATAGGGACTAACTCTGCAACTATTCACAATCAGCTTCAAAGTTTTTCTTCAAAGTGACTTTGAACAAGGCAATACGATGAAATGGCGTCAAGTGGGCAATTACATCCAATCAACTTCTGATTATATAGTGGTTAATGTAGCTAATCCTTAAAAATCACAAATTTGTGTCATCTTTTGGAAATGTTTTGCCATCTGCATACACAGAAATTACTTAAATACACACACAAAAAAGAAATACTGACATCGATTGCTGTGTTAGCAATCTGTTGGATTTATGAATTAGATGGCAATTATTTGTAGATCTTCACTAATCTGACCACAGTCAGTCTGAATGGGAACACAATTGTTTGGAGACAGTTTGCCTCCCACCGGGTGACCTGTGCAACTCACCTTCATCAGAGTGTTAGGGTGCTGTACACTCCACATTTGGGTGGCCAGTTGGTCACCACAACTGCTTCCAATCGGTCTCGAACAACAAATTTTTTTTAAATCCAACCACTGAGAAACCACCTATTTTCTCTAGCTGCATCGAGGTTGTTATCATAGTTTTATTCTATTGTGACTTCATCAGCCATCAGCTCCACAGGTGAAAAAAATCTCCACGTTTGCTCTCCTTCACTTACATTTGAGCTTTGCTTTTCCTCACTTCCAGTATTAAGTAATTCACTCAGTGACATAATGTGAGGTAAGAATTTGTTTGTGGTGTGATGCACATGTAGTAACCTGTTATGTTGTAAACTCTTTGGATGTACTTGGGGCAAAGGACTATTTTATTGCATAAAATAGCACTGATCACACCTTGCAGACATCTGCTCTGTCCACAGATTGCGCCACTCTGTCCACCTGACCCGATGAGAAAAAGTCCGTTTTTAACAGAAAAAACAATTTTTGACTCCAGCTTGTTATTCTGACTCAAACAGGCTCTCCTCCTCCTTATCCTTAAAGTGCTTTACAATAGTGGTGTGTCGGTCACGAACGAAATGGCTCTTAGAGCCGGATCTTTGACGTGAACGACGCGAGCCGGCTCCTTTTTTTTTTTTCTCTCACCCTCTCTCTCGCACTTTTTTTTCCGTTTCACTCCGCATGCGAGTTGTTTTGCGCTAGGAAGAGGGGGGGGGAGCGGTAGTTACGCTCGCAGTAGCACAGGAACAGAGCAGGAGGGAGAGAGAGAGAAAGAGAGCCAGGGACAACAACGTCACATGAGAAAGGTATAGTAATCATCCACAACTATTTCCGGTTGCAGATGATAAAGGATTCAGAAAGTTTATTCATGCAGGCCCATATGACAGAGAATATGCAAGGCTCGTAAAAAATCTCTGGTAGCCCTTTGGGCAGGCATTCTTCAGTTTTTTGGTAGCCCAAAATAAATTTAAGTAGCCCAAATAAAAAAGAAAGCAATTTTTTTATGTTTTGTTTCCTTTACAATATTATACATTAAAGTATAATATTGTAACGAAAACAAAAATTAATAAAAAAAAATTGCTTGATAAATCACAACAACTATATAAAAATTACAACCATCAACTCAAATACTTGGTTCAAATTGAACAGAAATTTCTATGAACTTGTAAGAACGGTGCAGAACATGAATCAGTCTGTGTCAGATCCTGAAGTCCACTGAAGTCACGGGTATGAAGTAAGTGGAACCAAGATCTAGGCCATTTGCTTTTTGAAGTTTGCAAAGACTGCTAAATTTTGCCAATGGTAGTTCACTCTTTGCAATATAGCACGCTGCTCTAAACTGCTTTTTCAGGAGTTCTTGTTGTTGTGCTTGGTTTATTTTTAGTATGTTTTCTTTGCAATTGCTCTTACTGCAGACTGGGCAATAATGCATTTCTTGCATTTCTCATGGGTTCTGATGGGGTCTTTCTTAAAATTACTGGTCCCAGTAACAAAGGCGCTTGTCAACTCAGAAATCAAATGAAACTCACAACACACCTTTTCTTGCCAATCTTTGTAAAATATGAGCTGCCTGTAAACAAATTAACATGAATTAAAGGCTTATAATTAAGAGCAAACAACAACATGATTCTATTAAATGCTAAAGAGATTAGAAGCCCAAGTTTCCTCGAGCCATACAGTAGCCCATCATGTTATTTAGCTTGTCATATTCCAGCCACAGAAATTCTTTTGTCCATGAAATCAAAAAAGCTGCGCTTTCTTTTTGCCTTATAGTCTGATTTGCCATAACTTTTCCATTTTGTGGTAAGCTTTTCTTTGGCTGTCACTTCTTCACCCTGACCTGTCTTATTTGGCTGAGCAGAACTAAAATACCAGCGTAAATCCTGCTGCTTTTACACACGTACTTACATAAGGGTCAGCGATTTTTTTTTGTGCACTCAACCTCTCACATGTTTAAGCTTGCTGCCAGAGATTTCACTTGTCACGTTTGAATAGTAAGCTAATGAGTGATAAGACGATGTTAGAGGAACTGGTGCGCAATTAATCGTCACTCACCAATCAGTGCTGCTGCTCTCTACACACCTTTCGTGCATTGCAAAATGAAAGTGAAAGCAAAAAGCAAGCGCAAATTCAAACGCAATTTCAATATGTCACATATTGACAGTGGCTCACCGATGCCAATGACATAATTACCCAGCTACATTTCCGAAAGAATGCAAAAGCATTGACATGTATTTTTCCTTCCTATGACAGCCCAACGGGCAGGGCTGAGTTAGATTTTGGTAGCCCGACTGGAAAAATCGCTAGCCCCGGGACGTCGGGGTAGCGATTTTGCAAGCCCTGATAAGCATCTTCTTTTAGTTTTCATATTTTAATATATATTTAATTGTGGTTTGCAGTGTTTTGTGTTGTTTCACTTTAAATTTGTTTAAAAGGAAAAAGCTGAAAATTTAAATAGTTAAAAGTTGAAATGTGAATAGTTGGTTTTTGTATTATACGATTTATTTATTACATTTTATGTGGAATGAATAAATAAAAGTATATTTACGGTGGCCCCTACAGACAAAGCACATACAAACTCCAAAGCACGTACAAACTTAAAAACACGTAAAAACTCAGAAGCACATAAAAACTCAAAACATGTACAAAACAGAACAGAAGTGCTCCAGGATGCTAGGCACTGTGTTGAGCTTTTGTTACCTAGTGGCTACACAAACCAGCAAGTACCAACGACCGGATTTGGTGTGTGGTAGTAACAGGTAAATGAACATTTTTTTTATTATTTGAATATATATGAGTGCTTGTGTATAAATACACAAACAATACACATATGATTTCAATTGTGTAATTTAAGTGATCTAGGTATCTCTGTTTTGGAAGTTCAATTAAAGCTAGAAATAGAGTCTAGAGTTTGTACGTGCTTTGTCTCTAGGGGCCACCGCATATATTTATATATAAACATATATAAATAAAACCACTTCTTTTTACATTAGTCATTCCTTTTGTGCATAATTTTATATTATTGTTAATAATAAGTTAATTAAAGCAACAAAACAACCTGAAGAGCCGGTTCGGAGCCAAAAGAGCCGGCTCTTTTTAGTGAGCTGAGCCGAAAGAGCCGGTTCTATAAAAAGAGCCGGAAATCCCATCACTACTTTACAAACCATAACATTGCAGCTAACAAGTGTATTTTCCTGTTTCATTGAAGCTAGCTAACAACTTTCTGCTAAAGGAAGTGGTTTTCTTTTACATAAAACGAATTGCTGCGAGTACCAGTACCAAAGTGATCTTCTTAGTTTTAGTGTCCTTATTTTCCACTGAATAATTGGTTTTGTTACTGTACTACTTAGCTAACATAAAGTATGCTAGCTAACAAGTTAGTTAACTTGTTAGCTAGCATACCCTTAGGCAATGAACCCAGTAATGTTAAGTTCTGAACTAAAAGTAACTCGCATTTTCCAGCAAGTTCTGACACTGGTTAGCTAACATAAACTTAATGTAAGTCTATTATCTGCGACCAACCAACCAACCCAGTGGCGTCGTGCTCTGTACTGCTGTAACAGTCTCTGAAAACTTTACCTTTCAAGACTTATTTCTTAAATCCAGCTTCACAGACAGTGTTAAATGTATTTCAGTTTTTGAGAGCAGGGCTCCACAGTGTACATTACACTTTAAATATGCAGTATTTCATTTTATTGGTATTACTTTATCTTGTAAATTACAGTAAGTTCAAATGGGACATGTACGCTAGTCACCAAAATCATCTGAATTTGTCATCAGGGAATCAAAACTGATTCCTAGAACTTCTTCACTTCAGATATTTTAGTCATTACCAAAAACAGCAACCTCAATCAATCAATCAGAACTTTATTTGTCACATGCAAGTTGCCCTGCAGTGAAATGGAACCCCCCCGGCCTTACATACACAACGCAGACATCACATGGGGAGACAGGTCGGGGATCGGTAGTATTACAGAAAAACACTGAAATGTACACTACAATGGGAAAGACCAAGAGTGAAAAAAGACACCTCTACTCATGCTGGGCTCCTGTGGGAGGACAGCATGAGAACAGAAAACAAAAAAACTCCTCTGCACAGAAAGCACATAAATGTCCACAGCACAACATTATAGAGCACGTGACAAGCAACTGGGATGGGTAGGGGGTGAGGAGTAATCCCAAGCAAACACAGCAGCCATCCTGCCCTGCAGCTATTTAACCTGCTTGGTCAGTTTGGACCATGGTGCCACTACACAAAGAAATAGTATGCTATAACGGCAGCTGAGATACAAGTGATTTAAAAAGAAATACTCCCCTGGTTGGTGTATTCAAGTGTTTGTTGGAAGTCATTTGATGTGCATTTTCAGTCCATTTAGCTCACTTTAATTGCTTGATGTGCCACATTCAGGAATGCAATTAGATATATTCAGTATCACAAAATTCTTTGCAATGCATGAATGAATCGATTAAGTTGTGCAGCTGAATGTATGAGGGTAAAATCTGGAGTGTAATTCAAACAATGATGGCGCTGCTGATCCCTTTCACACATACAAATATTTCTTCATCAGAGCGCCACTCAGAAGCATCTGCTCCTGAAAACTGAATGGCTTCCTAATGCAATTAATTAGATTATCCCACTAATGCACCCATTTGAGGTATCAGTTTTGCCCCCCTCATGCAATATGTAAAAGCATTTTTAAAAGGGCAGGAATGGGCATGGCAGGGGGTGGTGTCACTGTTCTTAATTAGGAATTTTCTTAATAAAAAGTGTCTCACCTTTAGGTGTAAAATTAATTGTTATAACACCATACCTAAAAGTTACAAATTTGCAGTATCAAAAAAATATCTTTACAAAGGAAACATTATTTTTCGAAAAATTGTATTCAGAGATGTTTCTGATTTTATCACGACTGTGTCAAAAGCCTTTTCTGCCATTTAGAAACAATCAAATTCAATTATTCAAGATTTAAGTTTCTTTATTGTCATTTTGCAAACATTACAAAATTAAGGCAATACTCCTTCACATGAGGAAAAAGACTTTAAAAACATAAAAATATTGACATAAATATAATAGTCTCATCATTACTAGAGATGGCACGATACCACTTTTTAATGTCCGATACCGATATCTGTGGATGTGGATATCTGCCGATACCAATATGTATCTGATATAGCGTATTTTGTAATCAATAAAACTGTTTTTTTAATATCTTGCTGCATTTTGTATAAGTTTACTCAAATCTTAAAAAACAAGAGACTGAAGCTATTCTGTTATACCTGTATGCAAAAAATGCACTCCACCCAAAACATTTTATAGTTCAGCAACACTGATCAATGTAATAAATTTCAACCTCCACCATCCTCCCGTTTCTGGTATTTTAAAGAGTACTTACCTACCTAACTAATAGGGTTAGGTAATCATCGATGTAATCAACTTTAATTTAATGCAAGTGTAAAACAAATGTACAGAAATCAATTATTTTTCTACATTAATTAAATAGATTCAACATCTTCAACAGAATTGCAGACTGCACAGATGGTACCTTCCCAAAGGAAAAAGTACTATAGCTAACAAGGGTGTATATTAGACTTATTAATCACTACATACAATAATGGATTTCTATACATTTAAGCAGGTTACCACTTTTGTTGTAAGATTCAGATAATTATTTATTCAAAGTTATTAAATGACATAAAGAAAAATATTTCTTTGTGCCCCCCTTTCCCCATTAATGGCCCTACCTGGCAAAACTTTGCTAGATCCGCCCCTGCACAGTTACCAGCCGTCAGCTATGTAAAAAAGGATCCTGGAGTTATTTGTCTCTCAGAAACAGTTCATAACTTCCCTTCAACTCATTCATGTCACCTAAAAGGTAAACCTGTTTCTCCATCACCCGTTCAGCTCTGATGATTCAGTAAGGACATCAAGTGGTTCACTTTTACCGTGATGCATCACCATGGTAACTTGCACACATAGTTTGCACTGGAGCAAGTTATGCTCAAGATAAGGGATTACAATTTGTTTGATTTGTTTACACCCTTACTGTCCAAAAAGCTTTTATTAATTTACTTCTCCAGTTACATATAGAAACAGGTTTTCTTATAGAGGGTAGGATGAAGGAAGTCAGATACGGAAACGATAACCTGGGTGCTTTGAAGTTGATCTGCAGTACAGAGCAAGGTGGCTACAACCTAGGATTTTGCTGTAGCCACCTTGGTAGAAAACAAACAAAAAAACAGTTGAGAACAAGTGAGGAAAATATTGATGAGCCTTAGATGAACAAAAAATGCTCAGAGAGATGTGAGGAGGCTGGTTTACCAAAGTCAGCGGTTTGGCACATGTAGAAATAGGTGGTGTGCACATGTTTGCCAAATATCCTGAGTAGCAAAAATCCTGTGAATAAGCAGAAAACATTATTTGCATAGTAACTCCCTGACTGAACAGCAGGAGCAGACTTAGTGGTTTAATGTAGTGTTCGCTTTTTATTCCGAACTTTTTCATCTCTTCAAAAATGAGCCAAATGAGCAAGCCCCCCTCACACAGGCACCCAATACAAAGACAAAGACACACCATGAAGCACTCCATTTAGACCAGTGTCACCACTACACATTGTTCTCCGCCAAGGCTAATGCAGTGTGTGCGTCTGTGTGTGTGTGTGTGTGTGTGTGTGAGAGAGAGAGAGAGAGAGAGAGAGAGAGAGAGAGGAGGGGGGATAATAGTATTGTTGGTAATGGATGTGAAGGGTTTCAAATTGGATGTTATTAGGACTACAAGGCTTTACTGCACACTTTACATGAACACAATGGAGTGGAAAGACACAGCAGTGGGAGTTTGGAAGTCTTAGATTTTAAAATCAAGGCATACTTTTTTTTTCGAGGGCCACACGAAGAATCCTCTGGCTATTAGCATTTCAAATAACGTTGTAACAGCATTAAAAATTAAAACATTTCAGTCACAAAATACTGCCTTGGTTATTGCCATAGCGTCTCTAGCTAAAAAGAGCCATTAAGATAAGTTAAAAACACCTCTGGTTCCCTTTCAGTACACTTTAGGAAGACTTACTGTTTTAGTACATTGATGCAATTGAATCTGCATGTAAGGTTTCGACAAGGTTTCTTGTTTTTTTTTAACAATCATACCTATCCAGGTATGATTTTACTGCATTTGCAGTGTGTTTGGGATTATTGTCATTCTGAAAAATGAAGCTGGTTCCAATCAGATGTTTTTCAGATGGTATTGCATGGTGGATCAAAATCTGCTGGTACTTTTTGTGTCCATAATTCCATCAATTGTGACAAGGTAATTTGGTATAAATCTCTCAGGTCCCATGTTAGGTATTTGCTGGATTTTTTCCGGTTCCTCCAATTTCCTCAGTTTTTTCATGATACCCACTGCACACCTTGCTGAGATAAACAGAATGTTTTTGGCTAATAGCAGTTTTACAAATTGCCTTACTGGTGCAAAAATACTGTTTTAAGTTTGTCAAACTGTTGTGTCTTTGGCACCTTTCGTAGATTCAACTGAAGAAATGGGAATCAATGATGCGCTTCTGCAATGGGGGGGCGCAGAGCCATTGCAGGGGGGAGGGGCGCAGTATGAAAACGGGGGGGGGGGGACAAAACGCTTGGACACTGCTAGCACGGAAACGTAACGCAGGAGATGAAGCATCTCTGAATATGTTTCCAAACCAACTTCATTCTAAGCCAAAGACTAGAAAATATGGTGAAGCATATAATAATAATGGATTGGCTTTATATAGCACTTTTCAAGGCACCCAAAGCGCTTTACAATACCACTATTCATTCACTCTCACATTCATACACTGGTGGAGGCAAGCTACAGTTGTAGCCACAGCTGCCCTGGGGCAGACTGACAGAAGCGAGGCTGCCATATCGTGCCATCGGCCCCTCTGGACAACACCAGTAGGCAAGTAGGGTAAAGTGTCTTGCCCAGGGACACAATGACCAGGACAGAGAGCCCAGGGATCGAACCGGCGACCTTCCGGTTACAGATGCGATTCCCAACCCCCTGAGCCACGGTCGCCCACATATATCTCCCTTTGGTTTCACCTGCACAAGTGCCAAGGTAGGTCTCCCCTGCAGAATTGGTTTTCCCTGTGTCGGGAGCAGCGCTGGGCTCTTCAAATCACGGACAAACAGTATCCCACAGTTGTTTATGTTTTTGAACCCATTTTGCACAGAGAGACATTTTTTGAAAAATGTATTGATAGCAATGTTGCATATTATTGTCTGTGAAGGTTCTCAGTCATCCAGGTCATCGTAGTCAAAGGAGTTTGCAAAGAAAAGCGTCTGGACTTCTTTAACTTGCTTGAAGACGTTTCACCTCTCATCCGAGAAGCTTCTTCAGTTCTAAGGTCAAATGGTGGAGAGTCCCAGATATAAACCTAGTGGGAGTAACCCCCCACAGAGGGACAAAAGGACCCCCTGATGATCCTCTAATCACCTGAGCCAAGATGTGAAACTGGGTGTGGGTCCCAATCAGCCAGGGTTTCGGGTGAGTTCATTGTGAAACCTGGCCCCACCTTATCATGCGAATTCCTGAGATCAGATGGCCCAGGATGTGAGTGGGCGTTAAGGCGTCTGGGGAGGGAACTCAAAACTGGATTATAGATGGCAGAGAGTTGGTGTCGTAAACCACCGCCTCTGTTCAAAGATGGTCGCTCACAGTGGACATAGATGGCTTCTTTCACTCCTCTTTCAAACCATCTGTCCTCTCTGTCCAAAATGTGAACATTGGCATCCTCGAAAGAGTGTCCTTTATCCTTAAGATGCAGATGGACAGCTGAGTCTTGTCATGTGGAGGTGGCTCTTCTATGTTGTGCCATGCGCTTGTGAAGTGGCTGTTTGGTCTCTCCAATGTAGAGGTCTGGGCATTCCTCGCTGCACTGTACAGCATACACCACATTGTTAAGTCTGTGTTTTGGCGTTTTGTCTTTCGGGTGAACCAGTTTTTGTCTGAGCGTGTTGCTGGGTCTGAAATGCACCAGGATGTCGTGCTTGGAGAAAACTCTCCTGAGTTTTTCTGATACACCGGCTACATAGGGGATGACAATGTTGTTGCGTCTGTCCTTCTTATCCTCCCTCGCTGGTGTCTGATCTTCTTTTCTGTGACTTTTTGCTGACTTTAAGAACGCCCATTTAGGATAGCCACACGTTTTGAGTCCTTCCTTTACATGCGTGTGTTCCTTCTTTTTTCCTTCAGGTTTAGAGGGAACATGTTCTGCCCGGTGGTGTAGGGTCCTAATCACTCCAAGTTTGTGTTCCAAAGGGTGATGGGAGTCAAAGAGGAGGTACTGGTCTGTGTGTGTGGGCTTCCGGTAAACTTCGATGTTGAGGTTGCCGTTCTCTTCAATGTGCACAGCGCAGTCCAGGAAAGGCAAACAGTTGTCCTTTGTGTCTTCCCTGGTGAACTTGATGTTTTTATCCACAGAGTTAACGTGCGCAGTGAAGGATTCCACTTCTTATGTCTTGATTTTGACCCAGGTGTCGTCTACATATCTGTACCAGTGGCTGGGTACTCTTCCTTTGAAAGAGCCAAGAGCCTTCCTTTCCACTTCCTCCATGTAAAGGTTGGCTACAATAGGTGACACGGGGGAGCCCATGGCACAGCCATGTTTTTGTCTGTAGAAGCCTTCGTTGTATTTGAAGTATGTTGTGGTAAGGCAGAGGTCTAACAGTGTGCAAATCTGATCGGGTGTGAAGTTGGTCCTGCCTTCCAAGGAGCTGTCTTCTTGTAATCGTTTTCTGACAGTCTCCACGGCCTCCGTGAAGAGAGAGACTGCATCAAAGGACACAATGGTTTCATCTGGATCCAGGGTAAGTTTCTGGACCTTGTCGGTGAAGTCGGTGGAGTTCTTGATGTGGTGTGGGGTGTTCCCCACGAGAGGAGCAAGGATGGTAGCAAGGTGTTTTGAAATGTTATAAGTGGCTGAGTTTATGCTACTGACTATGGGTCTGAGTGGGACAGCTTCCTTGTGGATTTAAGGAAGTCCATAAAGTTGAAGTTGAATATTATTACACAGGAAAAAAAACAACTACAGTAAAATAATCACACCGTGACACCTCTGCCTTTCTAAATGGAGGGAGAGTAACTGCGTCTTAATGTAAGCATGTAAAACCTGAAGATAGTAAGATTAACAGTATTTTGTCTCTATCTCCCATTCTGCAATTTATCTCATGTAAACGTGGCGCACAGCGTGACGTGGAAAAAGGCACATACCTTTGACACTGCGTGACGAACTCTGTATTCCTCGTCCACACGTAAACGGAAAAAAAAAGAATTTTAAAAAATCTCAGTTTTTGGTGATTTGAAACGCCGTTTACGTGTGTAGGAAACAGGTGCGTTTTCAAAAATACCCGTGTAGGTGTGGACGTAGCCTAAAAGAGTTAGTAGTTTATTTTATTACTACCTGTCATTTATTGCAGATTACTTGCATTTGCTTAATTGTTTACTAAATGTTTGAGGTGTGAAAGAAACTGCAATGGAGCAATGGTGTGGTTGGAGGATGCGTTTGTGTTTGTGCATGTACGTGCGTGCGTGCGAGAAGGGGTGGGGGTGGGGGAGGAGGAACATTTTTCTTGTAAAACAAAGGGGGGCCTAGCAAAAAAAGATTGGGAGCCACTGCTTTAACCCAACTTTTTTCTGATTACCAGTAGGAAATTGGTTAATTTGAAATGAGCTGGACGAAGATAATAAAGCTATGGCTTGTGACTGTAAAATAAACATGGAAAAGAAGGAAATGAATTATCAGTAAAGGAAACAAACAAGGAGAGAGCAACTGATGAGACAGGGTTGATTGAAAAGATGTGAAAAGCAAAGGAGGAAGGACAAAATGATGAGCAGTAAGAATTAGGAGGGGAAGTAATCAAAGTGCGAGAGAAAAACTCAAAGATGCTAACAAAAGAGAGGGATGGGAGGGGGATGAAAAACTGGAACATGTAAGAAAAACAAGTGAACATACAGACAGAAGGTGACAGAGGTGGGAGGAGAATAAAACAGAGACAAAGTTTTGTTAAAAAATATTTGAATAAACTGCAAGGCACACACACAGTTATAATACCTCTTCAGATCAAGGCACGGTCACTCCTTTGGAATAAATGAATAGTAATTGATTGGAGCAAGAACAGTACATAATGCCCAGTGTGGCTCCTTCACCACCCACTAATCTGCTGAGGAGGGTATGAGCGCTCTATACGTAGGTGTGTGTTTTTTGTGTGTCTTAAGTATCAGTCTCCAGTCTGTTAGAGGAGTGAATAGAAGTTGTTTGACAGGCAGATATTAGGCCATCATGGCCAACGTGAATAAAAGAGACTCAGATAGCAAGAAACATAAAACAGTCATTAATGTACGTACCCCGCTCTTCCCTGGAGGAGACAAAGACACACACGTGTTCATGGAGGTACGCTTACAACCAAAAGCACAAGCAGACACACACTAAGGGCAAGGGTGACCAGAGCATCCTTTCCAATTGCGAAAGGATAATGGCAAGGATTGAAAAGATAAAGTAAATTACAGGACCGAAGACTGAAATTAATATATAAGACATACACACGCAATCGACTCAAATTTAGGCCTTGAGATATGTCTTATTTTCATGTTCAACGTGAAGGAAAAGGACTGATAGAGCCAAATGACCATGAAGGGAATTGTATAGAACAGTGGTTTTGCTAGGCCCCCCTTTGTTTTACAAGAAAAATGTTCGCGCCCCCGACCCCCCGCACGTACATGCGGGAATACAGAGTTCGTCATGCAACGTCAAAGGGTATTTGCCTTTTTTCACGTCACACTGTGAGCCACGTTATTGTTTACATGAGATGAATTGCAGAATGGCAGATAGATACAAAATACTGTTAATCTGACTATCTTCAGGTTACTGTCCCTCCATTTACAAAGGCAGAGGCGTCACGGTGTGATTATTTTATGTGTAGTTGATGTTTTTTTTCTGTGTAATAAAATTTGACATTGCTATCAATAAATTTTTCAAAAAATGCCTCTGTGCAAAATGGATTTAAAAACATAAACAGCTGTAGGACACTGTTTGTCCGTGATTTGAAGGGGGGAACAAATCGTGGCAGGATCAGCCTGATATTATTTTTATCCCACTGTAACTTTAGTTGTTAGTCATTACAAGTGTTTGTGAACTAAAAATCAAGAATGTGGGATATTGTTTGTCCGTGATATGAAGAGCCCAGCACGGGAAAACCAATTCTGCAGGGGAGACCTACCTTGGCACTTGTGCAGGTGAAACCAAAGGGAAGATATGCTTAACTATATTTT
Source organism: Aulonocara sp. 'chitande type north' Nkhata Bay (assembly GCF_057382095.1). Classification (NCBI taxonomy): domain Eukaryota; kingdom Metazoa; phylum Chordata; class Actinopteri; order Cichliformes; family Cichlidae; genus Aulonocara; species Aulonocara sp. 'chitande type north' Nkhata Bay. The sequence continues at coordinate 29,872,914 of NC_141365.1, forward strand.
CTAGTCTTTGGCTTAGAATGAAGTTGGTTTGGAAACATATTCAGCGATGCTTCATCTCCTGCTTTGCGTTTCTGTGGCTGCCCCATGATAGCAGTGTCCAAGCATTTTGTTTTTTTCCTTTTCATACCGCGTCCCCCCTGCCATGGCTCTGCACCCCCCCTAGGGGGCGGGCCCCACACTTTGGGAAGGTCTGGTATAGAAGATCAGACACATTAACAAAGACATGTAAGTCTATGAAGGTTCTCAGTAGTCCAGGTTATCATAGTCTAAGGAGCTTGGAAAGAAAAGCGTCTGGACTTCTTTATGTCTCTTAAAGTCGAGAAGCTTTTTCAGACATGTAACTGTATTTGGGTAGTTGGTGTTAATGCCAGGTGCATGATCATGTGTATGAAAGCATTAACTGAGGTTTTTTCCAAAGTTTTAAAGAGTCAACGGAAGCTATATATTTTGACTTACATCTCTGCAGTAACGTAGGTTGATAAAGGAATTGATGAGTTTTATAAGAATCTAATTTATGACACACACTGACTCAGTCAGTCATGAACATAAGTTATTCTATTGCGTTTACACATCTCAGAGAGGAAATCCGAAGTATGGGATCAGTACCAGAGGTTAAAAGATAATAATAAAAATATGGCATGCAAATTCTGAAGGCAGATATTTGATCATCTAAAATGTGGCTCGTTATTTGAAATGTGTAGGCACTTTAACATTAGCAAGCCAACATAAAAACTCACGACCATGATCGATTGACGGTATCTTGTAAACCTAGTAAAGTTCCAGACCACAACAATTCAAAAATCAAACACATTTTCACGTTTTCCAATCAAAAAAAAAGATAAATTAAATCCATTTTGCATGTTAATGTAGAAGTTTAGACATTTTTGGAAAAAAAAAGAAAACTTTGGCCTTGACCTTGTTTTAGGAAATGTTGCTTACAAACTTTGTAAAATTTACATTGAAAGGACGTGTTTTTGTCAGGGATGCAGATACAGGACTTTAACTTCCAACTTGTGGTTCACCAGAGCAGCTCTGAACATGTAGGGACAGAGTAGATGTATCAAATCATGGCTCTAAAAAAAGGATATTTCAGACATATTAGCATTAATTATAAAGTCGATATGGGACGTGCTTCGGCAAATAGTTTCACTTTTTATGCATCCAGCAGACACAGAGAAACGCTGGGATTCATTCAATCATATCTGTTTAGAAATGTGCCCATCCTACATTTAAAATATGTGCACATGTAAAATTACTGTCAGATTTATGAAACGAATCATGAATTATTTCATGAATTTATTAAATGGCTCATTCAGAATTATTTAAAACCAACAGGTTTGTACTATGTGTAGTCCGCATACCTGCATACCTTTCTCAAAACAGAGAAATGTACCTAAATGAGTAATAGAAAGGTAGGGCTAATGTTGCTCTAAGAGAAGCTGCACTGATAAACCAAGAAAGCAGGGGAATTTCCAACTGAAAGAAAATTTTCTGAGGAAGATTTCACAAAGGGGCCAGCTTTTCAAAGTGTTTCCTCAGGACTGAAAAACATTGAAAAGTATTGCTGAGTATCAGTTTTCCTGAGATGCTCACTGTGGCTCAAGGAAAAATGAAATGCTTTGGGAAAATGAAAATTTAGCTGAAGTGTGAGCATAAAAAAAAGAAGGAAACAGGTGGTGGACAAGGAGGGTCCAGCAAGGATGGTCACTTTAGATGAATGGTTATGTAAGATAGACGGTATTTATCCCCCAGAAGCAGCGAGATTCACAACATGTGGTTTTAATGTGCAAAGCAAAATTCTGTGAGGATTATTTTTTTAATATTGTTTTAGAAAAGTAAGTAAGTAAAATTGTATTTATATAGCACATTTCTAGATAAATCACAAAGAAAACTGTAAATAATGACAAAAATGAAATTAGTTATTATGTTTCTTTTATATTGTTATTATTCATCCACACATTACAAATAAATTCAAGTAAGAAAACATTGATGAGTCCCAGATTAGTACATGAAATGTTTGTAGGCAGGGTTTATGCACAGATATGATTTGTGAATGAGAGCCATTGCCATCCCACTGCTGTCCACTACACATTCTGTTTCAGCTGTTTCTGGTTTAGAGTAATAAATGCTCATTTTTATTTATTGATGTTTTTTGCATAATGACACTGAGGGCAGTTTAACACCTATAGTTTGTTCACTCTGGTCATGATCGGTTTATGATTTTATTTTACCTTTTAACCTTTTCATACCACCAGTACACCAGTTCAACAAAAAATATGTCACTACAAACCTAAAAACTTTTAGGTTAAAAGCTGTTGGACAACACAGAGATTTTTACTCCTAACATTTATATTTATATGTGCAAATTTCAGACAAAGCTGTACTCTGCATGTCTGTGGTCTGTGCTACTTCTCAGGATGCACAGCATACAACTAATAGTTCAGTCAGCCCAAGGTTAGATCATGTGCTCTTGAGTTTGTTCTTGGTGTAGCTGTTTCGGTCTCCACCCGAGTGTGATTACCGTGTTCACATCTTCATAAAGGAAGGAAACAAACCAGAGCTGGATTTAAACCGACTGAACAGCACAGGTGTGAAAACGCCCAGAATTCAAATGTGAAATTGTGAGTTTTTGGTCATTTACTGTGGCATTGCTATTAAGCGTGACCTCTTTCATATGTAGTCATTTTAGCCAGTGTTGTTATGAAAGCACAGATAATAGCATTCAGTTTAAAAAAAGAACTGCGGGCTTTTCTTTTTCCTTCAATACAGGAATAATTACGTTCAGCTCTTTGTAAAATACTCTCCTGGAAGGTGTCGAGTGTGCTGTCGTTATTATTACTCTTTAATGTGACTTCAGGCGCTCACCTGTCACTGAACACTGATGGCTGCAGTCTGCTAAATGAAACATGCGGGAAGCAGTGAACAGCGACGTGCACGAGGGCAACAGTTTTGTTTCAGCTCCTCCATGGGATTCAAGGTTAGGAGAGATGTTGAATAAAACACAGACAATTCTTCATGTAAAGACTAAATATGTGTTGCGCTGACCTCTTGATACTCGCACATCTGTAATATGCATGTGTGAATATCAGCAGTGGAGGACATTAATAAAGCAGATGAAGACAAAAGGACGATGTAGCTAAAGCAGGTGTGATTATACGACTGAATGAAACATGAGTTGAAGTGTGAAGAGGAGCAAAGACGTGCCCCAAAAAGACCTCAAACTGTATGTTTGTTTGTTACGTAAAATAAAAAGAGACTTTCATCACACTGTAAAGACAGAGAGATAAATATAATGGGTCAATAAGACATTGATCGCTCACTCAAGGTAAACTTTAACACAATAGAAGCACTGTGTGTCCGTGTGTATGTACACTCGCTTAACGTTCCCGGGACTGATTTTATAAAACAGAAGATATTGACATGTAGTGAAGTGCTGTAACTGCGCTCGAGGCATTTCAAGTCTCTTGCTCTTGCTCTTGACGAAGGCGGTCGCACTTTTCTCCTCCTCCTCCTCTCCCTTAGCTTCCCTGCTTAGCCTCTTATGTCCTTGTCTAGTCTCGTGTTTTTTGTATTACTTTTCCCTGGAACACTCTCTCACAGTCTGTTCTCTAAAACCTAAAAGAGGAATTATGGATTGGATCAACTGGTCCCTAAATACAATTGACACCCCTTTCTCAATGAGAAGTTTGGGCTCGGGTGAGCCTGAGTGCTGAAGATATCTACTGTACCTATTCGGAACCATGGTAACAGGGTCCTGGCTGATCGGAGCTGGCTTGGCCCTGACTTATCGAAGAATTAAGAAAGCGGAACCAGCTGTTCAAACCCCCACAAGGCTGCCCGCTGGGATTGAAACGATGGGAAGAGGCGTGAGTTTCTCAAAATGGGCTCATTGAGTGCAGCACGGATAAGACCTTGGAGAGGCTACGGCTGCTGTGAATACTCAGAATAAGATCTCTGAGTGCAGACTGGATTACATCTTGGAAGGACTAGCTCAGAATAACATCTCTGAGAGCAAATTGGATTACATCTTGGGGAGGCTCACTGTGGTCGTGAGTTCTCAGAATCGGCTCTTTGAGCACAAGAATGACAACATCACAGAGCGCAAGTTTGATAACATCATGGAGAAGCTCGCGGCTCTCCAACGGGAGATTGAGAGACCAGTGTTGGACTGTTAGAACTGCTTTGAAATTAATATGAGCTGTTCGCACTAAAGTAAAAAGCACCATCACTTCATGCGGATACCCTCTCGGCGCCAGCTGCGGTCACAAGGCTGGAGCCGAACAAAAACACCCTGATAACGACTGTGTTTAGTCTGTTCCTTCCCATTCAAGGCCACCTGGGTTGGCTGGAAGACTGTTAACTTAGCCTAGCAGGGCGAAGGACACTGTCTCAGCTGAACGCACACACATACATATACACTGATATGCACACACTCATCCCCCCTCCCTTTCCAAACGCCTTCGATGCTTGTTCCCTCCTGGGAACATGGCGGGTCTGAGCCCGCGCTGGAATGGTAGCGCTGGGCAGGATGGCTGCTGTGTTTGCTTCGGTTTACTCCTCACCCTCCACCCGACCCTGTGGCTTGTCACGTGTTCCATAATGTTGTGCTGTGGACATTTATGTGCTTTTTTGTGCAGAGGAGTTTTTTTCTTTTCCTGTTCTCATGCTGTCCTCCCAGGAGCCCAGCATGAGTACAGGTCTCTTTTTTTCCTCTTGTACTTTCCCATTGTAGTGTATATTTCTTATAAGAACCTCTTGTAGTGTATATTTTTTCTGTAACGCTACCGATCTCCGACCTGTCTCCCCATGTGATGTCTGTGTTGTGTGTGTAAGGTCGGGGGGGGGGGGGGTCCTATTTCACTGCAGGGCAACCTGCACGTGGCGAATAAAGCCTTGATTGATTGATTGATTGATTGATTGATTGATTGATTGATTGATTGATTGATTGATTGAAGTGCTTTTAAGGAAAGTATGCATTCAGTATTTAAAACACTAAAGAGAATTACAAGCACCTGATTCTGCCTTTACTAACAACTCATCTAAGTCTGCTTATTAACTGCTTTAAATTTGTTTTGTTGATGCAACTTCCAAGTGAAAACGGGTTTTTTTTGCGTAACTTCTGCACCGGATTTCTACAAATGATTTTTCAAATTACTCTTGAAATGTTATGTTTAAAAAGGGGGTTTAGTCTGCTAGAAAAAAGTCATAAAAATGTTACCCATGTCATCAGCTTCTGTACCAGCAAAAACTTATTCTCAGACATTCTTTAGTGGTACTGCTAATTCAGTATCCATGTAGCTGTAAAGATGCTGCCAACATCAAAATCACCTTCTTCCAGTTTCACAAAATAAATGTTTCCTTAACAAACATATTCAGGTAAGGTAATGACAAAATAAAGTGTTATTGTGAGCATTATGTCTCCGGGCCTTCTGAAGTTTATTTTTAAGGTTTCTTTGGCTGCTTTTTCACACATTTCCAGTCCAGTCCTTGAACCTGACCATTTTTCTTTTTGTTTCATATGTGACTTAACACTGACCTTTGACTCATTTAAGCAAGAAAAAATGCACCTAACTCTTTTCTCGACAGACAGCTTAGAAAAGAACCCATTTTAAATTGTACCTATGGGCATTTTGTTATTAGCAGCCTGTCACAAAAACACATATTTTGTTCACATATCTTTAGTTGCAGTTACAAAAAACAAAAAACAAACATATCACAGTTCGACAGACTGTGATATGTTTCAGCAACACGGTGATTATCAAAGTGCTATTAGGCCAAAACTTTTCATATCTCAGCATGGTGTGCAGTGTGTTCTTAGAAGATTTAAAGCAGCTGGAGAAGTGGAGAACAAAAGACAAAGGGGAATGTTTTAAAAAACTATCTACAGCAGATGAACAGGATCTGAAAGTCTTATCAGTAGATAAAAAGTCCATCAAAGACTTGACAGAGGACCTGAGTAATGGAAGGGTATGCCAAATTACACAAGAACTGGACCCATTTGACCTGCAAATTCAATTCAATTCAATTTTATTTATATAGCGCCAAATCACAACATAAGTCGCCTCAAGGCGCTTCATAGATACAGAGAAAAACCCAACAATCATATGACCCCCTATGAGCAAGCACTTTGGCAACAGTGGGAAGGAAAAACTCCCTTTTAACAGGAAGAAACCTCCGGCAGAACCAGGCTCAGGGAGGGGCGGGGCCATCTGCTGCGACCGGTTGGGGTGAGAGAAGGAAGACAGGATAAAAGACATGCTGTGGAAGAGAGACAGAGGTTAATAACAGATATGATTCAATGCAGAGAGGTCTGTTAATACATAGTGAGTGAGAAAGGTGACTGGAAAGGAAAAACTCAATGCATCATGGGAATCCCCCGGCAGCCTATGTCTATTGCAGCATAACTAAGGGAGGATTCAGGGTCACCTGGTCCAGTCCTAACTATATGCTTTAGCAAAAAGGAAAGTTTTAAGCCTAATCTTGAAAGTAGAGATAGTGTCTGTCTCCTGAATCCAAACTGGAAGCTGGTTCCACAGAAGAGGGGCCTGAAAACTGAAGGCTCTCCCTCCCATTCTACTTTTAAATACTCTAGGAACAACAAGTAGGCCTGCAGAGCGAGAGCGAAGTGCTCTAATAGGGTGATATGGTACTACAAGGTCATTAAGATAAGATGGGGCCTGATTATTTAAGACCTTGTATGTGAGGAGCAGGATTTTAAATTCAATTCTGGATTTAACAGGAAGCCAATGAAGGGAAGCCAAAACAGGAGAAATATGCTCTCTCTTTCTAGTCCCTGTCAGTACTCTTGCTGCAGCATTTTGGATTAGCTGAAGGCTTTTCAGTGAGTTTTTTGGACATCCTGATAATAATGAATTACAGTAGTCCAGCCTGGAAGTAATAAATGCATGAACTAGTTTTTCAGCGTCACTCTGAGACAGGATATTTCTAATTTTAGAGATGTTGCGCAAATGGAAGAACGCAGTCTTACATATTTGTTTAATATGTGCATTGAAGGACATGTCCTGGTCAAAAATGACTCCAAGGTTCCTCACAGCGTTACTGGAGGCCAAGGTAATGCCATCCAGAGTAAGAATCTGCTTAGATATCATATTTCTAGGCTTTTCAGGGCCGAGTACAATAACCTCAGTTTTATCTGAATTAAGAAGCAGAAAGTTAGCGGCCATCCAGGTCTTTATGTCTTTAAGACATTCCTGCAGTTTAACTAATTGGTGTGTGTTATCTGGCTTCATGGACAGATAGAGCTGGGTGTCATCTGCATAGCAGTGAAAATGTATGCTATGTCTTCTAATGATACTGCCTAAGGGAAGCATGTATAATGTAAACAGAATTGGTCCTAGCACTGAACCCTGTGGAACTCCATAATTAACCTCAGTGTGTGAAGAGGACTCTCCATTTACATGAACAAATTGGAGTCTATTAGATAGATATGATACAAACCACTGCAGTGCAGTACCTGTAATACCTACAGCATGTTCTAATCGCTCTAATAGGATATTATGGTCGACAGTATCGAACGCTGGACTAAGGTCTAGCAGGACAAGCACAGAGATGAGTCCACTGTCAGAGGCCATAAGAAGATCATTTGTAACCTTCACTAAAGCTGTTTCTGTGCTGTGATGAGCTCTGAAACCTGACTGAAACTCTTCAAATAAACCATTCCTCTGCAGGTGATCTGTTAGCTGTTTGACAACTACTCTTTCAAGGATTTTTGATATGAAAGGAAGGTTGGAGATTGGCCTATAATTAGCTAAGACTGCTGGGTCTAGAGATGGCTTTTTGAGTAAAGGTTTAACTACAGCTAGCTTGAAGGCCTGTGGTACATAGCCGATCATTAGAGATAGGTTGATCATATTTAAGATCGAAGAATTAATTAATGGCAGGACTTCTTTGAGCAGTTTTGTAGAAATGGGGTCTAAAAGACACGTTGATGGTTTGGAGGAAGTAATTATTGAAGTTAACTCAGAAAGATCAATTAGAGAAAAAGAGTCTAACTTAACATCAATGGTACTAAGAGTATCTCTAGATAATATTACATCTGTGGGATGATTACTGGTAATTTTTTCTCTAATGATAAAAATTTTATTTGTGAAGAAGTTCATGAAGTCATTACTAGTTAACGTTAAAGGGATTGTTGGCTCAAAAGAGCTCTGACTTTTTGTCAGCCTGGCTACAGTGCTGAAGAGAAACCTGGGGTTGTTCTTATTTTCTTCAATCAGTGATGAATAGTAAGATGTTCTGGCTTTGCGGAGGGCTTTCTTATAAAGCAGCAAACTATTTCTCCAGGCTAAAGCAAAGGCTTCATTTTTCAGCATGACAGTGATCCCAAACACACTGCCAGTCATGGATCGGCCTCCCCAGAGCCTGGACCTCAACATTACTGAGGCAGTGTGGGATCATGTCGACAGAGAACAGAACAAAAGGCAGAAACATCCAAAGAAGAGCTTTGAATGTCCTTGGAGAAGTCTGGAGAACTATTCCCGAAGACTACTTAAAGAAATGACAAGAAAGCTGCCTAAGAGAGTTCAGACTGTGCTGAAGAATAAAGGTTCAGTACAGTAATTGTACAAACTCTGTTTTTGCTGCATATAATGTCTTTCCATGTCTTTGCCATGTCTTCCCTAACCCTTTCTCCTATTTTCTCCTATTTTCCTCACAAAATATAAAGAAATGAGAGGTGGCTTGAGAGTTTTGCACAGTGCTGTAATTTCTTGAAATATTCTTTCAAATCACACAGTTTTTTAGTTGCCAATAATAAACAACATTATCAAAACGTGTGTTCTTGAAAATTAGAATCATTAAACTGACTATTGTGGCCACCAGTGGTTAACTTGTGCAAATCAAACCTGTTTCTTGGCCGGTAAATCTGTCCTGCAGTGAGTCTATTGCCGCACCTTGCAGGTGCTTGGAAATAGTTTGGCAACACATAAACATTTGTTCATTTTATCTTGTGCTTTATTTTATTGTTCTTATTCTGCCATTGTTTTACTAAGTGTTTTATTCTATTGTAAAGTGTCCTTGGGTGACTTGAAAGGCGCTCATAAATAAAATTTATTATTATTATTATTATTATTATTATAAACATACAGCACATCATCCAACTGAGAGACACACTGTAAAATGCATTTCCCTGAAACAAAACAGTAGGCTGTTTAACAGACGGGGAAATGTGGCATGGAGCCTTTTGTTTCATCTACACATCAGAACTGAAACTACACATTTGTTGTTGGTATTAATGTAGACCCTATGGGAGTCAGTCCACTTACAGATGCACGTTTCCACCTGACTGTCTAAAGTGACAGTGAGGACACATTTTTATTCATCTGTTGTCTTGTCCAGTATTGATATCAGTGCACATATGCAATCTTTCATTACAAAGGAGGCCTATTAATAAATTAGCAGGAAGACAATGGAGATTTACATATTTATTTTTAGCTTGCATGCCATACCCATCTCTGGAAAAATCAACAATACAAAACTCAAACGATTTATCCTTAGTTCTAATTTTTTAAAGAATCTGCATGGGCCAAGACAGTCACGAAAACAACTGCAGTTGGAGCCATTTCACATTATTTAAAGTGCTTTCTGTGAGTTGTGTTTTGCAACCTTGCTTCTCATGTTTTCCTGTTCCTTTCTCAAATTTACTTACAAGTTTGGTTTTTATAATCAGTCTTAAACTCACTTTCCATCAGTTTACACACATATACACAACGGGCATGAATTTTATGGTCATTTTTTTCTTCTAAGGATTTCTGTGAACTGTGATTTCTTTTTCCCAGTGTAGAATTATGGTACAGCATACATCGTTAATTATTTTAGAACGACAAGAACTGGTTTTTAATTTACTTTGGAAATTTTCTAATCCACACAATGTGAAAAGTATACATAGAGTCTCAAATATGTACACTTAGTCAAATCTTTAAAGTGCTGCTGAAGGTTCTACAATATTTTTTAACTTCTCATTAGCAATAATAATTGACAACTAGTGGTGGTTTCTCTTTGCAACATAATAAGGACTTGTTTGACAGCACTCATTGGACTGACCAATACTCAGAACAATGGGAAAGTCCAAGGAACTCAGTGAAGATATAACAAGGAGAACTGTACTGTGTGTAAGTACAAGTCATTTGGCTGTGTCACCACTATGCAGAGATCTGGAAGAAGACCCACTGTCACCCTCAGAGGAAATTGAAGGATCAAGGGTTGAGCTATTTGGCCACAATGACAAGATGCATGTTTAAGGCTTTCAAACCTAAGAACACGGTACTGACTGTCAAACATGTCAAACTTCACCTCAAATTAGCAGCTATACTGCTGAAACCTGGATACAAGTGTTCCAACAGGACAATGATCTCAAACACATCAAAACTGGTTTTGGAGTGGATAAAGCAGGCTAGTTTTATCCAAATTTGGGGACTATACTTAAATGCTGGGTCTGTGCTAGGAAACCAACCAGTTTAAATGAACTCTACAAATTCTTCCAAATGAAGAGTGGTCAAATATCCATCCAGAATTGTACAAGAGGTTCGTATTTAAAGTCATTAAAGATGGATGCTGTACAATCATTCCACCCTGGAAAAAGAACAATTCAAAGAAATCATTAAAAGTCCAAAGATTACCCTGACATTCATGTTTATAATGAGTGCACGTAAACTTCTGACCACAGCTGTAGTTGGATAGTTGCCATTTAACTGCAATTATGTTTCTGGTCACTTTATAATTACTGTCTCAAAACTGTAGCCATCTGATCCACTGATGGATCAGAAATATTATCCATGCAACTGAAAAAAAACACCACTTCTATATTTAGGTACCTAAACTGAGATAAAATGTGTGGAGTACACAGTACGGCTTGAATGCTTGATGTGGGATCTGAAATTGTCATTATAGGCTGTAAAACAGATATTCTGATAAACTGTTCTGACCACCAGTCGCACCCTTTTATTTATAAATATAAAAGGCTTACATACAGAAACTCCACGCTGAGTCCTTTCATGTGCGTGCCCTCCAAAACACTGCCCTCTTCACCCCCACACACACAAATACACTGTATATCTGTCCATCGGTAAAGTGACGGCCTATCTGAGGTGGACTGCAGGGTACTTAAGGCTATCTGCAGCTAATTCAAGATATGTGAAATTGAAGGGAGATATGACATGAGCGAAGAGAGGGAGCGGAGGAAGAGAACAAGAGAAGTAGAGAGCAATGGGAAAAACAGTAGGAAATAGAAAAAGCGGCAGAGATGGAGATGAAAAAATAGAGAGACTTCTTGGAAAAGCTTTCAGATAAATGCAGAAATGATAAATAGAAACCACACAAGGACAGAAAAAGTATGTGGTGTGGGCAGTGATGTGTGCGTTTCAGGTGCTTATGTACTGTGCTTGTTTGTATACACATGAGCCCGTGTGTGCACATGTGTATGTGCGCATGTGCGTGTGTGTGTGTATGTGTGAGTGACTTTGAGGTGCAGTCCTTGGCACACAGATGCCCCTCCATTATCTGCCTGTCTTCGTCCGCTCAACCTACTCTGCCTCGGGCAACTCTCTACTTTAAAGAGCTGTCCAAAGGATACACACACACCTACAAGTGTGCACGCACACACACACATACTCTTCCTCACTCCATGTTCCAGTGGGGCAGAGTGGTTTGGCATGGAAGTGCTTGGCTAACAGCTTGCAAGAGTAAGGTGACATTTCTCTGTATGCACAGCAGTGTGTGTGTGTGTGTGTGTGCGTGCGTGCGTGCGTGCGTGCGCGTGTGTGTGTGTGTGGTAAACTAGCAGGTGCAGCTCTGGAAGTTTTTTCATACTTGAGCTTGTGTGAGCATTTTAACATGTGGGTTTTGAGATTTGTGTTTGACTGTCTGAACTGGAAGTTCAGTGTTCATTTAGCTATACAATTTGCACAGTGTACCTCATATTGTGTGTGTGTGTGTGTGTGTGTGTGTGTGTGTGTGTGTGTGTGTGTGTGTGTGTGTGTGTAAACAGAGAGCACACTCTGTGATGAGCCACATGAATTTTGATTCTTTCAATATTTTATTTTGCTGTTATATGACTGAACTGCATGGAGCACAAACTCCTGCTCACCTTTCAGTGCACAAGTATTACACTGTACTTTACAATAATACAGTATAAAGTATTACACTTCATTAAGTTCACCATTTATCTAATCTAATTAGCCAATCACAGACAGCAGCTCAGTGCATAGGCATGTAGACATGGTCAAGACAACCTGCTCAAGTCTTGATTTCTGCTACAATATACAGATGGTAAAGTCAGAATTCGGCATAGGCGACATGAAATCAGGACCCAGCCTGCCTTTTATCAGCAGTTGAGGCTGCTGGTGTAATGGTGTGGGAGATCTTTTCTTGGCACACTTTTGGACACTTAATACCCCTAATGCTATCATTTAAACTCCACAACCTATCTTTGTATTGTTGCTGACCATGCCCATCCCTTTATGACCACAGTGCACCATCTTCTGATGGCTACTCCCAGCAGGATAACACATCATGTCACAAATCTCAGATCATCTCAAACTGACATGAACATGACAGTGAGTTTACTGCACTCAAACGGCCTCCACAGTCACCACATCTCAGTCCAGTACAGCAGCTTTGGGATGTGGTGGAACGGGAATCTGTAGCAACTGTTTGATGCTGTCATGTCAAGATGGACCAAAATCTCTGAGGAATGTTCCCAGTGCCTTGTTGAATCGGTGCCCTGAAGAATTAAAGCAGTTCTGAAGGTAAAAGGGATTCAACCTGGTCCTAGCAAATGGCTGGTGAGTGTATATCTTCACTTTGAGAAAAAAATGGTGGCACTTAACCCCTAGCTCTAGGACTTCAAGTGTGTGTAAATACACTAATTTTCTGTGTAATCTGCAATTTTGCTGGCATGAAAATCAGTTTCTCAGTTTGTGTTTCATTTCACGCAGCCAGATAGGAGAGAAAAGTATCACTGTAAGCATTACATTTGTGGGACCACTAAAGTTGTTTTGGTGAGCAAATAAATCTAAGATTACTGAGTTACCTCATTATTTTTTGCCTGTAAAATGAGATTATTCTCACAATGAAGTTTAAATGTTAAGGAGAGGAGAGAGGAGTGTGGTTATTGCCCAGCGGAGCAAAATTCAACCTAATGAATAAAAAGTGAAAGTGTGTGTGTGTGTCTTTGTGTCCCTATCGACTAATCAACAATACACCTTGAAGACACAGCAGATAAGGGAGGAGATAGGCTCACCTTGAGACGCACACCGTATATATACATAATGCTGCGCTCACACACACACACACACACACACACACACACACACACACACACACACACACACACACACACAGTAGATTCCTATTTGACCTGAGACTTTTAGAAGCTTTTCTCTTTTTTCCTGATAACTTCAGTGTGACAAAATGGCTGTAACTTAGTGGCTGGTGCTGTGAATAGATTAATTAGAGAACACAAAAAAAACTCAGCCCTGCCGCCTCACCAATTTCTTATCATTGAAAGAGAAAAAGTCGTGGTTTGCTGGCAGTGGAAACCAGAGGAAACGAGAAACACTTCACACTTACCGCATGACAAAATAAAACTGGTGTTGACAAAGCAAATAAAATAATCAGGCGGTAATACTAACCAAGCCAACAGGGTAATGTGTTTGACTGCAGGACTTAAACACATGTAGAAACATGAGAGTGAACAATATATTTTTATTTATTTATGCAGATATAAAGGGTATAAGAGTCTGTCAACAAGCCAATCTGCACTTAGAGTGAGGAGCTCTTGAATTCCTTTTATTTGCATTAAAACCTGCAGGTTTAAAGCACTGAGGAAAATACGAGACACAATATGTCTCTGCCATTTGTGAGATCAAAATCATTAGCTCCTCTTCTAAGATTATTTCCAAATTTTCCCCAATTTTAAAATACAGCATTTACATGCTACACAGCAAATCCAGCATGTCCAAATTAACACTGTTGGATTTGATTTCAACACTATTAAAGTGTCTATATGGGTCCACACCAGAGAGTGTTAATTTAACTCTTTTTGGAGAGTTGGTACGTTAACTCTGATTTAGTGTTAAACACCAAATCTGTCTGGAGTTGATAATTTAACACTTGGTGTTAAGAGTTTATATATTAACTCTCAAAGAGTATTTTAGTTTAACTACGTAAGAGTTATCTTCTAATTCATTCTAAAAAGCGGGAATTTTACTGTTCTGAACTTCTAGAAATTTCTTTTGGAAATAAACATTTACTAAAAAGACGTAATGGTTTTTGAAAAACATTTATTCTGAACTGTGACCACAATTTCAAAACATTTTCTGAAAGATGTAACAGTATACATGTTCTCACTTTCATTAGAATTTTGTTTATCAAAAGGTCAGACATAGGTGAGCTGGTAAATGCAAATAACAGCATTCTCATCAGTTATTTCTTCAATACAATATGCATGTCCTTCATTCATCACTTTGTGGAACTTCAACGCACTTCTGCTCTCCCCCATATTCTATCTTCAAAAGCATATCCTGTGCGGAGATTGAATAAAAATTAGTTGACACTAATTAATGGCACAAATAATCCAGTAAACAATTGCAGCACAGTAAAAAAAAAAAAAGGAATCCTTTTTGAGCCATTACTTGTGTAAAGTATTTTCCCAAAAGACAAAGACACAGGCAACAGGTAATACTGAACTAAATGTAAAACCTCAACCTTTTTCATTTTTACCTAAACCGTGTGCACAAAACTCTGGAGGGATCTATGCTAACATAGAACCCAGTCAGGACGTCTGCTACTGCTGTTTGCTTGTTTTTTTTTTATTTTTATGCGAGATCATTTTCAGGCTTCAAGTAGCACCATTATACCAACATTTCACATTCTAGACATTGTTTTAGGTGTATTTGACCAAAGGTTTGACTGAAAATTCACATGCAAGCTTTTTTTCAAGGCTGTGGTATTTGCCCGCAAACAATACCTTTCAGCTAGCTAAAACAGAATATTATGCTATCAGCGAGCAACATGGCTAATGCCTTTCACACAGCTTTGTCTCAACTCCAAAGAGCCACAGAAGTAAAAGCTAATAATAATAATTGAAACAATCTTTGAAAAAATGACTTACCAAGCATGGCAAACAACTCAAATATGTAGAGCAAAATGTTCTGAAACGGCTTCACTTCAGCTTCGATTGGAGCCTATGGTGCTGGGGGCGGAGTCTGTGAATTTACTCTATTGGTGTCATAGCCCCTCTAGGAGTTCAGAGTTAAGAGGTCAAGAGTTAATGTTTCCATTGTAACACCTCCAGATTTGACAGAGAAACACTCATTTTTAACACTCGATTTTAACTACTATCATTTTACACCTCAGAGTTACATTAAAAGAATGTGACTCTACTTAGAGTAAAATTAACTCTACGTTTGCAAGAAGACTACTAACACCAAAACTAACACTTTTGAATTTGCTGTGTAGTTTTCTTAGTTGCCTGAACACCAACATGTTTATTGAGCCAAAGTACAAACCACTACTGTGCAATGATGTTCACTAACTTCGTAATTCTTGAAGGTTGTAAAATGAAATTAACCCTTTAAGACCTACCATAGAACCAAGTCCGCCAGAGCTTATATTATATTTTTACATGCTGTGGAGCCATTTTTGGGAGCATTTCAAGTTGCTATACATCAATACAACCATTATAGCCCAGATTTTAATAATATGTATTCATTAAGTGCATAGTAATTACATAAATTGCAAAAAAGTGCAATAAACTACAAAAAAATTGAAAATCGTTTTTGATTTTTTAACATATATTTGTAGTTAGAGAAATTTAAGAGTCTTATCCCTCAAAACTGTAAATACAAAAAAGTTGCACAAAATAGTTTCCCACCACAGGAAATTTATTTTGAGTGTCTTCATAGTTTTATTTTTGAAATACACCAATTTTTATACACTGCAGGAAAAATGAAAATAAATATTATACTGCAAATTTGCAAAAAAGCAGCATATGCATCAAAATAAACTATTTCCAGCAGTGCAATATGAGTCCTAAGAATCCCAGAAACGACACAGAAAGTCATAAAGTCAAAGATAACTTTTAAAAAGAGCAGTATAGGCCCTGAGGCCCTGATCGCAAAAAAGACTACATTTCCGCGAAAATGACGTCACTTCCGGTTTCGGGCAGGTAATGGCGGAAATGCAAAAGTTCGCGCTGACGTCTATTCCAACGTAGGAAGTGTTTTGAACAGCTGATCAGATCGGTAAAGCGTGTTTCTGGAATATTATGTTTTTGTTCCTGCAAGCGCTTTTTATGCAATTTTTGCAAAGCTTTATGTGGAAGGAAACCGTGACCTAGGACAAGCTGATGGCATCAGATGTAAGTACAACTCCTCCGGTTTCATATGCAAAAAAAATTTTTGCGCTAGCTTACGTGGTTGCAGTGCTACTGGGATTTTAAAATAGTTACGCATAACAGAGCGTTCCCGCTCCGATCGGCTCTAAAGGGTTAAAACTAAGGGTTATCTTCCAAAAGTATAAAAACTTCAGTGAGGGTTCGAGGTGTAACTTGAGAAAGCATCGTGCCAAAATCAAAAGAAATCAGTTTAGACTTGAGTGACATCATCAAGAACTTTAAAGACAGTTACACAGTACAGAACAAGCCTGGCAGACGTGGGAAGCCAAAGACTTATCAGAGATGTGTTTAAAGACCCCAGAATAACTGCCAAGACACTAGTGAATGACTTCGCCAAGTTCCAAATGTAGTCTTAAAAAAGGACAATTGCTAGAACCCTGCAAGGTTGCAGACAAGAAAAACTCCACTTCTGCGGAAGAGATGGCTTCAAGCCAGACTGAAGTGAACAAAGGATTACAGGAAGCCCCTCCTTTGATCAGATGAAACACAACTCGAGCTCTTTGGCCACAGAGACACTGCTTATGTTTGGAGAAAAGTGGGAGATGCTTAAAACCCAAAGAACACCATTTACACAGTAAAACACGGTGGTGGGAGTATTATGCTGTGGGGATGCTTCAGTGTGTCTGGAACTGGGAATCTAGAAAGAATAATGAAGAAAGAAGGATATGTGGAGATGAAAAGAAAAACACAACTACTGGCCAGAAGACCATCAAATCTGGAGGAGCTTGGGGGATTTACCAAAGAAGAATGGGTTGGTATTGTTTAGAAGATGTGTGTGAGATTGTTGACTGCAGACTGTTACTCACCAAAAAAGATCACCATTTGCATCTCTGGGGCTAATAATTCTGACTCTGGTAGTTTCTCTGTGACAAGTAAAAATTAATAAGCATCCAAAATAAAACTAGGACGTTTGAAAAAGCTGTATTAAAGATTTTCACTGCTACCTGTTTAACCTTGTGGGATACCATGCTCTACCTAAGCCGTAAACTACTCTCTCAGGCCTAAAAGAGAATTCTTTCTAATGCTGCTAAAATGCAACTCGTTTAGCCTGCATTTACTTGGTTATTTCTTTTTATTTGATATAATAATTGCCATGTCTGTATCTGTACTGCAATAGTCTGTGTGTCTTCGTGCATGTGTGTATGTATGTGCGTGCATGTGCAGTGATTATGTGAGCTATTAGCCGCTAAGTGGACTAGTGTCTGGCAGCATGCCCAGCCTGTTCCCTCGGGAGGGAACAAGCACGTCTTAAGACAGGGAGAAGGAGCAGCGCTAAATCAATGTTTGGTTTCTGCTGTGTGTGTGTGTCTGTGTGTGTTCATCAGAGAGGTTTTTTTTTTTCTGTGAACAGAAGCCTAGATTTTATTGCGATTAAAAATGTTTATCAGTGTCATTTTTCAAGGACATGAATTGACAGTGTGTTTTTATGCTTTACTCGCTGACTCTCCACAGATTGGTCTAATTGTTGCCTGTATGTACATGCATTAATACTCTCAGTGAGTAAACACCATTAAACTGGGAATAAGCAAAAGAACAGTGAGTGTCATTGAAACTGCACTGCAATATTATGTTTACCATATGTGGGATGAATTAAAAGAAAAAAAAATGCCACTATTTTACTGTTCCATTTGCTGCAGTACTGGTGCATTTGTTTCCTTTAAACGACTAAATGGGTGTAGATGGTAACTCAACCAGCATCTCATGGCGACCATAGCAAATGCTTTCAGCAGTGTATTTAGGCTGGGTGTGATCAAAAACAGATTAATGCAAGTAATCCTTTCAACATTAAATCTAATCTTGGCTGATGAGCCCTCTCAAGAAATGAGATTGTATACTTCCAAAAGTATGGTTATGTTATTGTTTGTTTAACAAGAATGAAGCCAAAAAGTTGAAGTAGTGTGTAAAAAAATAAAAACAGCCTTACTGCTTCCACAGGAATTAAGAGGGTAAGTAGCAGCCAGGTCCTGCTAATCAAATGCACTTAATTAAGTGATCATCAGTAAGTGTGAGCGCCTCTATGAGAGTAGAAGTTTTGCTGGACTGGAGCATTCAAGTGTGTGCTGACACAATGCCAGGAAGAATGACGTTATTTCCAAACAGTTTGAAGTCCATCATTCCATAGTGAGAAAGATTATTTACGAGTGAAAAACATTCACAACAGCTATCAATCTTCCCAGGAGTAGACGTCCCAGCAAATAAACCGGAAGTTCAGACCGTGCAATGCTAAGACAAACTGCAAAAATATCCAAGAGTTCAGACTCTACAGGTCTAATCAGCATGTTAAACTGTTCAAGAGAATGCAATTAGAAAAAGACTGAACAGGTATGGCTTGTTTGGAAGGACTGCCAGGAGAAAGGTGTCTTAAGATAAGATAAGATAAGATAAGATAAGATAAGATAAGATAAGATAAGATAAGATAAGATAAGATAAGATAGGACTTTATTGATCCCACAATGGGGAAATTTTTGCGTCACCTCAGCTCAGGTACAGATATCAGAAGGAAATACAAAAATACAAATAAGTACAATCAGTGAAAAAAGTAAGATAATACACTATATACAATGGTAGCATACACAGTATGTGATTATGGATATGGTTGGAAATATGGAAGACATAAACTATATAGCTTGACATAACTATTGTACCACTACTATTCCTATTTATAGACATGTACACACACACATGTACACACTAAATATACATATGTATACATATACATACATATATATACCTGCACATGTCCATACACATGGAAGGTCCATTATCCATGAAGTGGTGACCGTGGATTCAATTCAATTCAATTCAATTTTATTTATATAGCGCCAAATCACAACAAAAGTCGCCTCAAGGCGCTTCATAGATACAGAGAAAAACCCAACAATCATATGACCCCCTATGAGCAAGCACTTTGGCGACAGTGGGAAGGAAAAACTCCCTTTTAACAGGAAGAAACCTCCGGCAGAACCAGGCTCAGGGAGGGGCGGCCATCTGCTGCGACCGGTTGGGGTGAGAGAAGGAAGACAGGATAAAAGACATGCTGTGGAAGAGAGACAGATGTTCACAGTGTCCAGTGACTTATGACATCGTGATTGAGGAGTTATCCGGTTGTTCAGTCTGACGTCACTAGCCGTGTCTGGACCTAAACTCCGCTGCAGGTCCATATATCAAACGATCACTATGGCATTACTGAGAGTTGAAAAACTGTCTAAAGTCTTTCATCTTTAATAAAATGATCAGCGTTCTGCTCTACCAGGTGTAACAATTGAGTTTAACATCCAGGCATCCATGAAAACGGAATTTATGACATTTAACGGAGTTAGAAGTTAGCAGGGAGTTAGCTCGCTAGCTTCTATCTAAATACAATATAGCATGTCCTGACTGCGGGGTTTTGGAAACAAATTAAAACGTACAGCTCTGTTATCACTTCCAACATAAATGAAGACAGAAAACTAAACAGCAGTGACATTTGTAGGGTTACTGAAGTTTGGCTAGCTGGTATATAATGATGTGCTACGTGACCGCTAGCGACACAGCTATGTTAGCATAATATAAACAAGCTAACTTTTTTCCACTCAATAAAAGTTAACGTAAGTGTTCTCGGTGGTCAGGAACAAATGTAATCGCATGGCAGGATGCTGTAACCAAACTTCAGCCAGGAGAACAACTGAGATAATCCATCCACAATACGAGCTTAGTCATTCATATACTGCTGCATGGGCTGGGCTGTAGTTACATCCTAAGGTTTTAAAAACTGAGCTTAAATAAATGATTAGCGGTAATAAAAGCCGAGGGAGGTCAACAGTGATCACTGACTGTTTTAGGAGCTTTTTGAGATCAAATAGAAGAAAATACATAACATTAAACAAGTTAACAACACAAAAGCCATATTAAACGCAGACTACTTTAGGCCCGGAAGTAGGATTCGTCGTGTCATCCCTGAACAACCGGATAGAGTCTAACTGCTGTTGGGATGAATGATCTGCGAAAGCGCTCCTTCCTGCAGCAAGGGTGTTTCAGTCTCTGACTAAAGGAGCTGCTCAGCCCACTCACATACTCATGCAGTGGGTGATGTGGGTTGTTCATGATGGATGTCAGCTTTACTAACATCCTCCTCTCGCCAACCACCTCCACAGACTCCAGGGGACATCCCAGCACGGAGCTAGACCTCTGCACCAGTTTGTCAATCCTGCTCCTGTCCTTGTCCGTGCATCCACTCCCCCAGCAGGCCACTGCATAGAAAAGGGCAGATGCTACCACAGTGTCATAGAATGTCCTTAACAGAGTCTTGCAGACTGCGAAGGACCTCAGTTACCTCAGCAGGTGGAGTCGACTCTGGCCCTTCTTATACAGGATGCCTGTATTTGTAGTCCAGTCCAGTTTATTGTTGAGGTGAACACCCAGGTACTTATAAGAGTCCACTATCTCAATGTCTTTCCCTTGGATGTTCACCGGTGTGATAGGGGTTGACTTCCTCCTGAAGTCTATGATCATCTCCTTTGTCTTGCCGGCGTTGATTTGGAGTACATTGGTCTCACACCAGCCAAAAAAGTCACTGATGACCCCCCTGTATTCCTGATCATTCCCGTCTGATACACATCCAATAGTGGCTGTATCATCTGAGAACTTTTGTAGATGGCAATCGTCCGAATTATAACAGAAGTCTGAAGTGTAAAGGCTGAACAGGAAAGGTGAGAGAACCGTGCCCTGTGGTACCCCCGTGCTGCAGATTACCACCTCGGACACACAGTCATGGAGCCTCACATACTGTGGTCTGTTGGTAAGGTAGTCGATGGTCCATGCAGTCAGCTGTTTGCCTACTCCGGCTCCCTCCAGCTTCCCTCTCAGTAGTGCAGGTTGGATGGTGTTGAAAGCACTGAAGAAGTCCAAAAACATGATCCTCACAGTGCTCCCCACCTGCTGTAGGTGAGAGAGGATCGGTGTAACAGGTAGATGACAGCGTCATCCACCCCAATTCCAGAATGGTAGGCGAACTGCAGGGGGTCCATCACTGAGCCCACCAGTGGCCGAAGGTGGTGCAGGATGAGCCTTTCCATGGTCTTCATCAGACGAGAAGTCAAGGCAACAGGCCTGAAGTGGTTGGGCTTCCTGGGGTGTGCGATTTTTGGCACCGGAACCACACAGAAAGTCTTCCACAGTTCAGGCTCAGGTTGAAGATGCACAGGGCCACCTGACAGAGCTGGTCTCCACAGTCCCTGAGCAGTCTGGAGCAGATTCCATCCGGACCTGCTGCCTTCCTTGCCTTTGTCTTCTTGAGCTGATTTCTCACCTGATCAGCTGTGAAGTAGATGTGAGGCTGGGCTGGAGTGGGGGGTGGGGCTGGCTTTGTTGTGGGTAGATGTGTGGATAGGGGTGAAGCAGGGTTGTGGTGAGAGGAGAGCTCAGGTGCACCCGGAGGGGGGGGAGGGGGGTGGGGCAACTGGAGGGGGGTTAATGGAACCTGGGGGGTGGGAGAGGTGATAAGTGGGCTATTGTCAAATCTGTTAAAAAACGGATTCAAGTCGTTAACCCAGCAGACACTGTGGCTCCTCCATTGTCCTGGAAGTGTCCAGAGATTTTTTTCATGTTCCTCCAGACTTCTCTGACGTTTTTCTGTTGGAGTTGGTTTTCCATCTTCCTCCTGAAGCACTCCTTGCCTTCTCGGATCTTGTATTTAAGATCCTTTTGGACTTCCTTAAGTTCCTTCTTGTCTCCTGACCAGAAAGCGCTCTTCTTCTTGTTCAGCAGGGCCTTCAGTTCTGGGGTGACCCACGGTTTATTGCTTGAGAAACACTGTATCTTCTTGGTAGGTACAGTGTTCTCAACACAGAAATTAATGTAGTCCGTGATGCAGTGGGTGAGGGTGTCGATGTCCTCACCGTGAGGCTTGCAGAGTTCCTGCCAGTCTGTAGGTGGGGTGGAGAAGGACCAGGTTGCGGTCTGAGTGGCCAAGCGGGGGGAGGGGTGATGCACTGTAAGCCTGCTTTGTGTTGGCAAACAATAGATCCAGGGTTTTGCTGTCCCTTGTATGGCAGTCAACATACTGGGAGAAGTTAGGGAGAGTGACAGATAGTGAGGCATGATTGAAGTCCCCAGAGATAATAATGAGGCACAGATGTGCCATCTGTAGCTGAGAGACAGTGGAGTGAATGTACTCACAGGCTGCTGTAGCGTCGGCCGAGGGTGGGATGTAAACAGTCAGCACAATAACGTGTGAAAATTCCCTGGCCAGGTGTTATGGCCGGACGCTAACTGCCAACAGTTCAATGTCTTTGGTACAGCTCTGTTCCTTCGCAGTAATGTGCCCCGGGTTACACCATCTCTCATTGACATACATTGCTAGTCCCCCACCACTCCTCTTACCACTCTAACCAGTTGAAAGCCATCCAGAGTTATGACAGAGTCCAGTGTGTGGTCCATGAGCCATGTCTCAGTGAACAGGAGGAGGCTGCTCTGCTTGTACTCCCACTGCAGTCTGGTTAGCGCAATTAGCTCTTCCATCTTGTTGGGTAAAGATCTTACACATTACCCATGAGAATGGATGGAATGCTTGGTTTGTACCGTCTCCTTCTTTCCTGGTACTTCACTCCAGCCCTGCATCCCCTCCTCCAACATCGTAATTCCTTCAGAATCTTGGGTCGCTCCTCCGGGAGTACTTTCCTGTTGCCCAGTTCTAGCAGCTGCTCCCTACTGTAAACAATGGCTTGGCGTACAGATTCTCCAGAAGTGGTGGTAAAAAGTCCCAAAAAGAGTAGAAGACATACTACTACTCTCACGAAAATTTGTGGGTCCATGTCCCTTTGCACAACAAATAAAACACGACTAAGAGTGTCGGGTAAAAAATGCTTAAAGTACAAGAAAAAACAGAAAGGAAAGGAAAAAGCTGGGAGCTGAGGAAACAGTCTGCCTACTGTGGCGCCATCTTGGAAAATATTTTTTTTTCTTGACTCTATAAAGAACACATATGTTTGCAAAGTCTCATCAGATTAAACAAGAAGACTTCTAGAAAAATGTCCTTTGGATAGAAGCCAGCACCATGTAAACCAAACACACCATATCAGCACAAACACCTCATACCAACTGTGAAGCACGGTGATGGAGGTGTGATGATTGTGCTTGCTTTGTAGCCACAGGACCTGAGCACCTCGCAGTCATTGAGTCGACTCCTCTGTTTACCAAAGTATTCTAGAGTCAGATGTGATGCCGTTTGTCTGAAAGCTAAAGCTTTGACCAAACTGGGTCATACAAAAGAACAATGATCCCGATCACATCAGAAAATCAACAACAGAAAAGAATCAAAGTGTTGCAATGACTCACTCTGAGTGCAGACCTTGACCTGGTGAGACCTACAGAATTTTACGTAAACGAATGCCTGCAAGCCTCAATGAACTGAAGCAACACTATCAGGAAGAGCGGGCCAAAATACCTCCACAACAATGCAAGAGACTGATAAAGTCAGACAGAAAACCATTAGTTCAAGTTACTGTAGCTAAAGCTGGGCCTACAAGCTATTAAATCACAGAGTGAAGGCAAAGTTACATTTTCCAGCCACTGTATTGTGGCTTCACCTGTCTTAAACAAAAAATATGCAGCGTAATATTTAGAGATGGACCGATCCGATATTACATATCGGTATCGGTCCGATACTGACGTAAATTACTGGATCGGATATCGGAGAGAAATAAAAAATGTAATCCGATCCATTAAATATCAAAAAAGCACCTCACAAAACTTGCGACACGGCGTAACTCGGCTCATAACCGTAGCACGTCGGAGCAGTGTGGTCACGTGATAGAGCGGCTGTGTGTATTTGTAGCCTCGCTACCAAACCAGCATTTCATCTCCGAGGAAGTTATCCCAGAGAGAAGTAAAGCAAGTGTGTAAGTTCATCTCTGAATGTTTGTAAAGCATTCCCGCGTTAAGTTTAACAACGGATATATGGAGCGACTGCCTCTCTCTCTCTCCTGCTGCTACTACAATCATGAAACTGATCAATGATCAGCTGATCAGCTTTTCTGTCGCAAGTCCGTCTCTCTTGTTTGTTTTTGGCCCACTTTGCACCAGAAAGAGGAAACCAGCGGCTGAACAACAGCAGCACATTTAAGCTTGATAAGCTGTTGTTAGAATTTATTTAATATTACTTTCTACACCAGGATCTTTTTCTACTTAGCTGACGGCTGGTAACTGTGCAGGGGCGGATCTAGCAAAGTTTAGCCAGGGGGGCCGATAGGGCATGAACAGGGAAAAGGGGGCACAAAGACATACTTTTCTTTCTTATTCTCATTTAAAATGTCTAGCTTTTAATAAATAATTATCTGAATCTTACATCCAAAGTTTTAATCTGATGTAAAATGTATAGAAGTCCATTACTGTATATAGTAACTATTAAGTCTAATATACCCTAGTAAGCTATAGTACTTTTTCCATTGGGAAGGTACCACCTGTGCAGTCTGCAGTTCTGTTGAAGAACGATGTTGAATCTATTTAATTATTCTTGAAAAATAATTTAATTCTGTGCAATTTTTTTCCAACCTGCATCAAATTAAAGTTGATTATGTCGATTAAGTCTGTGAAGGTTCTCAGTCATCCAGGTCATCGTAGTCAAAGGAGCTTGCAAAGAAAAGCGTCTGGACTTCTTTAACTTGCTTGAAGACGTTTCACCTCTCATCCGAGAAGCTTCTTCAGTTCTAAGGTCAAATGGTGGAGAGTCCCAGATATAAACCTAGTGGGAGTAACCCCCCACAGAGGGACAAAAGGACCCCCTGATGATCCTCTAATCGCGTGAGCCAAGATGTGAAACTGGGCGTGGGTCCCAATCAGCCAGAGTTTCGGGTGTGTTCATTGTGAAACCTGGCCCCACCTTATCATGCGAATTCCTGAGGTCAGATGGCCCAGGATGTGAGTGGGCGTTAAGGCGTCTGGGAAGGGATCTCAAAACTGGATTATAGATGGCAGAGAGTTGGTGTCGTAAACCCCCGCCTCTGTTCAAAGATGGTCGCTCACAGTGGACATAGATGGCTTCTTTCACTCCTCTTTCAAACCATCTGTCCTCTCTGTCCAAAATGTGAACATTGGCATCCTCGAAAGAGTGTCCTTTATCCTTAAGATGCAGATGGACTGCTGAGTCTTGTCCTGTGGAGGTGGCTCTTCTGTGTTGTGCCATGCGCTTGTGAAGTGGCTGTTTGGTCTCTCCAATGTAGAGGTCTGAGCATTCCTCGCTGCACTGTACAGCATACACCACATTGTTAAGTTTGTGTTTTGGCGTTTTGTCTTTCGGGTGAACCAGTTTTTGTCTGAGCGTGTTGCTGGGTCTGAAATGCCATATGGGATGTCGTGCTTGGAGAAAACTCTCCTGAGTTTCTCTGATACACCGGCTACATAGGGGATGACAATGTTGTTGCGTCTGTCCTTCTTATCCTCCCTCGCTGGTGTCTGGTCTTCTTTTCTGTGCCTCTTTGCTGACTTTAAGAACGCCCATTTAAGATAGCCGCACGTTTTGAGTGCTTCCTTTACATGTGTGTTCCTTCTTTTTTCCTTCAGGCCTAGAGGGAACATGTTCTGCCCGGTGGTGTAGGGTCCTAATTACTCCAAGTTTGTGTTCCAAAGGGTGATGGGAGTCAAAGAGGAGGTACTGGTCCGTGTGTGTGGGCTTCCGGTAAACTTCGATGTTGAGTTTGCCGTTCTCTTCAATGTGCACAGCGCAGTCCAGGAAAGGCAAACAGTTGTCAAAAGGACAAAATTATTGACCGCCTTACATATCACCGTCTTTACCCAGGGGATGCCATACCCTGCATCTATGGACTTCCTAAAATCCACAAGGAAGCTGTCCCACTCAGACCCATAGTCAGTAGCATAAACTCAGCCACTTATAACATTGCTAAACACCTTGCTACCATCCTTGCTCCTCTCGTGGGGAACACCCCACACCACATCAAGAACTCCACCGACTTCACCGACAAGGTCCAGAAACTTACCCTGGATCCAGATGAAACCATGGTGTCCTTTGATGTAGTCTCTCTCTTCACTTGCATACCCACCACGGAGGCCGTGGAGACTGTCAGAAACGACTACAAGAAGACAGCTCCTTGGAGGACAGGACCAACTTCACACCCGATCAGATTTGCACACTGTTAGACCTCTGCCTCACCACTACATATTTCAAGTACAACGAAGGCTTTTACAGACAAAAACATGGCTGTGCCATCAGGTTCACCAGGGAAGACACAAAGGACAACTGTTTGCCTTTCCTGGACTGCGCTGTGCACATTGAAGAGAACGGCAAACTCAACATCGAAGTTTACCGGAAGCCCACACACACGGACCAGTACCTCCTCTTTGACTCCCATCACCCTTTGGAACACAAACTTGGAGTAATTAGGACCCTACACCACCGGGCAGAACATGTTCCCTCTAAGCCTGAAGGAAAAAAGAAGGAACACACACATGTAAAGGAAGCACTCAAAACGTGCGGCTATCTTAAATGGGCGTTCTTAAAGTCAGCAAAGAGGCACAGAAAAGAAGACCAGACACCAGCGAGGGAGGATAAGAAGGACAGACGCAACAACATTGTCATCCCCTATGTAGCCGGTGTATCAGAGAAACTCAGGAGAGTTTTCTCCAAGCACGACATCCTGGTGCATTTCAGACCCAGCAACACGCTCAGACAAAAACTGGTTCACCCGAAAGACAAAACGCCAAAACACAAACTTAACAATGTGGTGTATGCTGTACAGTGCAGCGAGGAATGCCCAGACCTCTACATTGGAGAGACCAAACAGCCACTTCACAAGCGCATGGCACAACACAGAAGAGCCACCTCCACAGGACAACCTCAGCAGTCCATCTGCATCTTAAGGATAAAGGACACTCTTTCGAGGATGCCAATGTTCACATTTTGGACAGAGAGGACAGATGGTTTGAAAGAGGAGTGAAAGAAGCCATCTATGTCCACTGTGAGCGACCATCTTTGAACAGAGGCGGGGGTTTACGACACCAACTCTCTGCCATCTATAATCCAGTTTTGAGATCCCTTCCCAGACGCCTTAACGCCCACTCACATCCTGGGCCATCTGACCTCAGGAATTCGCATGATAAGGTGGGGCCAGGTTTCACAATGAACACACCCGAAACTCTGGCTGATTGGGACCCACACCCAGTTTCACATCTTGGCTCACGCGATTAGAGGATCATCAGGGGGTCCTTTTGTCCCTCTGTGGGGGGTCACTCCCACTAGGTTTATATCTGGGACTCTCCACCATTTGACCTTAGAACTGAAGAAGCTTCTCGGATGAGAGGTGAAACGTCTTCAAGCAAGTTAAAGAAGTCCAGACGCTTTTCTTTGCAAGCTCCTTTGATTATGTCGATTAAGCATCATGAGGTGGAGGGTGGTTCCCTATGTTTTTTTTTTGCTGGGAGTTTCCAACCCTATTAGTTAGGTTGCTTAATATTTCTGCTAAGTACTCTTTAAAATACCAGAGTAGGGAGGATGGTGCAGGTTTAAGTTTATTAGATTGATCAGTATTGCTGAACTATGAAATATTTTGGGTGCAGTGTATTTTTTACATACAGGTATAACAGAATAGCTTTAGTGTTGTTGTTTATTTAAACTTGAGTATGAACTTATACAAAATGCAGAAAGATATTAAAAAAACAGTTTTATTGATTAAAAAACACACTATATCGGATTCATATCGTTATCGGCAGATATCCAAAGTTATGATATCGGTATCGGTACCACATAAAAAAGTGGTATCGTGCCATCTCTAGTAATATTTAATGTGTTGTTGTTCATTTGCAGTTGTATTTACCTCATATTATGTCCTGTTATATAAAACCTGATGACTGAAAGCAGGTGTACTTTGTTTTAACCATGACTGTATATAATTATTACTCCCCTCTTCCTTTTTCCTATGGTATATGCACTTTAGCTCCACCATACCTCTCACTGCCCCTACACACACACACACACACACACACACACACACACACACACACACACACACACACACACACACACACGCTAAAACACATGTGCACCAATACATGCACATATCCACAGTAAAAGGAGAGAAGAGGAGTGACCTTGGTCCAGCCTGGGGGGCTTCAGCAGATGGAGAGAGGGGCAGAGGGCTCTGGCACATTAGTCTGGACCTCACACACACACACACACACACACACACACACACACACACACACACACACACATATGGACAAATGCTCAAGCTGGCGGGGTGACTTTGTGTGTGTCTCGGCAGGGCCAGCCTTTGGTTCCAGCACAATAGCTCTATTAAGGAAGGAAATCCATTCAGGAACATCCCAGTTTGGGAATGTCACTGTGCATTGACATGGATATCAATGATGTTACTTACCTTTGCCTTGATTTCCTTAAAAAAAAAAACCCATTAAAATAAGAATAACTGTATAACTGTAAAAAAAAAAAAGAAATACCACAATTTCAACACTGTATGGAAGTGTAAAAGTTTTGATAACAACACACACACACACACACACACACACACACACACACACACACTGTTTATCTTCGGTTTATCTTGTTTCTTTTGAACACTAACATGCGCTCGCATGCAAAAATCTGTTGTTGTTTTCTTGTTTATTCCCGTTAACAGATGTACATCAGAGAGCAAATAAAAGCCGCTATTTCAAATCGTTTTGGTGACAGAAGAAATCATAAAAGGCCATTTGGTCTCGCTAATTTTCAGTATTTATGTGGGACAATTTCTTAGGAGCCTGAGCAAAGGGGGGAAAATGTGCGACTACATATGTCCCTCCAGATTGGGACAGCGCATTAAAAAAACAGCAGCTAACGAGACGAGGAGGAAGGCGATGTGGGGGAGGAGGAGCGAGAGGGAAGGACAGGGTAGGAGGGAACATTTGTGAGGCTACGACTCTTTGGAAGGGAAGTGCTGCCTGCCCACCTGTCTGCAAGGCTGCCAGCTGCACCACACGCACACACACAAATGCGCACATGCATATGGTTGGTGATGCACACACAAAAAAAAAAGTTTTAATAGGCAAGGAAGAGTGCATGAAGACAGTTTTAGCAAGTGTAACAAAGGCTTGATTGATCATATTCTGAAACTTTATATGCTTTGTAATGCACTGGAACAGGTTATTGGATACAGCCTGCTTTAATTGTGATGGTGGGAAGTGGATTGAGTTTGACTTTGGTCATAAGGTCTGTGGTTTTGAGTTTGTCTTTGGTTAACCGTCTATTCAGAGTTTTGAGGGAAGAGGGATCTGGAGCACAAAGGGCTTTTTATGCTTCTGAAGGCGGTCCATAAAAACACACAGAACAAGTTAGTGAGACGCTAAAAAGATACAAGCGTGGTGGTCTGGCCTTGGAGTGGAGGAATTTGGTTCACCAGTAGTCAAAAATGATTCAAATGAAATGTTTTAACTTTTTTCCTCTGGTTCTTGTTTAGACTCCACTTCAGTGAGCTTTCAGTTCCAGCTACAGCGCTGTGCAAAACTTTGGATTCATCCCTCATTTTGAAAACGGGAAACAGGTAGCAGAGATTTATCAAAACACGTGCAAACATACGTGGAAATAAGGTATATAAGACAAAAACACTTTTTGTTCTGTTCTCTGTCAACATGATCCCACACTGCTTCAACAGTGTTGAGGTCTGGGCTCTGGGGAGGCCAGTCCACGACTGATAGTGTTCCTCAGTGTGTTTTTCTACTTCTACATGCATTACACATACATGACCATATGCACATTATGGCATTCAACCCGGTAAGGATGTCTTTGATCATTTGTACCCATGAGTGGCTTTCTGTGGTTCTTAAGCAGCAAACTCAGTGCTGCATGTGATATTTAAAGGCCTAAACTGGCCTGATGAGAGACCTTGTGCTACAATGTCAAACATCAGCTTCCATTATCCTGAGAGGACATTAGCACTCGTGTGTTTTTCATGTTTAAGAGGACTAATTGCGCTCACTGCCTTCAAAGTAAGAGCGGGGCAGCAGAAAGGAAGTCATGCGGTGTGCGTGAAACTTGCAAAGAGCAGAGGTTGAATGTAAATATGGGTGATTATAGAGCCATTTATCTTATTAGAATTAGGGGGAAAACACAAAGGCAGACATACGTACAGTGTTCACACACATTAAGACACCCACACATAGGCATATACGCACACATACGCACACACACACACAGGGACACGAGAGCCAGCGTGGCCGAGTGAGCCAGCAGTGGATCTGTGCAAAGATGTCTTCCAGATGAATAGGTGGTAATGAGCGTGTAGTGGAACTGATTCTCTCCCATCATCCCCTCCACACACACACGCTTTCCTCCTCCTCCTCCATCTCGTCCACATCCTTCTGCCACCCCTCCAGCCCCATCTCTCCCTCCTTTTCTCAGGGCTCAGGTGTGCAACACATGGCACCTCTCCCACTTTTTCTCCCTTGTTTTCTCGCGAACTTGCTGTTATTACCCCTTCTGTTTCCCTCTCCTCAGCAGTTCTGTCCCTCTTTGAACTCTCAGAGCTCTTTTTATGTGACTTCTCACGCTCTGTCTCACTGTCCTTCTTTCTCCTGTCTTCTGCATCTGCACTTTGCTGTACTTACGCAAAAAAAACCCCCTCCAAAACCCCCAAACTTTCCACTTGCGGAGGCTTTGAAAGGCTGTTAACAGTCCACACTGTGCCCGTCATGCATCGAGGCAGACTTAGACTCAAACACCTGCACGTCTGGATCCTGTGAAAACGGCGTGGTCGACCACTCTGTCCGCTCGTGTTCACATAAATGCTGCAAGTTCTTAGAAAAGAAATCTTTTCATGGTGTTTGAGGGACATTTTAACCTTGCTTATTCAAATAGTCCTGTTTCTTTTTTTGTGCCTCGGCATTCACACAAGACCCCGGGAATAATGACGAGACATAAATAATGGCATCCTCAACAATGGAAGCGACTAAAGGAGCAATCAGAGTTTGACTGAAGAGAATAGGTCAGTAGACTGCGACGCATAAAAGGAGGCTGGCGGTTACAGGCTTTTTGGTGTATTCTGAGGCAGATGAAAAATGTGTCAATAGAAAAAAACAATTGGGACTTTTTACAACCATGTAATTTCCTTTAGTTTTCTAAATGTCTTAACATTACCTTGGATCCATATGTTCTGTCTTTCTTTTTCTTCTTCTTCTTCTATTTTTTTGCCATCACAGATTCATACTCAGAAGCGCACACACAGCCTCGTCCGGGGGCAGGTCCTGGGGGACCGAGGCACTTGAAGGAGTGACTGCCTAATGAGGGAGAAAATCTGTTTTACTGTGGGACAGGAGGCGCAGGAGCAATCAAAACAGACTGTATTTACATTACACATGCACTAATTAAAGATGTAATTGACATCAACAAGGAAACCTCAGCGCAACCCATTTAATCATTAGACATTTATTTCTGCTCTGGCTCATTGGCATGAATTAACAATCCCCAGGTTGGCCCGGGGAAATGCACTTTTGAATCAATCCGTGCATGTCGCGTTGCACCACGGCTGTTATTTCTTTTAGTTAGGACTTCACCTTGCTGCCTGTACACTGAAAAAAGTACAAAATGAAGTGTATCCCTCCTAAAATAATCGTCTTAGCCTTGTGTTCCAGCCCTGTAATATCCCCAAACAGTATTTTCTCCAGCACTCCTTTAACTGTTGAACTGAAGGCAGCAAAAAAAAAAAGATGAGCGTGAAGCAGAAGTTATAGAAAGGTTACACTGTAGCAAACATTAAAGAAAGTCAGTCGTCATCAGTTGGGCTAAAGTACTAAAAAGCAGCAGTTCTTCTAGGGGCCACTTGAGGCTGGCTCCAAAAATTGAGTCAATCCCCATTCAAGGTGTACGGATCGATCCAAATATCAATAGTGTCGATACCAGCGCTGGTATCAGTGTCAGATCAATACTAGTGTGATAGGATCAGTACTTTGTTTCTATCCTCTAAGTTCACCATGTAGCCCACTGAATTGTATTATACTGTATAAAATTACTTAGTTTTCATTAATATGTGCTCAGAATTTGTAAATTGATGATGGTTCATCTCATAAATCACGACACACTGCTATCGGTATCGGCAATACCCGTCCTGTCTTTGCAGTATCAGAGAGAATGGATCCCCATAGACTTCAAGGTCAAGATGCTCAACTAAATAGCCAAAATATACAAGTTTACAGCCTGGTACAGCCAACACGTTTGGTTTATGTTCACCTGGTCTCACAGATGTTTTTGAAAATGAACTGATTTTTTGTGTTCATGAACTGAAATGACTGTGTTTGTTTTTGGGTCAATGTTTAAATAATGCATCTCAAGAGGAAACACAGTTCATGTCGGATATACACATTTATTTTAGGTTAAAAACATATGGGAGGTGTCATTTTGACAACCAGCTTTAAAACTTTAAAAGACATAGCAGCCAAGTAACAAGTAGTAATCCTTAAACCTAACGAAGTGAAAAGCTTTCTAATAACATATCTTACAAATGATGTGCAATTGAGCACCACTTATTCCTCCACCAACCCTACAACCTTCAAATGCATCAGTGAACTGATGAAAATCCATGTTTTGGAACATGAGATAATATTGGGGATTCTCTGTTGGGTCACAGGCACATGATAAATGATTAAAAATTAATGTTAAGCAACTCAAATCAGCAGATCATGACTATATCACAACCTACCGGAGGATGTGTTGATTAGTCATTTCAATTTTAAGGCGTCATGGCTGACTGACACATGAGTACAAACACAAGCCAATGTACCCACTTCTAGGCTTCACCTTGTTTATTTGAGCTTGCTTGTAGTGTTGGTGCCTTTTAGAACCTATTTTTAATGCTAATGCCTGATTAAAGCTTGTTTTCACCACTGATGTGTTGCTATTTATTTGTTTTTGCAAAATTTAGAGGTAATAAGAAAAATTTTGAGACAACTCTGCCTGTCAGGAATCTCTGTGAAGGTAATTTTCTTGGTATTCTGGGTCTGGGAAGGCATTAGCTACCAGTGCTACAGCTAAGCTACCAAAGCTACAGCTAAGCTAACAATGTTACAGCTGCCGGTCATGAATAAGCAAACTGCGGAGTACTTCCAGTGTGATTTTACAAATGATGAAATCCTTGTGTTACTAGCTGAACTGCATGGTGTTATTATCAGCACAAGAGCAGTTTTTTTTTAATGTTTACTATACACTGGTAGCTCACTGATGCTACCCCTAGTGGATATTAAGAGCACCTTTCTCTGCGCCATCTATTTTCAGGTAACATAGAAATGAACTCATTCGGGGTGCTTTGTGATTGGCAGTGTTAACTTGAAATTTTGAGACAATAACTCAAAATTTAACCTTATTAACTTGAAATTTCAAGTTATGAATTGTAAAATATTTATTTATTTATTTGGCTTGGTATAAAGAAACATCCAAATAATATTATCTGCTGTGTGATTAATTACAGTATGAGACTATCCAATAAATGTGAACTTGTAGCAGGTATCTGTGTATGCCTCTTACTAAAAAATGCTAGCGTTCGCTAAGAGGTTATAGCTTTTACTTAGAAAAAACTCAAGGCTTCAAAAGGGGGCGTTGAAGACAGTGGCAACTTTCATCTTTTAAACAGAGTATGTGAGCTGCACATGCACAATTACACACTGCTACGCACCACATTATTACATATATGACATGTTAATTCATCTGAACTCATCTTTGTAATGTGTATAACCTTGTAGTTAAACTAACTCTTTTCTCCAATGCAATTATCATCAGGAAGACAATGAAGTTCTGATTTACATTCGAGATCTTGCCTGAATGAAAATACTTGTTCTCTATAGGAAAACATACCAGCTAACTACTTTGTGCTGTTTTCTTTACATTATTACTGTTCCCCATGAACAGGAGCCCACTCAGACAATTAGCACAGGACAAATGCACACACAAAATCACAGAAGCACTCACAGGTGTAGTTATCCTGGGATTATGAGGGAGTGTGTTCTCCGATAAAGAATCTGTGTTTGATTTTAGGATTGGTGCAGGATTTAATGTGTGATCGGCATGACTGGCCTTGGGGAAAGAGCGACAGAAAGAGAGGGAGACAGACATCTGAGACTACATAGATTAATTCAGAAAACACCGATTTACAAATAAGAAAAGTCATCATGACTCAGTTCTCGGAAAATAGAAAGACTGAGCTTGCTTAAAAAAAAAAATCAAATCAGGGTTTGCGTTTTCTCCCATTTGTTTACCGCACCAGAAGAAGTGGGATGTAGGAGAAAAGAGTGATTAATCACAGGATGGAGGGATATTTTGTCAGAGT
Organism: Aulonocara sp. 'chitande type north' Nkhata Bay; assembly: GCF_057382095.1. NCBI lineage: Eukaryota > Metazoa > Chordata > Actinopteri > Cichliformes > Cichlidae > Aulonocara > Aulonocara sp. 'chitande type north' Nkhata Bay. The sequence continues at coordinate 29,907,621 of NC_141365.1, forward strand.
GTGTCTGTGGGTTGATAAAGGAGGGGTGGGTGAGGGTGGGGAGGACTGTGTTTGGGTTTGGGATCAGAGTGGAGACCGATGTGTGAACAGCACTCTATAAAGCACACAGATTATCAGGTCAACACACACAGAGACATACTTACTGAACTGAACAAAAGAGGACCCACTGAACTCTTTCTCTCACACACACACACATGCAAACACACACACCGAAAGAGATGCCATCGGATAAGCGCTCTCAGGCAGGACAAATAAAATACACTCCAGGAGAGCCTCAGGAGAACTGGGCTGAAAGACAAGAGAAGTGATAAATAACTATATTTTTAGTCACTCAAGAAAAATTGGCTAAAAACAACAGCAAGGAGTAGCTTTCGTTGATCATTTTCACCAAGAGAAATAATGAACAGCAGCCTATATGCCCTCTGGATTGTCTCTTGAAGGGTTGCACCGACAAACAGAAAAAAAATAATAATATTAATTTTAAAAAAACATATATGTCTGTTACCCTTTTTCTTAAAAACAAGCCGTTTTTCAAAGCCTTTTTAAAGAACCCTAAAACTGTACCCTACAAAGGAGACCAATGCCAGGTGCAGCACACCGGCAGAGAGCTAAACATGTCCCCACCTACTGGCCAAATGTGGCAACTGCAACACGCTCAAACCAATTCAACAGGCACTGATATGAACCAAAAGAGGGGGGAAATAGCATCAGGGGACACAGGTGATTAAGATAATGGTTCATTTGTGGTGTAAAATGCAGTGTGTCTGTAAATAAGTAGTTCATGCGTAAGAGTAGTCAAAACAACAAGGCTTCATATCAACAAAAGGCCCTTGTCGCTTTAATTTTGCTTGTTATGAAAACAAGCGAATCTGAGTCAATTTAATATGAGCTTGGTCTGAAATCTACAAATTTAAAAAACGGCGCATTCACACATTACAAATGAGAAATAATGAAGTGTCATTCTGTGACAGATTCCTGCACTCGTTCAGGCTTTTAATGTTTTCTAAATTTGTAATATTACCAGGAACTCTTTGATCAATTCAAGTGTTGGTGACCTAACACTGCAAAAATGCTGCTCCTGTTATAGAGGCGCTGATGATTTTCTATGGCAAAATAAGCAAATAATAAAAAAAATGTAAAAATGGGTACATGTGATAATACAGCAAGATTATGACAGGCTTTCTGACTGATTTCAACATCTATGCCTCTTAAAAAAACATTAATAAAAAACATTCTTTTTTGCAGAAATTTTTACATTTGACAACATTTGAAATTTCATCAAATTGATTTATGGTAATATTTACTTTTTTACAATTTTATTCAGGCTTGCATTGTTTCTCATGTAAGTTCACTTCTTATTAAGCTTCTCCACATTTTTTAATCAGCTGTTAAATAGTGAATATAATCAGAACATCATTATAGCAGATCATTGCATTACATCTGCATAAATGAGGGTCCTTCGTGTAGTACATTGATTCTGCAGCCGTGTGTGTGTGTGACATTCCTATGTTTTCTCTAAGTGTAACACTTTGCCGTGTCTTGCAAGTTTGCACGTGGTTTCAAATGATTTCTCTGAAATGTTGTGGCAGTGAAAATAAAATATGGTCACTCCTGATCTGGTTTTAAATTTACAGAAAACTAATTCCTGTGTGTGTGTGTGTGTGTGTGTTTTGTGTTATGGAGACAGATGGATGTGATGCTGGCACAGAATCAGAGAGAACATCAACAAAGAGCTCTGAACACACACATGCGCAAATGCACACAAACACGCGCTACACTCCATTGTGCTTACTTGTACTACTGCCCAGTTAGGCGCTCATATTGTGAACTGTAGCAGAGCTTCAGTGTGTGTGTGTGTGTGTGTGTGTGTGTGTGTGTGTGTGTGTGTGTGTGTGTGTGTGTGTGTGCGTCTCAGGCCTTTTTGCAATCCTGCCATATCAAACCTGCAGCTCTGTGATGACAAGGAGCCACAGAGAGGCTCCCCCCTGTGAAACACACACACACACACACACACGCATCACTGTGAAACAGCCGATAATGCTGTGTGGATTTGTATTTGTGTGTTAAAAATTACCCAACAATCCAAACAGGTTTTCCCATTGCCTCTTTCAGCCTCAACGGAGGACAGAAGCAACAGCTGCAATTAGCCCTTTGTGGCTAAAACCAGCCTGATTAGACATCTCGTTAGGCATCGTTAAGGCTTTTACTAACAGGGCGCATAGATAATGAGCCTGCCCACTGAACAACCAAGATACTAATCATAGGATAAAACGCCTACGCATTTAATTGGAGGCAAGAGCACAGAAGAAGAGAAAGGAGACACTTTATAGAGAGAAATAGGCAGGAGGATATTAAGTGTTTAAAAAAACCGACTGAGTGGAGGAGACAGTGAAAGGGAGGAGAATAAAAGATGGGAGATTGTTAGCTATCCCTAAACTTTGATCACATCATCTTTTTTACGCCTCCAATTTTAGTGAATTTATTACTTTCATTTCCAGTGAAAGTACTAATTATTGCTTTAAAAATGTGATAAGAATCCTGCTAATGTGTGTTCTCACCAGCTTACAGTGTTTAAAATTAGAGTAAGTAAAAATGAAAGTGAGGATAAATAATAAAATAGTTTTAATAACAAAGAAAAGAAAAATGGAAGAAGGTGGAGGTAATAAATACACTCATAAATACTCTCAGCTCGTAGATTTAAGCAATGAAATAAGAGAAGCTACATAAGCAAACTCATCAGTAGTGCTAGTACCTGCTAATTCAGGTATCAATCCAGTGCCACATAAATACAGGGCTTGTATTGCCCATGATAATACCAATACATTTTAATGACCACTAAATCAGTGTGATATTAATAATACTAAACACTTAAGAAAACACACCTTTCAGCTTTTAATGTATTTTTAAATGTGCATGTCTCTAAAGCACTCTGGCTCAACTTCTGCGCTATAGGCTAAAAAATAGTGAACTTAGAGAATAGAAACAGATTCTATTGCACGAGTATCGATCCAGTACTAATACCAGCGTTGGCATCAATACTGTTGATATTTGGATTTATCCGCCCACCCTTACCACAGTTATAACAGTGAGTTAATTATTGAGGTCTCCTGAGTAAATAGGTGCCATGCAGTAAATTATCAGTGACAGGGTTTTTCATCACACAATCATCTTCCTTTCTTCATCTTTGCAGTTTTTCTCCCCCCAAAAAATGCATTCCTTTTTTTTTTTAAATCAGCGGTGGTGATGGCCCAGCAGGAAAATAGTTGTTTTCCCTGGCTAATACACTGTAATCTCCAGTTAACACATAGGTCACATTGGTGCTGATGCAGGGTCAACTCCCTCCCTACTCTGACGCCCAGGGGCATTCTGTGAAAGTCTCCTAGTTTATCACATCGCCGGGTAAAAATTTTATGTTTCACAGTCCTTGCTGCTCTGTGGCCACTGAAACAACCAGTCCAAATGAACACCGCTGCGGTTAAGAGAGAATCTGTTCTCAGGGCGCCACTTCAGCTTGCAGCGGCATACGGACAGATGCAAATGGACTTAATAGTTGCAGTGAGTATTAATTCGGCACATGCTCTGACCTCCGTCACCCTCACCTTGTGCTATTATAACGAGGCCTGCCACATGACAGACACACAGCGCAGAAAGGCACAATCACACGCGTTCCGCTAACACAAAAGCATTAGCATATTTTTCAGATTAAAAACAATGTGAACTTCTAAGCACAGAACAGACATATGCAAATGACTGCAGCAATTTACCAAAACAAAGCTGGCACTAATGTCACGTGAAGCAAAGGGAACGGGGAGGTGACATGGCTAACGGACACGTTAACCAAAGGTTCTGTACGAGTGTGTGTGTGTGCACCTGTGCGTGAACTCACTGGGTATGGACTGAAATTGAGGCTAAGGTGACTACACAACAAACTCAGTCATACAATAAATATGTATTTATATGTTTTAGTTGTATGTCAGGTTCCCCACCTTTTTCATCTGGCAGATCAGATGAAAAAGATCACTCAACTCAGAAGCCAGCACACTTCTTTATCTTTATTTAAAATGCCTTTAAACTGGATCTGGACTATTTCAGTTTTATGTTCATCTACTGACTTTTTAGAAGATTGAATGTTATAAAACTTCCAAACCAATCAGCTACAAGGTGTATTATGACCATTTGGACTTAAAAATAAAAAAATATATATGTAAAGGAACATGAACAAAAAGGCTAAGTTACAAGACTGTCTACTTAATTACTTTTGACAGTGAAGAAACTGCTCGTTGCAAATTTTATAATCCACAATGAATGACTTCCAAAGTTCTCAAATTCAATATATTTCATTAGTTCATAGTATTGATATGGTTAAAAGTTAAGTTAATATTTTCCATTGTAACAGATAGGATTGTGGGTAGGGTAGTTGTTCTTTATGACATTTCAAATAAAATGCATTTTTGTTTAAATAAAATCCCTATGCAGAATATGAATGTTATTTTTGCCTCCAAAATTTCTCTATTTAAAAAATTCTCCTTTTAGCCAATACAGTTTACTAGCTGTTCACAAAATTTCAGTTGTTTGTATTTTATATTTAGCCTATACTCTTTTAGATGCTAACTAGTGCTAGCTAACGGTATAGAATAACAAGCCATGCTTTTAGATGGAAATTTCAAATTTTTTATTTACTTATTATTAAAAATATATATTTTCGATTTTTCACCCATTATATTTAGCTAATAATTCTGACTGTTTAGACACAAATTTAGCACACAGTTTATCCACAAAACTGGATAACAATCTGAATTGTTAGCTATATTTTAAGCTAGCTATTACGGCCCCTTATTCTCTTTTTGGCTCTCAATTAGCATTACTTATTACTGAATTTTTCAGTTTAGTAATAAATAACTTTACGTGTTATCCTTTTCAATTTATTTTTGTTTTGTTTATGTGTCCTTTAGTGAGCGACTCAGCCAAAAAGAAAAGATGAATAAAAAAACATTAGATGTAATCATTTTAAAATATACAGTGACCGTGAAAAGATTATTGAGATGAGAGGGAAAGAAAGCTGCAGAAAAACTGAAACAATCAACTGAAAGACACATGGAGAAACTATAGCTGACTTGGCAAGGAAGGTGAGAACACTGGGAAAGGCTAAACATGAAAAACTGGGAGCTAGAAGGTCAGCCAGAAGCTCAAATGGAAGACATTTACAGCTCCAACAAGACCGTATGCACACACATGCACACACACAAAATAAATACATCTGAGCCAATGTCTTTGCTGGAATAATTGCACAAGCGAACACATCTGGTGCACTTTGAGATCGAGTTCTGGCTCGACGTAGCGATGGTAATGACAGTGTGTGTTTGTGTAAAGGGGTTCATTTGTCCACTCCAAATGCCACCGCGGTGCTTCACAGGGTTTAGCTCCTCTCATTGTGGCTCACAGGAGAATGAAAAATGACCTCATGAAAAAAAGCTTTTCATCTGAATTGAAACAGTCGCATTTGCAACATAATTTTACTGTTTATAACTGATGCATGCAAAAGCAAAGCAATGCTGTGTGTGTCCATACATGAGGTTTTCCTATCTTCCTTTAGATCTTGCAGCTCAGTACAAGCTCTTTTCTTTGCGTGATTATTCACTTACCATGAATTAAGGGCAATAAACTCCAAAATGTGTGCCATAATTTAAGGTTTGCTCAGTCATAATTTGTTTTTAAGCTCCACCTGATATTTACAATTACATTGCACTCTAGTTTATAAGAAAATAAGACATTGAAAGACATTTTAAAAATCTTGTTTTCTGTTAAAATTTGCACAACTTTGGCTGTAGAGGCTGATAAAAAGAACATAGATGACAGTTCCTGAACATGTACTAAGTAAAGCAGTCCAAGCAAGTGTACTTTACATGCAGCTGTTTGACGATGTGTAACAATAGGTAACACATTAGAGAAGAACTCATTTAAAAAAGTCATAAAACACTGTCAAAATCATCACTTTGCTCTAAAGTGTTGTCTCTGTGCAGTGACCTTAACATCTGAAAACAGTAATGATATGCAGAAAGAAGCTGGAGTGGCCACTAAAATATGTCCAGTTGTCATGGTGACAGAGGCACTCAAACGCACCTCACACCGAAGGGAAGGTCATTGTAAACACAGTAGAGTCAAATTGGCAGACATGTCACAACTCTCTCTCTGTCACTATCCCTCGTGGCTGTGAGACAAAAGAGGTCTCTGCTAGTCAGAAAGTTAGGAGGGAATGGTTGAATAGAAAAACGAAGCCCAAATATGCGATCATAGCGGCGAGATGATGAACATGACATGCAGCTCTCAAGGGTTTAAAGTTGGCCTCCAGTTCTGACCCAGACTGTTCTGATGAATGTGGTTCTGTAATTTTTTTTTAATTAATACGTGGAAAGCAAAAACAATTTTTTAGATCTCTGTTTTGTCTTTTGTGTGAATTAACAAAATAGCTCTAAGTCCTTCAGTGAGAACGGTGTTTAATCGCAAGGGTCAACACCTGTAAGGTAACTAAGGCAATAATGTTATAAACCAGATTATATCAGCTTGATGATATATGTGCATGGGAATGTTCTTTCCCTGAGCATAAAATGAGGACAAATAGTACATAATAGTACATGCCAGGTCTCTCTTGGAAATGAGATTTTTAATCTCAATGAGATTTTTTACCTGGATAAATAAAGGACTAAAAAAAAATAAGACGAAACTCTTAGGCAGCTTTCTTGTCATTTCTTTAGATAGTCTTTCTCCAGGTTTCTTGACGGACATTCAAAGCTCTTCTTTGGATGTTTCCACCTTTTGTTCTGTTCTCTGTTAACATGATCCCACACTGCTTCAATAATGTTTAGGTCCGGGCTCTGGGGAGGCCAATACATGACTGATAGTGCTCCACTGTGTGGTTTTCTATCCAGGTATGATTTTACTGCAAGTGACAGTTGGTTTGGAATTATTGTTAGTATATCCGATTTATTCTAAATCAACAGGCTTGTGTTTACTTCCTGCAATCTGCATATTATCTGTATATAGCCACGCCCCATTTCTCTATATGAGGAAACACGTTTACATGGAGGTGAATTATATGATGATGTAAAAGACCTCTAACACAAAAACAAGGAGAAAGTCTGACTGGAGAAACTTAAATAACACTGTTTGACGTCTGAGGAGGAGGCTAGAACAAGTGAAGGAGGGTGGAGGGTTTACAAAGTGTTTCTGTGATGTTTAAAAAATGAATCAATAAAAAGAAACACTCAGGCAAGAGCAGCCAATGCCCAGAGAAAAACCTTGATAAACCTTCAGAAAGCCTTGAGAATTATTGCTTAAGACTACTTTAATAAATGTCTGGCTGCTTGGAAGCAAAATGATTGGTGACTCAAGATGTTCTGCAGTACTGTATGTCATGTTTGATGACTGAAATGCCAGCAATGAACGATCAAGTTCAATGTTATTTCATTTCAGTGTCAAGGTCAAAGGATAATTTTAATAAATCATAATCAAGATAGTGACCAGACTATATACGTATTTGTAATCTCACAAGTTTATTTGAAAACACTTATTAAACAGGCATTTTTTAGATTTACTATAAGCTATTATGCATGTAAATAAGGATATTGGTTGTTTAGCACGGATGCTAAATGCTACACGCTGCTGATGTGACTGTGGCAACTGGCCTTAAGCCAGTAAGTAGAGCGCTGCATGGCTGCGAAGGCCCCCGTCTCCTCTGTAAAGGCCTGCGAGGCATCTTAAAGTGCAGTCATTAAGCAGCCACTTGTGTAGGTGTTCTTGCAAGAAATATTGTCAGGCAGATACCTGCTGTCTAATTAGCAAGACAGCACACACTTGCTCAAGGGGAAGAAACGGCAAGCTCAGTCAGTGGCTGTGCAATGTAGTGAGTGGGTCCGCTGCTCAGTGTGTGTGTGTGTGTGTGTGTGTGTGTGTGTGTGTGTGTGTATGTGTGCTAATAATGACCTGAGGCTCAACCTGCTGTTGAGAACAGTAACTTGTGACTCAATGCCTTTGTTCACCCCGTAACATCTGGCTCTGACCGAAGGCTGTGGCTGTGTGTGTGCTCGTGTTTGAAATGCATTCAAGCCGAATGGTCCATTGCTCAAAGAGTGTGTGTGTGTGTGTGTGTGTGTGTGTGTGTGTGTGTGTGTGTGTGTGTGTGTGTGTGTGTGTGTGTGTGTGTGTGTGTGTGTGTTTGCGGGGGTACTGAGGCGAGCACAGCAAGGACTAAGGCGCGAGGAGTTGATCATCATCGTGGAAACCTCTGAGGGAAAAAGGCCTGGAAGCCCCTTCTGTCAGCTGGGCTCTGCGATGCTTCCCCTCGACTGCCTTCACACACACACACACTCACACACACATGCATACACATTCACACACACACCCGAGGTCCCTCCGGAGCAGCAGATTAAGGACTGAGTGAGTGTGAGCAGAACAATACCCCAGTGTGTGTTTGTGGAGCCGTGGCTAATTGTGTTCATTTGCTGCTCAAGTTGAGACGACGAGGACACTGGAGGGGTGTGTGTGTGTGTGTGTGTGTGTGTGTGTGTGTGTGTGTGTGTGTGTGTGTGTGTGTGTGTTTACATGTGTGAAAACAGAGACAGAAAAAAACAAGAATAGGAACAAGAAAGAGTGACAGGGGGAGCCAGGACAGATGAGCAAATGTGCAAGTGTGTGTGTGTGTTTGTTTGCAAGGGGATGAGAAGTGCAATGTGAGGCCATGCAGGTAATTCTCATTATGATGCGGAGGTGTTCATTTGTGAGGCGAGTGTGTGACGATACGTGTGAGGTGAGCTGAGTATTTAAGAGTGCGCTCTTTTCCCTTCATACATCTGCCTGGCCTTGCGCACATTACACACTAAGATGCACTCGCTTAGGTCCTTAGGAACGCACACATTTATAAACACATGCTATCCGGCATTTTGCATGACTTCACAGCTCATGCTTGCACACCACTTAGAGGAATTAAACCCCTATTTGCCTTAATCTTTGAACAACGCACAACCGTGCCAGCAAACAGAAAAGTTACTTTCTGCTGCTGAAGCTCACTGAGAGGCCCTCTGTCTGTGAGGCCAGTCATAAAAATATTGATTCTTTATGTATCTACGTGGACGTGCTTGATGGAAAGCTTGATTTGACGATGGCAAAGTGCCTTTGCTTGCCTTCCATTTCATTCCCGTGTATTGTGCCTTGGTGAGAATAGGCATGCAATCCAAGCAACACCTGCTCTCTTCATGTTTGTGAGCATTTTATCAAATATCCTTGGATTCCCTGAACATTTAGCTTAAGAAAAAAAAACTATTAAATTATTCTTCTATTGATGCTGGTTACAGTGCCATAGAAAAAGGTGTTATGAATGGGCCATTAGTGTGACTCAGAGTATATATCACAATGACATAGGCAGTGTGTGTGTGTGTGTGTGTGTGTGTGTGTGTGTGTGTGTGTGTGTGTGTGTGTGTGTGTGTGTGTGTGTGTGTGTGTGAGAGAGACAGAGAGAGAAAGCGAGAGGAAAAATCAGCACCATGGACAGATCCAGGTGGTTTCATATTGGAAAGCTACTGCATTTCTTCAAAGATAGACCTGGGCCTTCATTTTCTCCTGTTACCATAAACCATTAAAAGCAATGGGCTTTTATTTGAAGTAGGCTAGCATTAGAAGCAATTTATGGTAGATCCTGCTGGCACTAGTAAACTTCGTGCATTGTGCTTTTAACAATGTGGTGATTGTCGACACGTTCTTGTGTCCTATCTGCACTCGCAACACTCTGATAAAGATATTCTTGATCTCAAAAGTTCACATCTTGGTTAAATAAAACATTTTAAAAAGAAAAAGTTAGCATGTGTTTTTGCCAGCTAGTACCAATGAAGGTACTGCACATGGGTCACAGTAAAAAACACAAATTCAGTTTGAAATTACAGTTATAGATTTTTATATGTTAGTGAATTACACATGGTAATATAAGGTGGATATTAAACATTACTCTGACCTATATTTACTGCTGTTGTATTTAAGTTTGGGAATGGCTGGCAAAGCCCAGAAGTTTGGTATAAATCCAGACACCCTCTGCACTCGTGGTGTCACAGCACCAAAAATACAATATGTTATTGTATTTTTGCACACCTCTGTTGCTTGTGAAGCTCGCACACAAGAATTTCACTCGCATGTACTGTACCAGTGTACCTGCACATGTGATGTGACAATAAAAGTGATTTGATTGATTTGATTTAAGAAAGCTGACATTTTTGAGCTGTGCTAATGGAAATTTGACATTCCCTGGCAACACAACATATTCTCCATATTCTGGTACAGATCATTCAATAGACTGGTGACTTTTTAATTGAAAAAACATGATTAAACTCACAGTATTTAAATACTGCCACTCAGTCTAAACACTAACAGAAGATGATACTTTCCTTTGCAGATGAGACTTGAACTCGGGTAGAAATCCTGTTAATACACAAGGTGTTGTATTCAGGTTTCCATCACTTGTTGTTTAGTTAAATATAGCACTGTGCAAAGTCTTCTGTGGATCTTGGCTACCTGTTGTTCTGTTATCTGTCAAGAGAAGATGGATAATGTTGAGGTCCAGGCTCCCCTACATCACATAAACATGAGATTAAGGAATTGTTTTTCCAAAGCACCCTTTTAAAAAAACAAAAAAAACAAAAAACCTTTAAGAACCAATTATTTTTGATTCAATCTCAAACTAAAACACGTTTCCCATGTTACAGGTCAGGTTTGAAATTTGAGGCAGTGACCAGAAACACAATTGTTTTACCTTTTTCATGAGGGAATGCAGCGTAGCTGTTTGTCTTTAAAAACAGAACAATAGAGGCCAATTGTTGGTACAGTAGTCCCAGTGAGACAAAATATGAAACAGAGGCAAATCAATGGCAAATAATGTCATCTTAGAAGGTCATACCTGGACCTTTTGACTTTGTCGATACAAACACACACTTGTGAACACACACCGTAATTACAGTAACATAGTAAAACGCACACAAGCCATCTGACATCTGTATAACATTTCTAATGATAAAATGACACACAAACTGCAATAATAAACTTACACACACCTGCACTTTGTCTCTCTGTGCCTCCCTAACATGTAAACTCTGCAGGCTACTAAGCGGTATTAAACCTCCCTGCCTGGCCACGCTGTGGTTTCCCCGACGCTAAGTGTCCCTCTCTCCTCCCTGCCCGGGGTGAGCAAAGGAGAAAATAAACAACTAAAGAGACAAACAGCAAGAGCCACTTAGAGCCAGTTAAAGCCAAGGCTCCTTCCCACAGCGAAGCACTTCCCTAGGGCTACTGATGTCTGCCTGCCACGGTGGGAGACATCCGGATAAAGAGACAGAGAGAGAAAGAGAGTCTGAGAGGGAAGCGGAATGAGAGAGGAACACAGAGAAAGGTTAAGAAGAAAAGCTTCAAATGGAGAGGAGAGAAGAAGATGGGAAGAAAGAGAGCAGGAAGGATAGGACTTAAAGAGAGAATCTCTCACTTTTGTTCTCCTCTGAAGCACACTGAGCCTCCCATAAGGCGAGGCGAGTCGCCCTCATGAGTAGTGGCAGTAACCTGTGGAGAGGAGACACTGATCTGAACAGAGCCTCGCTGATGAGCTAAGACACACATCTCTCCCCGCTGTGGGTAGTGGGCACAAACTTTCTGCTTTACACTCACTGTGAAGGACTAGATTTATTTTTTTAATTACCACATAAATCCTTCAATTTTTTTCTTCAGCTAAGAATGTCATTCTTTTCAAATCCCATGTAATGGGTTGAAGTTTTTAAGCGTTGAAGTACTTTTTTTTTCTCCAAAATTTGATTATAAAGTTTACATTTTTTATCAGCATAGAAAAATGGTACTGGTTAATATTTATTTAGCGACGACAAGTTAACATGCTTTTCTTTTTGTTGACTGGCTTTACAGTTCTGCTGTGCCTTATTGCTTATAGCTGGCATAAAGGTGCTAAATCCAACTATTTTACCATCACCTATTTTAAAAACATTAAAGTGGACATGAAACACTGCATGTATGAAGGTTAATTTACACCATGGCGCACTGCTCTAAAACAGTCTGTGAAGCTGGATTTATGAAATAAGTGCTTAAAGCTAAAGTTTTTAGAATATGTTTAGCGCTATCTTGTGCCAGTATAGAGCATAAAAGTGTGATGTCACCGAGTTGGTTGGCTGGGCACAGTTAATAAACTTACATTAGTTTATGTTAGCTAACCAGTGACAAAACCAATAGCTCAGTGGACAACGTGAGTTATTCTTAGTTCCCTTGTTTTCTGTTATCAGCTCTGTCACTAGTTTGCTAACATAAATAAATAACTAAAGTAACTCTCTAGCCGCAACCAATCAACCAACCGACCAACCAATCCAGTGACATAACCTTTTGAACTGGTATGAGATGATGCTAAACATGTTCCAAAAACATAACCACATATTTCTTAAATCCAACTTCACAGACAGCTGTTAAATCTCTGTCTGTTTTTGAGAGCAGGGCTCCATTCCCTAAAATAGCCTTTATCCATGTAGTGTTTCATGTCCACTTTAATATGTGTTGGTGTAAAAGTCTGAATTTTAAGGATTTTTGGAAATAATCAAAGGGTCCATTGTCCTCATCTAACGTTAAGTGAAACATTTTATTCTACTAAGGGTTCCCATTTTAAGGGTTATCAACAGAGATGGGCAGTAATCCGATTACTTTTTTCAAGTAACGAGTAAAGTAAGGGATTACTATTGCAAAAACGGTAATTAGATTACCGTTACTTTCCGTAGGAACGCTGCGTTACTGCGTTACTAAAACCGTGATTTTTTTTGCAAGAATGTCTCATGACAGTGACGTAAGCAAGTGCGACGTTCGTGACACAGCTGTGTGCAGATCAACAATGGATCATATATTGAGTGCAGGAGACAGTATGAGCGTGCAGTGTTTAAAGCGTGGAAGTACTGACCTTACTTTAAGTTTGATTCCATAAAAAGTGACAAAAAAATTAGCGTCCGTTGTGCGTGGGAAGAAAACTTCTTGTTACAGCGAAAAAAAACAACCCTAAACTTCCAAGCAAATAAGTAATCAGTCAAGTAACGGGATTACTTTTTTGGGGAAGTAATCAGTAATTAGTTACTGATTACTCATACTCTCTAAGTAATCAGTAATTAGTTACTATTACTTTTTTTTAAGTAACTTGACCAACACTGGTTATCAATATATATAGCAAATTATTTAAGGACCTATTGTCACGATTATCGTTATTGTCACTCACAGCATTCTGACATTTCATCAGGACATGATGGCGTCACGTTTTAAAGCTCCTTAGCTTTAAAGTGTTTCAAGCTTAGAACACGATAAGTGCTTGGCCACCTACACATTACTGCTAAACTGACTTGTTGCCACAGTGGCATCCACAGTGAAATTCACAAATGTTTTTAAAGACAGATTGCATGGCTAGGTGCTTGATCTTACACACGTGCCTTTAACGCTGTGTGTATGACTCGCTGACATTAATAATTTGTAGCGAACAACCTGTGTTATTTATGTTTTTTGAACATAATTTTTAATGAAATATATCACTTTCTATTTCTCTTTTATTTTGATTAGAATGAAGATTTAAGACTGGATGGGCCCCATTGAAATTTTTGTTTTTTAAGTGGGCTGTAGCACTCTTTGAAAGGGCGGAGAAGCTTGTACCAGTCTTTTTGTGTGTTTGCCTGCAAACTCCAACTACATGATCAGGAGGTGAGCAGTCAAAGTTGTCACACAGTTATATCTTAAGCCCCTGAAGGCTCTTATCCATATCTGATATTATATTGCTTAGCAAGTACCTACCAATGGGCTAAAGCATTGACTACAGATATATGCTCACAAAAGTTTGTATGTAGATTGTATAGAGAAATGCCGTGCATCCAGAGGTGATATTCTAAGTTTCGTGTGTAAAACTTTGTATTCAGTCATGCATGTTAAAATTTACCACAGGTTTCTACGCCTGTCACCACAAAAAGTATAACTTTTAGAAATCCATTGATTCTTTCTGATACAGTCTGTATTCTGTTACCAGCAACCACGTAGCAACAGACTAAAAATGATTATTAGCATTTATGAACCTTGAACACCCAAAAAAAGCCTTGTATCATCATACTAGTCTTTAAAATGTAACGTGTATGGGTTGTGACCAACGTCCATATGAGCCAAGGATTGAGGTTGTGTTGCATTTGTAGTGGGTGAGATAATTTGTACTTAATTATATGTAGGGGTTTAACTAAACCAATTCTAGGAATAAGATGCTGTTCAGTATGTTTAACTTCGGACATTTCAAAATACCATGAAAAAAGAAACCTTGTCATTTAGTGTTCACATTTCCAGGCAATTGGATTCTTTGATTTTAAAAGCTCTTCCACAGATACTTTTTAATATTAACTTTCTAGTTAATTAGTCAGATCATTTTCCCATCTTTCCCTCTTCTCTGTCGCTTCCCATTCTTCTTCTGTTGTCTTTCTCTGGTTTCATGCTTTTTCCATTATCTGCTCTCTGCACTCAGCCTTGTTTTCACCATTCCCTCCTTCCCTCTCCCTTCCCTTTTGTGTCCCCCTGACTGTGAACCCAAAGGTCACCTCTCCCCTGAGGCCCTGTTTACCTGAGCCACTTCCCTCTTTTTGACATTCAACTACTTAGAGACAGAAGGAGAAAAGGGAAGAACAAATTTAGCAATTCATTGCTCAGAGGTCGGTCGCTCTCCAAAACCTTAACAGGTATTGAAATAAAATGTCAGTTTTCTGCCAAAAGCTTTAATCACCAAAAAATAAAAAATAAAAAATCTAAAATAATGGCTCAGCATGGCCACATCTTCCTTTTCCAGGCATTTTGCCCCAATGTTCAACATTCATACAATGGAAATCCATCATCTTTAACATTAGACAGAAGCAAGAAAAGGTAATTCTCTGGTCAAAAAAAAGTCTCGAGCTCACGTAAGAAATGATGAATTTAACATTTTTCCTTTCAGGCAGTAGAAATGTTGATTCAAAAGTGATATTAGCTGGAAATCTAACAAAAGGTCATACTGTAATGCCTCAGGGATGTTTTCAAGGAAAACATTTACATGAAGCTAAGTGAAGCTCCGTCCGCCTATAAGCAATTAGGAGACACTTTTCACTTTTGAAGAGTTTCTAAATTTTAAGGGTGTGTTATGAAAAAAAGAGAAAAGCTGGAGTGGCTACTTGAAAAATAAATCAACCTTGGATAAAAACATACAGCAATACCTCCTGGGATGACATGTATGTGCGCATTATGCACGAGTAGCTTTGTCCATCGCTCAGGCCCGACAAGTCGTCCTGCTTTGTTTAACCCTTTAAGACCTAACATAGAACCAAGTCCGCCAGAGCTTATACTATGTTTTTACATGCTGTAGTGCTGTAGTTTTTGGGAGCATTTCAAGTTGCTATACATCAATACAACCATTAACCATTATAGCCCAAATTTTAATAATATGTGCATAGTAATTACATACATTGCAAAAAAGTGCAATAAACTACAAAAAAATGTAAAATCATTTTTGTTTTTTTTAACATATATTTCTAGTTAGAGAAATTTAAGAGGCTTATCCCTCAAAACTGTAAATACAAAAAATTTTCACAAAATAGTTTCCCGCCACAGGAAATTTATTTTGAGTGTCTTCATAGTTTCATTTTTGAAATACACCAATTTTTATATACTGCAGGAAAAACGAAAATAAATATTATAATGCAAATTTGCAAAAAAAACAGCACATGCATCAAAATAAACAGTTTCCAGCAGTGCAATATGAGTCCTAAGCATCCCAGAAACGACACTGAAAGTCATAAAGTCAAAAATAACTTTAAAAAACACCATAAGGCTCATAAGGCCCTGATGGTAAAAAACTACATTTCCGCAAAATGACGTCACTTCCGGTTTCGGGCAGGACATGGAGGACACGCGATAGTTCACGCTGATGGTCGTAGGAAGTGTTACAAACAGCTGATCGGATCGGCAAAGCGTGTTTCTGGAAAATTATGTTTTTGTTGCTGCAAGTGCTTTTTATGCAGTTTTTGCAAAGATATATGTGGAAGGAAACCGTGACCGAGGACAAGCTGATGGCATAAGATGTAAGTACAACTCCTCCGGTTTTATATGCAAAAAAAATTATTGCGCTAGCTTACGTGGTTGCAGTGCTACCGGGATTTAAAAATAGTTAGGCAAAACAGAGCGTCCCTGCTCCGATTGGCTTTAAAGGGTTAAGAAGTGCTTTTAAAAATGTGTGATTTGGAAATGTAAATAACTTCATAATCTTTCTTTATGCATTAATGCACAGAGAGTATAAGAATACTTGTCTATGAAGTATGTAACCTGGATATTTTCAGATAACTGCAATCACTCGTGCTACTGTTCCTCTCTAATCATCTCCACAGCGTCTGTAACCTTCCAGAACATGCGACGCCAGCATGCGTGTCTTTGCTGTCACTTACACAGCTAACAGTGTGTGTTTATGTTGAGGGTTATGCATGCTGATGGTGACCCAGACCCCCACAGAGCCTCCCACCCTTCAGACCCTCCCCCTCCCAGGGCGAGGGCAGCAGGATGGGGTCAAACAGACAAATCTATCCCTCCTGCTCCATGGAGGCCTGCCCAGGGCCATTAGTATCCATTACCAGGAGGCACGGACACGCCACAGCCTGTGGTGCTTGTTCTCCAGCGCACACACATACTCGCACACGCATACTGTCAGCTAGCATGCAGCATATAAACAAGCATAATTACACAATAAAAGCATGAAACTCATGCATTCGCACAAGTATACAATTAGGCACTCAGATATGAATGAGCATGAAAGCGCCAAGAAATCCACACACGGGCAAACACACCTGACAGTGAAGCAGGCGTCCAGCAGCTTGCCACAGAGGTCCTAACTTCAAACAGACATTCTCAGAGGGGATGACCTTCTGGGAGTCTGTGGGGTGTGTTCATGTGTGTGTCTGTGAGTGTGAGAGGCTGATGAAGAAATTTAGAGCTGAACCGGCCACAAACAGTATGCACATAACTATCTGCCAAAAAGATGCAAGCTAAATGATTATAAATGGGCTGGAAGTTTTTAATGTTTGCTTAATAGAAGCATGAAAATGTGAACGAAGCATGAAAGAAGAATCAAATATTAGAAAAGTGGGAAGAAAGAAGTTTAGAAAGAGCCAGAGGAAAGATTACTGAGTCGTCACTGCATCCTTGGTTGCCCTCCGTTCACCGGCTTTTCCAACTAGTGTGTCGGTGTCTGTCGTGTCAGCTGTGGCTGCCTAACAAGCTTTATCCTCAACAGCCTATTATCTAGAGCATGGCAACTGGCCCATACCTGCAAGGTGTGTGTGTGTGTGTGTGTGTGTGTGTGAGAGAGAGAGATTCAGAGCGTTGCAGCTGTGTCATACCTGCAAGCGTCTTCGGGACACTTTCCTCTTGTCTAATGGTGCAGAAGAGGGGGATTGTGGGAGAGGTGAAGGACGAAACTGATATCTTCTTCCTCCCTCTTGTCTTTTCCCCTCCCATGTGAGAGGGAATGGTGGTGTGGATGTTTCTTCTTGCCTCCTTAGAGGGCACAGAGGAGATACGGTGCCAGAGGCCACGCGCACACATGAACAGCTGCTTGCATGAATGAATGCGTTCAGAAGACACACGTTAGGAATGTCAAGGACATTTCTTACTTATCCTGCACGACGCTTGATTAAAAGACGACAAAAGCAACCATCAAATATTGATGATCTGCAAAAATGTAGGCAGTGGCTCATTTGTAAATGCCGTAATTCTTTTTAATGTCCAAACACATTTTATGTGCGATATCCCTAAAAATTTCACTAAGGTTAGCATTTTCTATATGTACATGCACACACAATTACGGAGCATTGCTTTTATTGCATGTACACACAAAGCCGCATACATATATAGTCTGATGTATATATTTTGCTATTTTACAAGTTTGCTGTAAGTTCTTGCAAATTTATTAACATTTAAAAAACTAAAATCTAACATGTTCGTAAGTATTTAATCTTTGCCCAATAACTTGTTGAAACCTCAAGTATGATGCTAAAAGTTTGGCATTCCTATTTTTGGGCTGTTTCACCCATTCTTCTTTGCAGAACCTCTCAAGCTCCATCAGGTTGGATGCTCAGTGTCGGTGCACAGATCTCTTCCAAGATGTTCAATTAGGTTCAAGTCTGTGTCCTGGCTGGGTCATTCAAGGACATCAAAGAGTCGTCCACAAGCTACTCCTTTGGTAACTTGGCTGAGGGTCATTGCCCTGTTGGAAGATGAACCTTTGCCCCAGTCCGAGCAGGCTATCATCAAGGATGTCTCTGTACGTTGCTCATACATGCTAACCCTCCCGATTTTTCTGAGAGAATCCCGAATTTCAGTGCCCCTCCCAAAAATCTCCCGGAGCCACCATTCTCCTGAATTTCTCCTGACTTTCCACAACAAAAATGCAAAACCATATCCCAGAATTCATAGCGCGGCCCAGCCAATTCCAGTTTCCAACAATGGCGGCAGCTACTTAGTTTTTATATTACCCTTATTACTCTTTCTGGGTCGCAAAATAAACTTTTAGCAGAAGTTTCACTCCACAGAGAGAGCTTGTGACGTAATTCTGGAGGCCGTCACAATCACTCACTTCCGGCCTACCGGGCTTTCGGAGTACCTGGCCCACTTTGACAATGAAGGCCGGGTCCTCAGGTAGATGCAGCCTCTGAATTTGGACAGCCCCAACTGGGGGACAGTAATAATGGTGACATTTAACTTACTTTAAATAAATAATTTGAAATAAACAAACACTGTAAAATTTAAGTTATTTGTTTATGTATATTTTCATATTAGCTCATAATTCTTTTTAAGTGTATACAACATTTATGTCGAAATACGGAACATGCGTACATATATTCTTGATTCAAGCACTGAGTAAAAAAGTTTTCTTCTGGTCTAAAGACCAAATTGAAAATCTATATCCTTTACTTCCTAAACTGAGATGTGTTTAATACCAGTGAATCCTCTCAGCTTACATTTTTGACACTGCTTCTTCTATTGGTCAACACACCTCTGGGATGTGTATTAATATTACAATCCTGATGTTTTGCTCTTGAATAGACTTTGTTGTAGTTTTGCATATCAAAAGTATGCATGTCATTAACCGAGACAGCCAAATCATTTATTTATTTAGATTTAGATACCCCCCGTGTTGCAGGTAGAACATTTGTGCGCTGCAGACTACTGACATCTCAAATGTGGTTTTAAAGAACCTCTCAGAGTAAAGAAATGAGATAAGAAGGGTAAAATAACTAGTGAATCACTTGCAGTAAAAAATTTTAAGTGCTTGAACCAAACACACTGATGCAAAGAATCAAAGTATACACCATCAAATGGGTTAGATCTGCTGCTACAGGCACAAAAACTACCTGTGAATAAAAATCAGGGTGATGATAATTTGGAAAAAAACACCAAGGTAACCAGGTAGCGCTTGATGCTTCTCATTTATGCGTTCTTGTTCTTTGCCATCCCTCCTTTCTATCTCTCTTTCTTCCTTCTCTTCGCTCACCGTGACCAGAAGAAGTTCTTCTGCACTGGTGCCCGTCCACTCATCCTTCCAAGCAGAAAACTCTCATGTGCACGCACATATACACACATGCAGACCAACAATCCCCCACCTACTTACACACACCTCCAAAGCACATACGCACATTCACCTACCTCCCACCCACCCCACACACACACTCTACATGCGTACACACTCGCCACCGGCCACACCAGTGGAGGCCTTAGGGCTCAGCCATCTGCTGCCCACCCAGCCCATCTCCCCCCCTCTGTAGTACCCACCTTCCCAACATATGCAGCCCTTGCCCTGGGTAAGGTGGCAGGGGCACTGGCCCTAGCCCTGGCCAAGAGAAAGGGGTGAAGGAGCACATATGTAGCCCAGACGGTGTGTGTGTGAGCGCGAGGGGAGGAGGGAGGGGAGAAAAGACACAGAGACAAATCAAGGATTAGATGGCTCTCTCCTTGAATCTCTACATCTATTTCTCGCTCTGTCTCACCCATATGGCTTGTTTCTTGCATGTTCACACCAGCTCAGTGACCACCAAGGTCGCACCCTACAAAGGGCTAGTGAGGCCTCAAGCGAGGCAGCTGAGAATGAAGCAGGGAGAGGTAGACATGGCGAGAATGAGGGGGGCAGGAGCGATGGTGGGGGTTGGCATTGTCGCTGAGACACCTCCTTTTTTTTCACACCCCCTTTTTTCCTATCCTTCATTTCCTCTGTCTGTCTCTTCCCTCTGTTAAATCTTGCCTCGGGGCATTCTCCACCACAAAAGGCAGGGGGAAAAAAACGAGTGTGGCACTTTCATCCTCCCATCATCCCTTCCATCCATCTACCCGACCTTGTGTCTTTACGGATAAGATGTGTGTATGTGTGTGTTTGTGCGTGTGTGAGTGTGCAAAACAAGTGATGTGACAGCAATGGTGGGCATTTTGTTTCAACGCTAACATTAATTACATTGACTATTCCAAAGTCGTCCATATTTCATGAGCGTTCTTTTGCATGCCGGGGCAATGCACCACTCACCTATTCTCTTTAGTCTTCCGGTGCCTCTTTACACGTTCCAGGAAACCCAGTGCTGCTGTCAGTATCGGCTTAGGTTAGAAATCCAACAGGGAATTGGGCCAAAAATACTTTGGAAAGCTGACAAAATGCTGTTGCGGTAACTGTAGTGGTCCAACTATTTTAAAGTTCAACTTTATGTGGGAATAATGCAACATTGTAACTGCAGTTAAAATGCAACATTTTTATTAATGTTAATGGAAAAAAAATGTTTTTGATAAATGTAATCGTGTATTGTTAGTATGTCAGTTTGTGGCTAACAATAGCAGCAGACGCACTCTGTTGGCTGCAAAGGAAACAGTAACAAATCCCTTATTATGTGTTGGCAGGAAAAAAATATGAGTTAATCTCCACAGCAAATAATAACCAACAAAAAGGGTTTTGGGACCATTGTTTAAAATCTTCACGTTTAGTAAAGCTACTATTTTAAGTATTTATTAGCCTACAACTTAATGGTGCAAAAACATAGTAACAAAAACACTGAAACTAGAGAGACAACTTTAACATTATAGGGCCCAGATACATATTTTCTCATCTTCGTCTTTCGGCTGCTTCCTTTAAGGTCGTCACATCATCTTCCTCCATCTCATCCTATCACTTGTATTCCTCGCTGTCACGTCTTTTTCTACATTCATGAATCTTCTCTGTAGTCTTCCTCTTTTCCTCCTGCATGGCAGCTCCATCTTCAACATCCTTTATCCAAAATATCGACCATCCCTCCTCTATACATGTCCAAAGCAAGTCTGTTACTTCGTCTTTCTAAGTCATCTCCACACACTCAGACCATGCTGTCTCCTTCACCTGTCTTGTGCACAGTCCATTGCTTTGGATGATTGACCTGGTTGCTCCTCGCAGCTTCACCTTTCCACCTGTCTCTCATTCAGTCACATGTTTTGTCTTACTTCTACTGATTTTCATTCCTCTTCTCTTCAGAGCATGCCTCCACCTTTCCAGGCTCTCTTCCGCTTGTTCCCTACTTTTACTGTGATCCAAACATCACAGTCATGAAAACTCCAGCGTGACCTCATCTGTCAGCCTGTCCATGGACAATGCAAAGAAAGTTTCTCAGGGCCAATCCCTGATTAATTCCACCCCCACATGGAAGCCATCTGTCATTCCTACCGTACTGTACCTACCTCACCTCTGTCTCACTGTCCTCAAACATGTCCTGCACCAGTTCTCTGTCACTCCTGACTTCCTCATGCATCACCATTGTTCCTCTCTTGGTATCCTATCAACTGCTCGAGATCCACACACAGAGTGTAAATCCTTCTGCCATTCGCTAAACTTCTCCATCAACACTCTCAAAGTAAACATCACATCTGTAGCGCTGTACTGCTGCTCACTCACCATCACTCCTTTTAAATCTAGCTTCACCAACTCTTTCCCATAGCCTCATAGTGTGGCTCATCAGCTCTATCGCTCTGTAGTAACATCTGCTTAGGTCCATATAGTATGTTGAAAACCTCACAATTAATACTGAAGAGAATGTAATTTGTCAGTTTGCTGGGGAAGAAATTAACAGTGATTAGCAGTGTAAGCTGCTGTAAGTACCATGAAAGTAAATTTTATTCTGTATAAAACCTCTAAGCAACTCCAGACTCTAGGAGAGGGTCATGAGCTGCTATGAATGTCCATGTATGAAGGTTTTTTGGCAATTCATGCAACACTGTGAGCCTATCTTCCAGATATTCAACAATCAACTGTAAGGGAGCCTAAGGATATGTGTCTAGGAACAGCACCTCAGCCTCTGTCATTAACATCAGCACGATAGCTGGGCACCAGGAGCTTCATGGCATGGGTTCCATTGCCAAGCAGCTTCTTTAAGTGTAATGTGTAGATCGCCCAGATCCTTTGTAGATATCATATAAGTTGTTTCAAAGTTCCACTGTAAGGTTAATACTTTTCCATTATTGCACCGTTAGATGAAATTTAGTTCCTCTTTTTCTCTCTGACAAGGTGGTAAAAGAGAAAATCACCCTTCTCTCTCCATCTTCTTTTTTTATGTGAAAAACATTAAGGTGGTACATAGATGTGGAGAAAAAAAGGCAAGCTGGAAATAATTGTGTGTATGTGACAGTTGCGGTGTGGTGTTTGTGCACATGCGTGTGTGTGTGTGTGTGTGTGTGGCTGCTTCTGATGGATCAGTGATTAAATAAATCATAGTAACCTTTCCTGTAACCTTTCCCCCTCCCTCCCCAGCCCCTGTATGACCTTACAAGACCCACACACATTAAAGACTCTTCTCTTCTCCTTCATCTCTCCCTCTTCCTACTGTAAGTCGACCCCTCCTTATTCTTCATCTTTTTTTACATAACTCTCTGTCTCGCTTCCTTTTTACTTTGCGTAGTTAAATAATGTCACATTAGTATTACACAAATTGCTCTTTAACCTTTTATAGTAAATATTAAAGGCATAACACAAAAACTGAAACATTTCATCTTAAGTCCCTTGGATGAGTGACGAAACATTTATCTCACTGAAAACGTTACATCCAGATGAACAGAATCAACTTTTTTGGATTTCCTTACCTGGATGATTGAGCACGCACAAATACATTAAAAAATATATAACTTACTTTTACTACTTTATTTATTTTATTGCTTTATATTATTTACTTTTGTTACTTTATGTTACTTAAATAATCAGACCCCGTCTTATCTTAATGACCTTGTAGTACCATATCACCCCATTAGAGCACTTTGCTCTCACACTGCAGGCCTACTTGTTGTTCCTAGAGTATTTAAAAGTAGAATGGGAGGGAGAGCCTTCAGTTTTCAGGCCCCTCTTCTGTGGAACCAGCTTCCAGTTTGGATTTGGGAGACAGACACTATCTCTACTTTTAAGATTAGGCTTAAAATTTCCTTTTTGCTAAACCATATAGTTAGGGCTGGACCAGGTGACCCTGAATCTCCCTTAGTTAGACGTAGGCTGCCAGGGATTCCCATGATGCATTTAGTTTTTCCTTTTCAGTCACCTTTTTCACTCACTATGTGTTAATAGACCTCTCTGCGTGAATCATATCTGTTATTAACCTCTGTCTCTCTTCCACAGCATATCTTTTATCCTGTCTTCCTTCTCTCACCCCAACCTGTCGCAGCAGATGGCCCCGCCCCGCCCCTCCCTGAGCCTGGTTCTGCTGGAGGTTTCTTCCTGTTAAAAGGGAGTTTTTCCTTCCCACTGTTGCCAAGGTGCTTGCTCATAGGGGGTCATATGATTGTTGGGTTTTCTCTGTATGTATTATTGGTCTACCTTACAATATAAAGCTCCTTGAGGCGACTGTTGTTGTGATTTGGCGCCAAGGTTATTATCGTTAACGAAAACTAACGAAATAACGAAAACTAGAAGTGAAAAAACATTTTCGTTAAAGGAAATAAAAATAAAGACAAAAAAAGGAAAACTAACTAAAACTGTAATGAGTTTTCACAAAACTAACTAAAATTAACTGAATTTATAGCAAAAATGTGTTTAGCTTTCATTGATGTGTGCGTGTCATACAATAGTCAAGGGTGAAAATGAAGTTTAGTTTACAGATTTTTTCTTGCTGTCTCATTATGCCAGCAGGTGGCAGTACGTTAGTCGAGTCGTCTGTGTCGCTGCTCCGTCCACGCGCAGAATCATGTCAGGAACAGTCGGGAGAAAGCGCCAGAGTCCAATTTGGGATTACTTTGAATATGACTGTGTTTTGGATAAAGCAAGTGTCTTGTAGTGGAAAGAGACAAATTATGAGGGACATTTCTAAAGGGAAAAAAAATCCCACAAACCTTAAAGTGCACTTGAAAAGCTCACACAAGAAGGCTAACCTAGCTTACCTTGAGAAGGGAGCACACTCAACCCTCATCCCCAGAAAACAGAAGCTAACCCCAGGCAAGGCAGCGTGATGCATCCCGAGACAACAGGACTGGGACATCTACATAACTGTGTGAGTCAATTGCCTTCAAAAAGTTTATCAATTCACTTGGACCAAAATTACAAACACCCGGTGCTGCAAGAGTTAATAGTCTCATTGGGGCCAAGATATACATTTTATAGTTTCCTGGTATCAATGGTTGTTCATCTGCCTTTATTTATTTATTTATTTATTTAAAGAACCCATAGGTGGGAATGTGAGTTGTCTGTCTCTGCGTGTTAGCCTTGTGACAGACAGGCGACCTGTCCAGGGTGCAGGGTATGGTAGCTGGAATAGCAACATACCCAAGGATAAGCAGAAGAGAATGACTGATATGATGAAACTGGGATTTTGTTACACTTAATTATTGCAAACACAACTAAAACTATAACTGAAACTAATCAAAACTAAACTGAAACTAAGGATTTTCAAAAAAATAAAAACTAAACTAAACTAGCAAACAATTGGTAAAAACTAATTAAAACTGATATAAAATTGAAAATCTGAAGTCAAAACTAAATAAAAATAAAAACTAATGAAAATTGCAAAACTATTAAAACCCTGTTTGGCGCTATATAAATAAAATAAAATTCAGTTGAATTGAAATTAATATTATTTACAACACTTTGCGTTGTTTTTATTTTTTTCCTTTTGTTACTTTTTTACTCAATCTATGTTACTTACTTTGTTTTTTGTTACTTTGTTATTTTAATTGTACTTTTAATACTGACTATCTCTTTAAGCTTTATCCTTTTTAACCACCTGAGTGTGGAGACAGCATTCTTCCTATGGGAATAATAAAATGATGTTGGATCATTTTTACATTGTAATAACAAGGTATCGTGTTTGCATCACAGTGACAGCGTAACAACCAACGTTTAACAAGATAATGTCTTAACTGTGGTTAGGCAGACCTCTGAACCCCCACAAGCAAAGTGGTTCCTTTCTTTTAGCATTAATCTGTGTGTGGTTGTCTGTGTGTTTTTATGATCTTTAAGATCTGGAGGTTCAAACGGCTATTCTCACCACGCCTTGCCACTGAACTCACCAAGAGGTCGCTGAGACACCACAATGTGCATGAATGTGTTCATACAAGTTAAGTGTGTTTGTGTATGTGTGTGTGTGCTGACTCCCTGATCTCCTGCTCTAATACCCTGAGGACCTTTGGTTCCTTAACTGTAGGAGGTCCTAAGCAACCCACCCACACACCCACATAGAAATGCACACTGTGCACACATGCTCACACATCTTCATAGGATATCAAAGATTAGACATCAATCATTCTCACCTCTTGAAGTCTTGAAGAACGAGCACCTCATATGAAAGGTCAGCACACACCTGGAGAGTTAGATGAAATCAATATGCAATGATGAAGGCGAGGATGAGGGAAGAGGTTGGTAAAAATGATGAAAACAAAGAGGCAGAAATAGTAAATACAAGCAGAAGGAGAAAATCTTTAGTCATCCTTTTTCAAACTTGCAGATAACTTGCTTGACTCACATTAATGGTGGCTTTCAGGGAGCTTTTCTATGCTTTTGGTGGCCAAAGAAGAAAAAAAAACTGTCAGTCAGTTTTGAGTGAAATTTATTCAATACCGGCTCATGAGATAGATTTGCAGGTCTAGACTGATGCAGAGCTACCACACATGCTCTAACTTGAGATGTTTGCGCAACTATACATAACAGATCAAACTCATTGCCACTTTTTCCACTTACTTTGTCATAACTTTTAATTGCAGGTGCATCAATAATAGCTGCATTTCTCTTCTGCTGGTTTGAACTTTAGAGCCTTTCTGTTGTGCTGAACTTTGTTTGGCCTGGAGTGGCGAGTAACTGATTGAGATAGGAACAGGGAGGCTTATCTCTGAATGCTTGGTGTTTGGATACGTATGATGTCAGACCAGTTCTCATAATGCTTTCTAGGCTGCGTGTACTGATAAGCTTTGGGATCTGGAGAAGGTAGAGACATACGTAGGTAGCACACAAGACACAATTGAAATTGGAGCAAGAGAAAGGGCCAGTTTGTGTTTGTTTGTTCAAGTGTGCGCTTGCGTGTGTGATGTTCTTCTACTCTGAGCCTACTTTAGCTCACCGTACTCCCTGAGCAGTGACCGGAGCACTAAGCCCCCGGTCCAAGCACTTGGAAACTGGAACGAGGCGAGGAGAAAGAGGGGATGGATGGGAAAGAAAGAGAGCGATGCGATGGGGGAGAAAAAGGATGGAGCGCAAAGAAAGAGAGGACAGGAGAAGAGTGGAGGCAGAGACAGAGCAGCAGCACATGGAACGGCACAAAACGGAAAGAACTGACGATCGAATGGAACCAAACGAAAGGAGGAGAAGTGTTGGACTGAGGGATGAGAGGGAAGGCGAAGCCACCTCTTCTTCTCCCTCTCCTCTTCTCGTCCCTTCTCTTCCCCCCCGTGAGAATGTGTGTGCGTGTGTGTGTTTTCTTCCTCGTCAGATCTGCCACGCTTTCATTCGCACACAAAGACGGCACGTAGACATACCTGGCACAGGGGGACGTGAAGGAGCTGGCAGAGGCGCGTGTATGTGAGAAAGAGACAGATAAAGAGACACTGGCTCACCTGCCTGGCAGAGAAGGGTGCCTGTTAGAGGATGGCCTGTCTGTCTGAGATGTCCCACTTAACACTGACACACACATGCACACACATGCTTAACCCACTCAACACTTTCTTTTTTTCATTGTTGCTGCTCTCTCCTCCCCAGTCTCTTTCATTATATCACATATTTAAATGCACACTGCATCTGCTTGACATTACTGTCTGAGTGCAAATATTGTAGTTATCAATGTTTTGATATACATTTGAAATCAATTTAAAATATAGAGTTCCTGCCTCAGGATCTGGTGACTTTTCAAATACCACAATCGTCAGGTTAAGATTTCAGTTTAGCTAATTCAATACTTCATTTTTGCATTGTATTAATTTCTAATTAGTAAATATTAAAGTATAGTAAATATAATTGCTAACAAGTCAAACTTTTACCGGGTCTCAATTTGGACATGAGCTGTGATTATTGACTATTTATGCTAACATGCTCAGGTGAGTAGCCTCTCGGTCTCTGCCTCCTGCTCCTTTTTGCCTTCCCTTTCTGGTCTCAGCATTTCATGTTCTCCATAAAACAGACCATGAGTACCTATTCTGTCAGTGCTGATCTGTCTCTGACTTGTCAAAGATGGGAAGTGTCAATTTAGATATATCCTTGGATACATTTTCAAGAGTGAACAAGCGGGACCCTGAGGTGTCAGTGGCAGAGAGGCAAAGAACTAAAATAATTTCTTGGATTCTTCAACTTCTACAGGAGATTCATGTGGAATTAAAGCCAGGCAGCTACACTGCTCACCACATTCACCTCAACTTCTAAATCTTTCTTCGGGAGATTCAGATTCAGATCTCACTGTCCCGGTTCCCTGATGAAACCTGATGCTCTTTACTGTCAGTTTTCCTCCGAAGATGACTTCTAAGTTAAACTGGACCGTGACTCTGTTGGATCATCTCCTCTTCAGTCCACTCGTGAGTTATCCATTGGGCCCACACCACAAAATTTGCCTGGTATCACAGGATAAGTCACACCATCACCCTCAACACTTTTTTGTGGCTATTCCTAAATAAGAATTTGGCAGAATATGCAGCTGCAACTAGAAATAAGAACAGCTCTCAACCACCAGCAAGAGCAAATCAAGAGCTTGAAGTTGCTTTAAGACATGTAGTTTCCCCCAACTCTGCTTCCTGGAGCTCGGAGCCTTGATGGATGTCTTCTGCAGCCAGGCTTTGTCAACCTTCTCTATTTCTAGTCCAGGAGGGAGAAGCAGTGGGATCCTCCATCCAGCATGATCTGTAACGCTGCCGTCGAGTCTGGAAACTGTGCAAAGCTACCCTCCTTAGAACTGTGGGCCAGAATCAGCACCTGGCAGATTGATAGAGGACCCCAGCCCTGCACTCCACCCAAGTCAGAAGTGTCTTCCACAAAATCTTTCTCCAATCCATCTTCCTCAGTTTTTTAAGGACAAGAAAGTCTGGGTCTGTGGAAGCGGGAGCACAGAAAAGGTCCATAGTTTGAGTCTCGTCTTGGGTCTTTCTGTGTTGAGTCTGCGTGTTTTCAGCTTCCTCCCACAGTCCAAAGACATGTATGGGTGAGCTGTGAATATGAGTCTGAATGGTGTCTGTCTGTCTGTGTTAGCCCTGTGACAGAGTGGAAGCCTGTCTAAGGAGTACCCTGCCTTTCACCCTTTGGCAGCTGGGATAGGCTTCAGACCCCTGCGACCCTGAATCGGATAAGCGTAAGAAGAAAAAAAAAGAAAAGGTGTTGAGTGCTTTTTAGTAGTATTTTAACAAGAGTTTTATCACTGGGAAGAAAAATACTTCAGAAGGCACAAACAAGGCCATTTAGTAAATGATTGCAGCACTTAATAAAAAGGAACTGAGTTAAATGTGATTGATTCATTCTCACAGGGAGAGATTTATTTTTGTAATACAATTTATGTGCACATAATTTCCTTTCCTTTTTGTTAAGCAGAAGAGTTTTTTTTTAAAAAAAAAACATGGGGCGGGAGAATTGGCTAAAAAGTCAAATTGCCACCCAACAGCTGCAGCAGAATGAGTTTTGACGCCGGAGTGAAAATGTGTCCATGCTAAAGAAATTGGAGGGGTCTGCAATGCAACACAAACAAACAATAAACAAGGAAGCAAACAAATTGACGCACACACGAATAAGCACACACACACACATGCGCGCGGCAATCGGCTATGCTGCAATTAGCTTGTTTTAAAGGAAACAAATAACAGTAATTTCAACAGAACAGCAGCCATAACAATTCACCCCTGGAGGGGATCAGCAATTTGAACACACACACTGGAGAACAGGATACATTCACACACAGGGATCCACACACACACACACACACATACACACACACACACACACTGTCAAGTATGCACATGCAAGTGCAGTCATATTCAAATCCAGCAGACGGACAGACACACTCACGATGCACATGCATGCTCAGACACACACACACACACACACACACACACACACACACACACACACACACACACACACCTCCATTAAGTGTACTTGAGAGCGGCAGAGAGGGTCAGCTCAGTGTCTGAGTTATTACGCTACTTTGTTCTGCCTCAGTGGGAAGGCTGCACCCCGCACACACACATGCACAAAAAGAATTATTATCACCCATCAACACTCAAGGTGCAAATATAAAAGGGTTGCTTTGATAATGGATTGAAAGAGATGAATAAAAGAATGGGTAAAAAAGAAAAAAGATGGATGAATAAATGCAGAGAGAGAGAGAGAGAAAGTGTCTGGTAGCTGTTTCTTTGCTCGTGTGCAGAAGTTTGCAGCTGGCTGGCGAAACCACACTCCCTCTTTCTGTTTCCCCCACCTCTCCGTCCATCTATCTATCCCTTCCTCTCTGTCTGGGCATTCAACAATGGCACGAAACATCTGTGACTACCAGGTAATTACGGCTGAGCCAAAACAGTGGGCAGTGCCGCGCCGCTGAGCTACGACACCCCGCAATTAGTCCTGCATCTCCATCCCCCCTCGCTCTGTTGCTCCCCTGATGACCAGCGTATTATCTCTCTGAAGAGACCCGGGAGACAGAGGAGAGTGGAGAGGGAAAATAGACAGATGAGTGGTCTCAGAGGTACACGAGTGATGGGAGAGGACAGCCACACCACCAGAACTGTCCATCCCAGCAACTCATGTTTTCTCTTTCTTTGGCCTCCTTTGGATACTTTGTTTAGAGCTCCAGAGGGAGCTCAAAGAAATCTGATAAAATTGCCTCAACTGATGTCAGTCGAGTCAGCATCACTTCTGACAATTACAAGTTTTAATGAGGGGAAAAATGGGGCTGTGGTTTGGAAGAAGTAAGAATACCAGAGCCCCAAAACCATAAACCAGCAGCAGAAGCTTGATTCTATAGTAGCCACTAATACTGTAGTGGCTACTGTAAAGTATTACAGTAGCCACTAATACTGTAAAGTATTAGTGGCTACTTCTATTCTTTCTGTCATACTGTATACTGCTACAGGGCTGGATCCTCACTGACCTCAAATAGTGTGGTCAGTGTATATAGAAGCTCAAAAGGCTTCGGGTCAGGCTTCAGATTCCTCTGAACAATAAGTTTAGAGTTTTTTTCACTCTTGATTATGTGATTCTGTGGGTCATTTCGAGCACAGAGCTTTGGCTGAGAGGACAAAAGCCTGTCCCACCTACTGTTCAACACCAGTTGTTTGGAAGTGACAGGTAGTCTTAGGGTATTTTTAGTTTAGTTCAGACTTGCAGCGTACACCTGGTAGCTGGCTCGGATCGATGTCAGATCATCATTTAGAACCAGACAGAGACCATCTAGGCGTGGTTGTTTTGTTCGACACCCAACTACAATTACAGTGTTCACATCTGCACAAATGAGCAACACTAAGCCAGAGAATGATTTAAACAGACTAAACAGCGCAGATGTGAAAACACCCTTAAAGGGAGGGTGGCCTTAAAGGCAGACAAGATAAAATATCTTGTTTCAGACAGTAGACCAACTAAAGGGCTTCTCCCAGACTTAGTAAAAGATAAATAAGGGTTCACAGGTACTTCACATATGTGCTACAATGTTTCATTATACCTTTGTGTGTTCACAATCCAAAATATCCCTTGCATGTCATTTCAGCTCCTGTTACACCCACCCAGCTGCGCAGTTCACCTGCACACCTGTTGCTGTTTCCCCATCAGTTCTGTGTTTTAAAGTCATACAGGGGTTTTGCCCATTGTTGAGTCTTACTTTGAATTCTGTTAAAGTATTCATCTGCTCTGCCTCCCAGTCAGATTCTTAGCTTACAGGAAGTACAGCGCAGTAGAAACTTTGAATCTTTAAAAGCTCAAACTAAAATCTGGTGCATTGTAAGTTGCAATGCACCACACTTGTTTTGGAGTGGAAAACGTTTTCATTTTTAGTAAGTGTAAATGAACAAATGGCCTTTTTTCTGTAATAT
Source organism: Aulonocara sp. 'chitande type north' Nkhata Bay (assembly GCF_057382095.1). NCBI lineage: Eukaryota > Metazoa > Chordata > Actinopteri > Cichliformes > Cichlidae > Aulonocara > Aulonocara sp. 'chitande type north' Nkhata Bay. The sequence continues at coordinate 29,939,184 of NC_141365.1, forward strand.
AACCAAGTCTGCCTGAAAACTTTGGAAAAGACTAAAAATGATCCTTTAAGTCTGAATCTATCACAAGTGTTTTAACCAGGAGACTGTGCTTCATGTCCCATTTGGACACTTTATTCTGCTTTGGTTTTCTGGCTTAGAGATCAAAAAAACACTATTTTTAGATTTAGAAAAATATGATTTGGATCCAGAACCGGTGCCACAGTGTGGTGAGTGACCTTGCTCATGTCTCTGAGAAGTCATTGTCAGTGTTGGTCAAGTTACTTGAAAAAAGTAATTAGTTACTGATTACTGATTACTTCTCAAAAAAGTAATCCCGTTACTTTACTTATTACTTATTTTCAAAAGTAATTAATTACTTAGTTACTTAGTTACTTTTAAAAAACATGATACACTACCTGAATGCGTGATAAAGCAATAGACCTTTTGGGCCAATTCTATTTTTTCTGCATAATCCATCATATAAAAGTGAATCAAATGGAAAAGTGTCTTTTTAAAAAATTGTTTATTACTTTTAATCTTAACTTTATAAACAGTGCATCAAACAAAAATTAAATTAAATTCAACAGTCTTTGACTTTAATAAATTTGTTTAACATTTGAACATATTTCTGCACATTACACCATATTTTAAGAAAATAAAGGCTTAAACTATATTTCTGCATACTCCAGCATATAACATAAATTATTTTTGTGTATACACACACACATCCTTTCATATAAATACAGCAAAAAATAAGTAAATAAAATTAATAAAATTAACAATAACATCTTTTAACAGTTAGTAAAGTGCAGAGAGGCATAATATTGAGATTACAAAAACAGAAAATGCTATTGCATGCTACATTTAGGCTGTTAATCCAGTCTCAGTTTGTGGCAACCCTGAAAAAGACCTATGTTTTATTGTTTTCTTTTGGACTGAAACAGTGGTTATATCGCATCAGCAGAAGCTTCTCAAACCTTCTATCAGACATTCTGTTCCTTTTTGGGGAAAGCACCAATCCACCTAAACTGAACAGCCGTTCCACTGGTGCACTGGATGGAGTTGGACTGTTGTATTTCATGTACATCTTTTTGAGATTTGGGAACTGATTCAGAATCTCAAGCTCATAGCCTGACCTTAAAAAGTCAGTTACTTCTTTTTCTGCTGAGAAGCTTTCTGTGGGCTGATTCTGAAATTCAAAAAAGTCCATTTCGGCTGGGCTGGCTGGGATTTGGGACACATTAGTGTTCTCAGTTGCAGGAGCAGCTTTACGACACTCTGTTATCAGGAGCTCCTTCACATACTCTCTCCTACGCTCATCTCTCAGCCAACGAAGTTTAAACTTGGGACAAGTGGCCACTGCGAGAAGTCCTTCTTGGCTGTCCAGAACAGCATCAAAACGAGTCTTGATGGCCTGTAACATACAATATGATGCATCTAAGAATAAAATTATTTTACTATATAATTACCTATTGTCATTATTTTGTGGGCTTTACAGCTCTAAACCATCTATATTTTCTATTATCAATACTGTATGAGATTTAATTTTGGCTGAGGCTTTTGTTGATATTATGATTAATATTCATGATTAATGATGATCAATGTCCCTGATATTTAACAAGGGGTGAATACTTGGTCTTTTATTCTATCATTTTAATAATTGTACCCGCTGCTTAAAACAAAGTATAACATCCACCCACTGTGAATGGTATAATAAATTTAACAAATCCAACCAAAGCAATTAATAATAATCTTACCTTTACAATGACATCTGGAAGGCTGGCTGTCATTCTAGAGAGGTCATCTTTCAGGGCAAGCGTCTTTGACATCAGGCTTGTGAGTGTTGGCAGTAAAGCCCCGTAGGTGCACTCATCCCCTTGTAAGATGTCCAGAGCCACTGTCAGGGGCTTCATCACAGTACAGTACTCTTTCAAGAACTGGTACTCCCTTTCATTAAGGCACTTGATTCCCAGTTTTACACACAGGGGATTAAGTTCATTCAAGGGAATTGTGATGATTCTAGAAATGGCCTCATACAGGGAATTCCACCTTGTGGATGTCGGTACCATTAGTTTCCTCCGACTGACTTCCTCCACCTGTTCAGAGGCTAATGTTGATCGACTTGCTTTAGTCCAAAGAGCAGAACATTTTGCAATGCTACTCCTATATACAGCCTTGGTGTCTGCACAGGAATTTAGATGTTTGTCAACATTGCTTGTTGAAATCAAGTTAATTGTGTGCGATGCACATCTGTAGTGTGGAGGGAGGCTAAACTGTGCATCACCAGAAGCAGCTGAAAGAGCTTCTATGACATCAGTAAAGGTCGGTTCCTCGTCATCACCTTCTTCATTTTCAGATTCAGACTCCAAATGACAGGGCTGACATACTCTGAATGCTTTGGCAAAATTGGATGCATTATCCGTTACAGTGGCAATAACTTTGCCTTGTAGTCCATATGATGAATGGATTTCTTCAATCTCTGCTCCAATTACATCATAGGTATGGCTGCCTCTAATTCTCTTGCATGCTAGAGCGGCCTTGTTGCGTTGTAATGTGGAATTAATCCAGTGAACTGTTACACCCATAAAACTTTTATTATTTACCGTCCAGATGTCAGCAGTGGTGGAAACAAACTCTGCCTCTTCGAGTGTAGCCTTCAAGTTAGAGTTCATTTTGTCATATTCTCTCTCAAGGTATCCTACAAATGACTTTCTCTGGGGCAGCTTGACACCACTTTTAGTTGGTATTTTTTCTACGATGCGTCGGAATGATTCAGAGTCAACAGTGGAAATCGGCAACATGTCCTCGACGATATAGGCAGCGACGAGCTTCTTCAGTTCAGCGGCACTAAGTCCTGTCGCTCTTACGTCTAGTTTAACCTGTTTAGCAGGAGTGGGTCCATCTGAGGTTTGCCCGGTGGAAGTAGATGTGGTAGCCACAGCGGTCACGTCAGTGAGGGGATCCTGGGGGTTTTCTGTCAATTTAACATTCTTGTGGCAGTGTGCTAGGTGCTTGCTCAGGTTGGAAGTGGAATTTTTCGACGTAGAAAAAAGTTTTCTTCCGATGCAGAGTGTACAACGTACGCTTATGTTTTTGTCGCTTTTTAAAGAGTCAAATTCAAAGTAATGTCGGTATTTCCAAGTATTAAATGCTGCACGATCGTATTCTATCCCTCGCTCCATGTTTTCTATTATTGACACACGAGCTACCACAGCCGTCGCACTCACTTACGTCATTGTCATGAGACATTCTCGCAAAAAATCACGGTTTTAGTAACGCAGTAACGCAGCGTTCCTACGAGAAAGTAACGGTAATCTAATTACCGTTTTTGCAATAGTAATCCCTTACTTTACTCGTTACTCGAAAAAAGTAATCAGATTACAGTAACGCGTTACAAGTAGCGCGTTACTGCCCATCTCTGGTCATTGTCCGTGTTTGACAACCTGGAAACAAGGACAGTCTGACCGATTCGATCTAACCGGAATGTTCGCTCAGCCAATGTTACAGAACTTTATACTTCTTTTTAAGCATTTTTAAATCGTAAATAAATGTATCTTCATATCAAAGTATGTTTGGCACTTGGATAAAAACATAGTTAGGCAGAAATGTCCTTGTTTTATCACATATCCCATATAACTACCAGCATACAGGCCTTGTTAAATAAGGATCTAATCCTAACTAAGACAGGGAATGGAAGCAGTTGGGAAAACTCAGTAGTTTAACAGTTCAAATCCCAGGGGGCAGCTTCCCTCGCCTTCTCACATTTACCATCCACTGTGCCTTCATTACATGTTTTTGATGGGTGGGTGCACGAGTGTGCATACACATTAACACGTGTCAGCTCTCCCCTGTTTGCGCATTAGCTAGCTTTTGCATGTGCACCCCAAGTGCGTATGTGTGTTCCTGACTGTGGGTGCATTTTATGATGTGTACTTTTTTTCTCTTCTTAGTCCAGGAGTCCCCGTCAGGACCCCTAGGCTTCCCTGTGCCTGCCTGCCAAAAACGTCTGCATCTCCTGGACCCCCTCGAGGCAGGGGACAGCCAAATGTCACTTGGACCCTCTACAGAGTGGTGAGAGGAGGACAGGAAGAGGCCAGTGGGTAGAGGGGGGAGGGAGGGAAGAAGAGGAAGGAGGAGAGGGGGAAGAACTCAATCAGGGGGAGACGGAAGTTTAGGAGGAGATACCAGGATATGCGGCATGACCAAAGTGTCTCAGATGAAAATTGGGTGGAATTAGTGAGATCCTGATTGACTTATATAATAAATAAATGAAATATTAAATATTAGAGACTCTTGGAGCAACATTTTACAGTCAGCACCTCCTACATAAGGCATTTAACTGCAGTCTTTTAGATCCAAAATTCTCTTTCCAGGACCTTCCTCTTACATCTTTAGTCCAGTATATGAGGATTCTAGTTATGTGAACAAAAATGAACACCTCTTTATTACTAATATACATCACAAAGCTGGTTTTAGACCATTTAGATGTTCAGAGTTTATTTTGATAAGTTCTTAATAAAATCAATTATCTTTTATCTGATCGGTTTTAATAAGTCCTTGAACTGATTTCTCACCTAGAGCTTTTTCCAATGATTGTTTTTTAATTGTTACACGCTAATGCAGCTGAAGGGCCTGTTGCTATCACACATACATCCGTATCCATGTATGTTGTCCAATATGCACAAATATAATACACATAAACAATCACTCAAAATTAACAATTTTCTCAAACTCGAATATACTGTTTAAACTGCCTGTGCATCTTTGTGAAAAATCGACGGATAAAAATCGATTCTGTCTCAACTTTAACACATTTGGTTTCAAAATCTTTTCTTAAAGCTCATATTTTGGTAGTTAACACTCATGTGTCAGGTGTTTGAGCTTGCTTTTACATCCTTACTGACCAAGATTAATCAACATGTTTCTGAAATTATCGCTTACTCAGTAAAAAATTTATTTATCATTATTATTATTATTATTTGTATTATTCGATGTAGCAGGAGAGTACAATAAAAAAATAGGGCATGAGGTTACTACCAGCATTAATGCCTGACCTCATACGTACAGAAGAGGATTACAGCCACTGAAATACAAACAAAAAATACATATATAATATTTAGGTCATCCCTTGATTGAGAATTCTGAGTGGAAAAATTAATTCTGAACCCCCCCCCCCCCCAGATTCCACTTTAATAATATATTTTCTCCAAACTAGAAAAAAAGGCTAAATTCTGAGATTAGTCATTTCTTCCCTGAAATGTTTCTTTAATCTTTAATTACAATTGTTTTTTCTCAGAACTATTAAAGAAATTCAGAATCCAGAGACTGAAGTCAGAATTCTGACTTTTAAAAAAATCAGAACTATGTAAAAAAAAAAGAAAAAGAAAGAAAAGCCAGAATCATGAGCCATATTATTTTCAGCGGCTCTAATCGTCTTCCATACATACATCGCAGACATGTTGAGAACAGTTTAAAGCCATTTTTTTTGCCCGATTAGTCCCTGTTTTGATCCTTTTTAGTGTGTAAGTGATTCCAAGTGATCGGATACTCAGCATCACATCCACAGTGCTTTAATATTTCTACTGAAGAAAACTGAAAAAAAAATTACTTTTTAAGAAATTCTCATTTCTTATCTCTTCCTCGTTCCTCTCAGCCAATCCCAGACTGCACGTGTTGTTTATGTGACTGTGTGCACGTTGATCCCTGTCCTTGTATGGAAGACAAATAGAAGACAAGGACGAGATGTCCAGCTCCCTCACACACAGAACATTTATTCATACACTAGACCAAGAACGATATAAATTTCATCTTTTTTTAATAGAAAACACTTGGGTCAAGTGTGTCTGTATTAATGAAGACATTTGTTTGTTTTTAAACGCCTTATTTTGGGTTACAGCTGCAGGAATGAAAACACACACACAAAGTGTCTTGCCTACAAGTCTCATGTGTGTCCTGTCACATTGGGGGACATGCAGTATCGAACACGGATGTGCGCGGAGCATGAATACAAACAACAGAACGTCCTTCATGCTTTTATTCCTGATTGATATAACATCAGTGTATATTCTGCATTGATTATGGGTCAGGTCCTCGGAGGAAAAAAAGAGAGAGACTTTTTATTTTAGTGAAGTAATAACTTCATAAAACACGGATAACTGAAATGAGGTTGTGTAGCTCTTCTTATTAAACGCAGTCACATATCAGCTTAACTGAAATCTGTTGCAATCCCAGACTGTAGCCTTTAATAGGGACAGTCTGTCTGACAGAATTCCCGAATAACGCCACATCGGGGAAAAAAGACCTGCTAACTTAGAATTAGGAATAAGAGCGAGCGTGTAATTAAACGAGTTGTCATTCATTTACAATCCAATGCATATTCAAGCAGGCGTGCACACGAGAAAAGAATGAACTGGCTGTAACTAGTAGCTAGCTCTCCAAACAGCACCTACACTGCAATTACTGATGAGAGATAGGTGCATGCGTGTGTGCATATATGTGTGTGTGTGTGGATCTGCTAACTTAATGGCTGCGTGGACGCGACAGTCTAAATGTTTTCATCTGTAACGTTTTATCCTGGTTCAACTCACTCTGCCACTGTCACGCAGTAAACACACACTCGAGCAGCGAGGATGGAGGGAATGGGAAGAGGGAGAGAGAGAAAATTACCCACCAGCTCAAGTTCATTTTCCACGCCAGGTAGTTTTCCAGAATTCTGAGAATTTTGTTTCACTTTTTTTGATTATCGATCGCTGTGAAAAAACAGTTATGAGGAAAGCTGATGTTGGAACTGGAACTAATGGAGAGGAGCTGGAAGGATTGAGCAGACTTAAAACAGCGCACTGGGCCTTTCCATGGTGCAATTGAGCTACAGTTTTAAATATAATAAATCTAGTTAATGTGCGTGAATGGAATATTAGCGTCAGCGAGGTTGATCTACAGCCTGTGTTTGCATCAACGCATCTACGGTGCGTCATTTCCTGAGCTTTAAATCAAGAGGCTCAAGATCAGAAAAACATCTGCGGGTTGCCTGATGTGTCACACAGAATTCAGCCCCAGCCATTTAACAGGGGGTGGGGGTGAAAAACACATCTTTTAAGAGCATATAACAGTCTGATATTTCAAATATCCTCATTGGGTCATACTTTTAACTTGACCCCTTTGGCAGGAAGTTAGGGTTTTTAGATGCAAACTGAAATTCATTTTGTAATTCACATTAAGCATTTATCTGTTGTTGTTTTTTCCCTCTTCCTGAATTACCTTTTTTTCCTCCCTCTCTCTCTCTCTACTGAGTAACACAAAGGCCAGCTTATCAATACAAGTGAGGGACAGCAATGCAATCGCAAATGCCGAAAATCAGAAGAATTTGTTGGGTTTTTTTCTTCATTATGTTCCAGTAAAAGTGAATAAAATCAGCTATTAATGAAGCTATTCAAGACTAGGACTGGAATAGCATTGCATACACACCTCTAAACACACACACACTCGGATGCTCACTGAGTGCAAAATATTTGGCGTTGCCAATAAAAAGTTGAATAGTCTGTCTGGAATTCAGTTAAGCGGGGTTTTTTAATTTCGTTTATATTTGTGAAAATATGCACAACTAAAGTGTACAAAGAGCCTCTTTTCATTATGTTTATCAGCAAAGAATTCCTAATTAAGAAAAGGGGAAAGGCAGGGCATCATTATTAGGTGTTCACCTATCGCTCTCTTGTGGTTGCTTTACGCAACTACACTGAAGTCAAAGTAGAGGAGATGTTGCTTGGTGATGTTCCTCTGTTAGCTCCAGAGTTACTATAATAACAGACAACTTTTTAAAAGCAGTTGACTCGCAGTCTTGTAGACATCTTGTCTTCTCGATAATCATGTCCATTAATGCCTCATCAAGGAAGCTGTAATAATTTTTTTTTTACCAAACTAACAGATACTAAAATGAACTATATTTCCTCTATATTTTTTACTTTGTTTTAGTTAGCTTTCCAACCTCTCCACATCAGTTCAATTATTTTTTCCTTTTTTGTAGTCTAGTTTAGTTTTAAGCTACCTATAATACCCATAGTTAGCTCACTCAAACGAAATTAATAACCGAGTCTGCAGAGTTATACTTAAAATAATTACATAAAATGTGCTTAATATAAAAAATAACATGAAAGAAAGAAGAAATTCCTCTTTCTGAATGCATAAAAACAAGCATTCACATATAAAACTTCACATAAAAACAAGCATTCACATATAAAACTTCACAAATAACAACTAAAATAAATGTTCGAAATTAATAAAGTACATTTAAAATGAAATTAATTTTAAGAATGATATTAAATGTCTTGTAAATATTCAAGGAACAAATAGTACTAAAATCGGTGAGAGCATATCAAACTATAATGGAATGCAGCCCTGGTGGCCTCAGGAGGACTCTACAGAGAAGGTCAAAAAAATTATTTTATTCAAAAGTAAGTATATTTGTGCTTTTATAAAGCTTTGCTTGTATTTGATTGGCACCACGTTGTTGTGTAACACGATTTAGCATGTTTTACTTAGTAATTTGACTATGGATAGTGGCCGTGAAGCGTTATGGTTTGGAATTCGGCCCCAATCTGCTCCGTTGCGTCCTACCAAAACAGGAAGTTTTCAAGAGTTTGGACCTGCAAGCTAGCCACCTAACCTGCGGGGTACATTCGGAAATTACTATGAATTTTCAAATGTTTTAATCTAGTGGACAACCTGTCACGAACAGAAGTAACGTATACCCTTCTCAGCTGCTACTGGGAGTAAATATATCTATCGGCTTATGTTTGTGCTGTGTGGCTTAAACGCCGTGTCAGAAGTTTGAAGGTTAGCCGAGTAGCTAGCTCCTGAGCTAGCGTTAGCTTAGTCACGAAAGCCATCGGTTTGTACGGAGCCTGCCTGCCCTGCCAGGCTGATTCTGTACGGTTAGCCACAGGGCTGGGCTTTGATTTACAGTCCAACCTGTCAGCTTTTCGTCTTTTACCTATCCAGTCCGGTCAGCTCACCAAGTGGCACCGTAACATGAAGTTATGGAGGAGCGGAAGCTAAAAAGAAAGAGTCCCAGGACTTCCACCAGCGCGGCGCCTCCGTCCGGTGGCTCTGGCCGGAAGAATAGCGCTTCCACTGGAGGACGGCACCTTGGCTACACGGGGACTCACTCCAGCCAAAAGAACAAGAGCAGGAGGTAGTAACAGTGTAGTTACAATGATTTAACCTCTCAATATTTTTCAGTTTTACCCAGCCTTAACCGAACTGGGGTTGTTGACTTGTACTCACTCTGCCTGTATTTGCTTCCGCCTGTTTTAGGGGAGTGAAGGATAAACCCAGGTATCAGCAGGGTTTGGGTGGTAAAGCTAGTCAGAACCAGGGCCAGGCAACACCGATCGTCCAGCACTCTTTTCTCACAGATGTTTCAGATGTACAGGAGATGGAGAATGGCCTGCTCAGTCTCCTCAACGACTTCCACTCAGGGAAACTACAGGCATTTGGTAATTCTCACTAAAAACAGGAACGTTTTACCAGAGCACACACTGACTTTCATATATCCAGTAATAGAAATTATCCTATACACTTAGAGAGAGATATGATAGATACGGATAACTGAGGACTGTTTTTGTCTTAGGCAATGAGTGCTCTATTGACCAAATGGAACATGTGAGAGAGATGCAGGAGAAGCTGGCACGCTTGCACTTTGACCTCTACGGTGAGGTGGATGAAATGCCCGAGGATCAGAGGAAAACAGCCTGCGACACCAACATGGACAAGTTGCTCCTTAATGTAAGGCCACTGTGACATAACTCATAAAATATTATTTTCATAGCCCGTGGCATGCTGCCTGACAGTTTAACAGTGTTGCCAAATAATCCGTTCACTGATGTCATGTAACTACTCAGTATCCCTGTGAGGATTTAGCTGCTTATCCTCCGGCAAGTGTTAAACTCTTAAAGAGTTTAGTCAGCTGGCTTCATGCTGAACAGGATAAAGTCTGGAATGTCATTCTGCAATCATTTTTTTTGCATTTGTAGTGAAGTAAAACATGTTTTTTTTTTTTCCACAGCTGGAGGAGCTGAGTTCTTCC